>NC_044035.1:104348977-104662518 GCF_901765095.1 Microcaecilia unicolor
CCCCCCCCCCCCCCCCCCCCCCCCCCCCCCCCCCCCCCACCCCCCCACTGCTCCCAGCTCACAAAAACTAGTGTTTTTGACAGGCAGTGCAAAAACACAGGCTGCTTCCAGCCATGCAAGGCCTTTCCTCTGCCACATCCCACCAGCTAGAAACAGGAAATTGCAGCAGAAGGAAGGCCATGCATGTCTGGTAGAAAAGTGACTTGAGTGCTACTAGTAGTCACAAACATTAGGTTGGAAGGCTGCTGCAGTGGGAAAGGGAGGTGGAGAAGAAGGGATTGATAGATGTTGGGAGGGGAAGAGAAAGAGATGCCAGACTGCTGGGGTGGGGAGCTGGGAGCCAGAATGTGTGTGAAGAAGACATTTATGCATGTGAACTCCAGGATGGTCACAAATGTGCTGTCACATGTCTAATATGTGTGATTTGGCATACCTGAAGCAGCAAGATTCTGTTACTCACAGGGATAAGCTATGACTTTCCCCAGGTCTACCTTAATAATGGTTTATCAACTTTCCCTCCAGGAATTTGTTTGAACTTTTCTCCAGTTACACTCGCTGCTTTTACCACATCCTCCAGCAACAAGTTCCAGTGTGTAATTGCATGTGTGAAAAAAAAAATCTCTGATTTTATATTAAATGTGCTACTTTGTAACTTCATGGCATGTCCCTTAGGCCCAGATGCAGCAACCAAACATTAAAAAATCTAAAACGTAAAAGTCCCTAACGAATTTGAAAAAATGAAGAATACACCAAAAAAACAAGTCGCACATGTTCGGTGCGGTATTGTAAAGTACAATGCATTAAAGTGGTGTAATCCCCGTCGGTAATCTGCCCCTAAAGCATGCGCAGAGCAGCCAAGCGTTATGCTGGCTGCTCTGCGCATGCCACAAATGTCAAAACAACAAAAAAAAACAAAACACAAACACGTTGCAAGAGCGTCCTGTATGGACAGCCTTGCGTCCTGTACGGATGGCCTTGCCCCCCACCCCCGCCTGAGGTCCCCGCTGCTCACTGCTTCCCCCTGCATGAAAAATCAAAATTTTAGCAGCCCCAACCCCCCTCCCTTCCTCTCTTCCTTTCTCTCTACTCTTTCTCCCACAGCTCCGCCTCCCGCCATCCTCCGCCCCCATGCCCCGCCCCCCTGAGGTCATCGCCGCCGCTCCCCCCTCCACCGGGCCCCCCCTCCGCCTTACCGGGCCCACGCAGCGCCTCTCACCTCTGTGTGAAGGCGCTGCATGGGCAAGAAGAACATCTGATCGCCGCCGAGTCTTCAAGACGTCTCTCCTTTCCTGACCTGGGCCCACCCTCCGGCGGTGATCAGATGTTCTCTTGCATATGCAGCGCCTTCACAGAGAGGTGAGAGGTGCTGTGTGGGCCCGGTAAGGCGGAGGGGGGAGCGGCGGCAACGATCTCAGGGGGGCGGGGCATGGGGCGGAGGATGGCGGGAGGCGGAACTGTGAGAGAAAGAGTAGAGAGAAAGGAAGAGAGGAAGGGAGGGGGTTGGGACTGCTAAAATGTTGATTTTTATGCTGCAGGGGGAAGCGGGGAGCAGCGGCGACCTTGGGCGGGGGGGGGGCACGGGGCGGAGGATGGCGGGAGCTGTTTAGAAAGAGAAAGAGGAAGGAAGGAAGGGAGGGGGGCCTGGGCTGCCTAAAATCACAATTTTTTTTTAATGCAGGGAGGAGCGGGGGAGCAGCTGCGATGTTAGGCGGGGGGGCAAGGACGCCCACAAGGATGTGTTAAGACGTGTCTGAATGACAGCTCTGACCTCACATTAAATATATCGCGGTAAATGATTTGGTGCATTCGACGGTATGGTTAGTGCATCCCGAATTGTCCACATTACAATGGTAGTTACTCGTTTGCATTCCGTTTTTGTTAGCTGCTAGCGTCGTCGGAAAATGGCCTTTAATGCATGCTACGGTTAAAAATTTCTTTGTTAAAGGGTCGTTAAAGTTTAGTGCATCTGGGCCTTAGCCTTTAATGCATTTTAAAAGAGTAAGCAGACTTCCCTCAGTAGACTTTGCAAGATATACCCCTGTAACCCCCTTCTTAATCTCTCAGTTCATGGTTCAGTACACAATTTAAACAATGTGGGTTAAGGTTACCAGACAGCCCTGATGTTCAGGGATTGTCCCCTAATTTGCATAAGTCTCTGACTGCTCTTCAGTAATGCAGTTGCCCCCAGATGGAAGAAATTCATCTTGTTCCTATACCTTCTCTCTCTCTCTCTCTCTCTCTCTCTCCTATCTTTAGTGCAAAAATCTACATGCTGCAACTTACTTGCCACAGACTGAGAAGAGAGAGAAGTGAAATGGGACCCTGGTCTGTGGAGCTGTCTGATAGAGCAGGAGATACAGCTGCTGTGCATTGAATATTGCTGGCAAACAAAACTTCAAACTCCACCCCAGGAATGCTCTTTTCCTGCCTGGACTCAATATGGCTGGTTAGTGCTAATATTTTGCAGCACTGTACAGTTGAGTGCCACTGAATATCTGTGGCTGAGCATGATTTAGGAGCCTCTCCTGCCTGTTTAAATCATTTTGAATATTGGGCCCTGCCATATTAATTCAGACCAAAGGTCCATCTAGGCCTGTATCCTGTTTCCAACGGTGGCCATTCCAGGTCACAAGAACCTGGCAAAATTCCATGCTACTGATCCCTGGGGCTAAGCAGTGGCTTTCCCTAGATCTACCTTAATGGTTTATGTACTTTTCCTCTAGGAACTTATCCAATCATTTTTTTTAAACCCAGCTACTACCTAACTATCTTTATCACATCCTCTGGCAACAAGTTCCAGTGCTTAACTAATGTGTTGACTGAAACAATATTTTATCCTATTAATTAAAAGTACTACTAAGTTACTTCATGTTCCCTAGTCTTTGTACTTTTTGAAAGGGTAAAATAATTGATTTGTATTTATCCATTTAGCTCCACTTAGTATTTTATAGACCTCTATCACATCTCCATACCCATCTGTCCTCCGTGCTGAAGAGCCCTAACCTCTTTAGCCGTTCCTTATATGAGATAAATTCCATCCCTTAATCATTTTGGTTGGTTCTTTGAACCTTTTCTAATTTTGTTGTCTCTTTTTTTGAGATGTGGCTACCACAACTGCACATCATGATATGTTTGGTTTGTTATCGGTTCCTTTCCTAATAATTCCTACAATGCAGTAACACCTAGAGGGGCATTTTCAAAAGTCAGAATTGGGACATCCTGCTCATAAGGTCCAAAAAAAAAAAGTCCACCTCATTGCAATTTTCAAACAGGGAAGATGTCCACATTTCCTGTTCAACAACATGTGAGAAGGACGTCTTTACCCTGGAGACATCCATCCTGAATAATAATCATTTTACAAACTGAGCACCTCTTTTACAAAGGTGCGCTATCATTTTTAGTGCACACTAAAAATCAGCATGTGCTAACCATGTAGATGCTCATTATGGGCATCTACTTGGATAGCGTGTGCTAATTCTTAGCGAACTCTAAAAACAGTAGTGCACCTTTGCAGGGGCGTAGCCAGACAACCAATTTTGGGTGGGCCTGGGCCCAAGATGGGTGAGCATAAGAACCCCTTCCCATCCCACAGATGATTTGGTCTCTCCTTCTCTCACCTGCATGCCATATGGTCTCTCAAACATCCCCCCTCTCCTGTATATCTTTTAAATAGCAGATTTTCACCGGCAGCAAGCAGCAACTAATATACACTGCTTATTTTGGCCCCACAGCCTTCACTCTGATGCACATAGCTGGTGTGAATAGTATGTATTAGTCTCTGCTCGCTGCAGGCAAAGATCTGCTATTTACAAGGTATGCAGGCGGGACAGTTGTTAGGAGTTTTTGGCTGGTGGGGCTTGGGAATCCCTGTCAGCCACATCATAGGTGTGCTGCTACTGGGTGGGCCTGAGTCAAAAGTGGGTGGGCCTGGGCCAACTTGGGCCCACACTTGGTTATGCCACTGCACTTTTGTAAAAGACCCCCTGAAACATTTAAATAATAAACAGAGGTACAGGGATGTCTGTCTGGCAGCATTATTATGAAAATGGCCACATAGAGGTCCTGAAAGACAGACAAAGAAGAACAAACTTCCATAAAACCAAAGAATGCCAAATACAGCGAAGGTGCCAAATGACTCTAAACAAATTACTAAGGTGTAAAAGCAGACTTTATTTATTGATTGGCAGAATCAAGACTCAACATGAATCGTGTTTCGGCCATAAGGCCTTCCTCAGGAATCTCTATTAAACTGCCTCTGTCTTGCTGGTGCCCAGCATCACTGTCTGAGAACACTTGAGGCTACAGAGCAAGGGTCACATACTGCTCCTCAAAGAAAAACATAAAAATATAGATCCCAGTTGATGGAACTACAAATTCACTAACACGTTAAACATATCAGATCCAAAGATTCAGCTGAAGTGCTCCAGTATGTGACACTTGCTCTGCAGCACTGAGTGTTCTCAGACAGTGACGCTGGGCTCCAGCGAGACAGAGACGGTTTCATAGAGGCTCCTGAGGAAGACCTTATTGCTGAAACATGGTTCGTGTTGAGTCTTGATTCTGCCAATCAATAAATAAAGTCTGCTTTTACACCTTAGTAATTTGTTTAGAGTCATTCGGCACCTTCGCTGTATTTGGCATTCTTTGGTTTTATGGAAGTTTGTTCTTCTTTGTCTGTCTTTCAGGACATCTATGTGGCCATTTTCATGTTCCTTGGTTTTCAGTTTACTGCACTGACCATTCAGCCATTCCTCTGACCTGCTTAGTGCTTTGTTCAGAACAGCCATAATACCTGTAGCCAACATAGAGCCTGATTTTCCTTTCTGGTTTCACTTTCAGGGGAGAAGGAGGGGGGCAGCAGCTACTGAGGGATTAAAAAGGGGTCATGCCTTAATCCCTCCAGTGCTCAGTTGCTCAACTAGAGCAACCTTTTGTAACGGATGTGACTGAACCAGGTCTAGATAAAAACATTCTTCTTTTTAGACATGGAAGTTTTTTCCTGTTCGAAAATTGCTGTTGGACATCCTACTTTTGGGCCCCCTCTAGTCCCACCCAAAACACACTCAAAATAAGCCCCTTTGCTATTTGGATGAATTACAGTGTGAAACATCCAAATTATCTGCTAGAGAGGAAGAGTCAGGATGCAGTAAGGGCACCAACCCAAAAATATCTGTTTAGCAACAATATTCAGCCACTACTACTACTTATCATTTCTATAGCGCTACCGGACGTACGCAGCGCTTCACACTTGAACATGGAGAGACAGTCCCTGCTCAATAGAGCTTACAATCTAATTATGACAGACAGACAGGACAAGTAAGGGATAAGGGTTAGGACAGACAGGACATATCAGGGATAGGGGACAGTTGAAGGTTTAGGTGTTAAAAGCAGCATCAAAGAGGTGGGTCTTTTAGTCTGGATTTGAAGATGGCCAGAGATGAGGGTAGTTCTGTAAAATACGCACTAACACTTATGTGTCAATTATACACGTAAATGATTTGAATAATGGCATATATAACAATATCAGAATATACAAATGAATCATAAAAGCACTCCAATGATAGTGTGAAGACGAAATGTTCAGAAGGGGTGGGGTGATCAAAAGGCAGCAAAGCAGTAGAATATTATGGTTTATAATGTACTAGAAAATCCAGGTCTTTCTTCAGTCTTGTTTCAAAGTAACTGTTCTCTTTCACCTTGAGCCTCTCCCTCAATGACAGTTTGCAAATGTCTAGTTACCTTATCATGAAATAGGCACGATTTACTACCTCTTCTAAATTGGAATCATAGCTATTTATATACCAGTTATTCAGGTTTTATTTCTTTTCTTTTCACTTCATGGATTAGTTGTTTCCAGCACTGAAGTGTTGACTCATCTTCACTGATCCAGAACTTTAAACGTGCTACTTTTTTTTGTTTTGTTTATCAACAGGATCACTATATGTGCATTTTTTTTCCTGGTTGTGTGCCATCTTCTCTCAGCCAATATTTCTGTATCCCCTAACGGCAATATGTCCAATTCACTTACAAATGTTATAATTTCCTCCGTATCTTGTAGCACTATAGAAATGATAAGTAGTAGTAGTATCTAACAGTGCCTTTCACCAGAGCCTTACCAATTTGCTAATTCACTTTCAAATTTATAATAACTTGGAGCTGGGACTTGCCACCACTCCCCCCATAGCCCCCCCCCCCCCACACCTTCTCCTTTTCCTCCCTTCATCACTATTAACCCTTACCTCTTCCCCCCTCCCTGATTAACAAACAGCACACAACACAAGAATGTCTGGTAATAACATATGCGGCAGCTTTGTTTAAGAAATGTAACAAATTTGAAACATATAAGTAGAAAAATTAACCTTCATCTGAGCTGAAACTTAACAATTTAAAGTGTTCTAACCTTTGACCTTTGTGCCCCACTGTGACAGCTAGGGAAAATGCAGGGTATGTCCCTCCATGCCCTATCAAAACCAGATCTCCTGACCCACCAGCACTTCGAACTTAAGTTAGGTGTTCATCACCTGATGAGCTGAAGCCCCCTAGCTCGGGTGCACCCCCCCAACACACACTGCGACATAACTTGTTCTGCCTTGTCCCGAACCCAGTTCCCACCCAACTGACCTCACTCACACCCAGGGAGGGAGGGTGTGTGAAGCCGACTCTGAGAATCAGGAAAAGACCTGCTACTCGGAGGCAGACCCCTTAAATAACCTCCCTTGTTGCCCACCTCCCAAGCCTCTGCTCCAATTCCTGAGTTTATCCGTGACAGGAAAACACATTTTAAAAAAGTAACCACCCCTAATCTCTCAGCGTTGATGCAGCAGTGCACCCTCCCCGAAACATCTACTTTCCCCAACATCTGATCCCCCTCCTGACACTCCGTAATCTGAGCTGCCACCCTGATATCTGATTACACATTCCCCCACAACATGCCTCCCATCTGAACCGCCCCCAGCTGAAGCCACACCCCCTACAGTAACAAATCCTGCCTCCCCAGTCAGACCTTGCTCCCACATCCTGACCCCCTCTCCTACCAAGGGATCTTCATCAATTGTTCAGTGGTTCTGAGAAGGGGCAGTTCTCCTCTGCTTCTGTCCGAGCCTCAACCAGGATCCAAAATAGCCGCCATGACCCTTAGCAATGGCAGTAAGTGCAGCTGTGCTGTTGGCAACTGTGACAACTGCCATGTGGTAATGACCTGTGCACTAGCTCCTCCACTCCAGTCTGCCCCAGTCACACCTAGTCACACACTAAGCAGGTAGTGTGGGCTTTTTGTCGTGCTGGCGGGTTTAACAATGCATTAAACATTAGTGTGACTCTGCACTAATGTCTACCATACAGTAAAACCCATGCTAGCTGCATAATGCAGCTTAGTAAATGGCCCCAAAGACTCTTTAGTTAAAAATTTCTATATATTCTCTCTGCAGTCCACAGCCCACTAGTTTTTAAATAAAGCAAAGATAACTTACCTGTAGCAGGTATTCTTCGAGGACAGCAGGCCATTTATTCTCACATGTGGGTGACTTCATCCACGTCACCCGGTGCGGAGCTTAAACAGCTTTAAAAAATAGCCTGGTGCGGAACCATCAGTACAATAGTATAGCATATGAAACAAGGAAACAACTCTGAGGTATGTGAGAATGAATGGCCTGCTGTCCTCAGAGAATACCTGCTACAAGTAAGTATCTTCGATTCTCCAAGGACAAGTAGGCCATATTCTTACATGTGGGAATCCCTAGCTGCCAGGCTTACCGAAAACAACTACCATAGGTCAATTAGGCCTTTCAACGGCGAGGGCAAAATAGTAATTAACCTATATACAACTGTGTGAGACTGCAACCTAGAGCAGAACAAAATGGGTCTAGGAGGGTGGAGTTGGGATTCTAGACCCCAGACAAATTCTGAAGAACTATCTGTCCAAACCAACTATCACGGCGGGCATCCTGCTCAAGGCAGTAATGAGATGTGAATGTGTGGACTAAAGAACATGTTGCAACTTTGCAAATTTCTTCAAAAAATCTGGTTGGACTGTCTGTAGGACCTAGTCTGTTCCAAGTAAAAGGTCAATGCCCACTTGCAGTCCAAGGTATGCACTGCGCTTTTGCCAGGATGGACATGTAGTTTGGGAAAGAATGTTAGAAGAATGATTGACTGGTTCAGATGGAACTCCAACACAACCTTAGGCAGGAACAAGGTGCGAGCAGAGGACTACTCTGTTATGATTACATTTCATGTAAGGTGGATCTGCTATTAGGGTCTGAAGCTCACTGACCCTGCAAGCTGAAGTAACAGCCATCAAAAATAAGACCTTCCAGGTCACCTACTTCAAATGACAGGAATCGAGTGGCTCAAAAGGAGCTTTCATCAGCTGGGTGAGAATAGCACTGAGGTCCCATGACACAGGCAGAGGATTGACAAGGGGCTTTGTCAAAAGCAAACCTCTCATGAATCGAACAAGTAGAGGCTGTCCAGATATGGGCTTACCCTCTACACAATGATAAGAACTAATTGCACTAAGGTGAACCCTTACAGAGCTGGTCTCGGGTCTAGACTCAGAAAGGTGTGGAAGGTATTCAAGCCGGGTCTGTGTAGGGCAAGAGAGAGGATCTAGGGCCTTGCCCTCACACCAGATGGCAAACCTCCTCCATTTGAAAGAGTAACACCTCTTAGTGGAATCTTTTGTGGAAGCCAGCAAGACCTTGAAGACACCCTCAGGAAGATGCAAGGAAGCAAATTCTAAGCTCTCAACATCCAGGAGATTGGGATGCAGAAGCGACCCCTCGTTCTGCCTGATGATGGTCGGAAAAGATTCCAAGGTTCTTCAGAGGATAACTCTAGAAGAAGAGGGAACCAGATCTGTCTGGGCCAGTATGGAGTAATCAGGATCATGGTTCCTCGGTCTTGCTTGATTTTCAGCAAAATCTTTCCCACAAGAGGGATGGGAGGCTAAGCATACAGAAGGCCAATTCCCCCAATGAAGGAGGAAGGCATCTGATGCTAGCCTGTTGTGGGACTAGGGCCTGGAATAGAACTGAGGGGCCTTGTGATTGGATTGAGTGGCAAAAAGATCCACTGAGGGGGTGCCCCACAATCGGAAGATCTCAAAGGCAATGCCCATGCTGAGTGACCACTTGTGCGGTTGCATGACCCTGCTCAGTCTGTCAGCCAGGCTGTTGGATCTGCCCTCCAGATATGTGGCTTTGAGGAGCATCCCATGCTGGGTTGCCCAGAGCCACATCTGCCCCCCCCCCTGCTTATGGGTATAGTACATCACAACCTGATTCTATGTTTAAATGAGCACAATGGTTGAACAGCCAATCTCTGAAAGCCTTTAGAGCATTCCAGATTGCCCGGAGCTCCAGAAGGTTGATGGAGATCTGTCTCCTGGGCTGACCATGCACCTTGGTTGTGAAGCCTGTCCAAATGAGCTCCCCAGCTGAGGTGGTATACATCTGTTGTCAGCACCTTCTGGTGCTGATGAATTTGGAATGGAAGTCCCATAGTTAAATCAGATTGAATTATCCACCAAAGAATGGACTGAACCAAATCTGGCATCACTCGGATGACATCCACTAGGTTCCCCAATGCTTTGCACCACTGTGAAGCTAGGGTCCACTGAACAGTTCTTATGTGAAGATGTGCCATGGGTATGACATGTACAGTGGAGGCCATGTGGCCTAATAACCTCAACATCTTCTGAGATGTGACCTGACGGCTGACTTGGACCTGAGTGGCAAGAGCGACAAGTGTCCACCCTTGGCAAAGGGAGAAAAGCCCATGCCTATTGTGTATCTAGTGGGGCTCCAATGAACTCCAATTTCTGCATGGGATGAAGATGGGACCGAGATAATTTAAAACTAACCCTAGTGGCTCCAACACCCAAACAGTTCTCTTCATGGACTCCTGAGCACCATCCTTTGACATGCTCTTCACCAGCCAATCATCCAGAGAGGGAAACACATAGACTCCCAGTCTGTGTAGCAACACTGCGACTACTGCAAGACACTTGGTAAAAACCCTGGGAGCCGACATGAGGCCAAAAGGCAGCATGCAGTACTGGAAGTGATGTTCCTCTGAGTATCGGGGTGTGAGTGTAAGCATCCTCTAAGTCCAGAGAGCATAGCCAATTGTTTTCCTGAATCATGAGGAGAAGAGTGCCAAGGAAATCATCCAGAAGTTTTCTCTGACCAAGAATTTGTTCAGGGCCCTAAGGTCTAGGATAGAACACATCCTACCTGTTTTCTTGGGTACAAGAAAGTACCTGGAAGAGAATCCTTGCCCTTCCTCCCCTGGTGGAACGAGTTTGACTGCATGGGCCTTTAGAAGGATGGAGAGTTCCTCTGCAAGTACCTACTTATACTGAGAGCTGAAGTGAGATGCTCTCGATGGGCAATTTGGTGGTCTCTGATGCCAATGCAGGGCGTAACTGTGATGGACTATTTGAAGAACCCACAGGTCGGAGGTTACAAGGGGCCACCTTGCTTGTAAAAAATTCAGTCGCCCCCCAACCAGCAGGTCATCTGGGATGGTCACTTTTACTGTGGCTATGCTCTGCTGGAGCCAGTCCAAATCTCATCCCTGACTTTGACTGGGGAGCTGGCTAGGCCTCATGAGCACGCTGTTGACGAGAGCAAGTGCGCTGGGACTGAGGCTCGTGAGAAGAAAGAGTGTACCTACATCTCTGAGAGTAGTAGGGACCCTTCTTTGACTTGCCCAGAAACCTCCTAGATGAGGAAGAAGGTGCAGAAGACGTTCAGAGAGAGCGTCAATAGTGTCAGTGTGTTTCTTGATGAGGTCAGTACCTCCTCCACCTTGTCTCCAGAAAGGTTATTGTCCTGGAACGTGGCATCTGCCAACCTCTGTTGGACTGTAGGGTCCAAGTCAGAGACACGCAGTCATGAGGCATGGCTGGTGCAAGCACCCCAGACGCCAATGCACACTGCTGTAAAAAAATTGTCAATAGCTACTACTACTACTATTTAGCATTTCTATAGCGCTACAAGGCGTACGCAGCGCTGCACAAACACAGAAGAAAGACAGTCCCTGCTCAAAGAGCTTACAATCTAATAGACAAAAAATAAAGTAAGCATATCAAATCAATTAATGTGTACAGGAAGGAGGAGAGGAGGGTAGGTGGAGGCGAGTGGTTACAAGTGGTTACGAGTCAAAAGCAATGTTAAAGGCTTTCAGTCTAAATTTAAAGGTGGCCAAGGATTGGGCAAGATGTAGGGGCTCAGGAAGTTTATTCCAGGCGTAGGGTGCAGCGAGACAGAAGGCGCGAAGTCTGGAGTTGGCAGTAGTGGAGAAGGGAACAGATAAGAAGGATTTATCCATGGAGCGGAGTGCACGGGAAGGGGTGTAGGGAAGGACGAGTGTGGAGAGATACTGGGGAGCAGCAGAGTGAGAACATTTATAGGGTCAGTTCAGCAAGCTGAAGAGTAGTAAATCACCGGGACCTGATGGTATTCATCCCAGAGTATTAATAGAACTAAAAAATGAACTTGCGGAGCTACTGTTAGAAATATGCAATCTGTCCCTAAAATCGAGTGTAATACCGGAAGACTGGAGGGTAGCCAATGTTACTCCGATTTTTAAGAAAGGTTCCAGAGGAGATCCGGGAAATTATAGACCGGTGAGTCTGACGTCGGTGCCGGGCAAGATGGTGGAGGCTATTATTAAGAATAAAATGCAGAGCATATACAAAAACATGGACTGATGAGACAAAGTCAGCACGGATTTAGTGAAGGGAAGTCTTGCCTCACCAATCTAATGCATTTTTTTGAGGGGGTAAGCAAACATGTGGACAATGGGGAGCCGGTTGATATTGTATATCTGGATTTTCAGAAGGCGTTTGACAAAGTGCCGCACGAAAGACTCCTGAAGAAATTGCAGAGTCATGGAATCGGAGGTAGGGTATTATTATGGATTAAGAACTGGTTGAAAGATAGGAAGCAGAGAGTAGGATTGCGTGGCCAGTATTCTCAGTGGAGGAGGGTAGTTAGTGGGGTCCCGCAGGGGTCTGTGCTGGGTCCGTTGCTTTTTAATGTATTTATAAATGACCTAGAGATGGGAATAACTAGTGAGGTAATTAAATTCGCCGATGACACAAAATTATTCAGGGTCGTCAAGTCGCAGGAGGAATGTGAACGATTACAGGAGGACCTTGCGAGACTGGGAGAATGGGCGTGCAAGTGGCAGATGAAGTTCAATGTTGACAAGTGCAAAGTGATACATGTGGGTAAGAGGAACCCGAATTATAGCTACGTCTTGCAAGGTTCCGCGTTAGGAGTTACGGATCAAGAAAGGGATCTGGGTGTCGTCGTCGATGATACGCTGAAACCTTCTGCTCAGTGTGCTGCTGCGGCTAGGAAAGCGAATAGAATGTTGGGTGTTATTAGGAAGGGTATGGAGTCCAGGTGTGCGGATGTTATAATGCCGTTGTATCGCTCCATGGTGCGACCGCACCTGGAGTATTGTGTTCAGTACTGGTCTCCGTATCTCAAAAAAGATATAGTAGAATTGGAAAAGGTACAGCGAAGGGCGACGAAAATGATAGTGGGGATGGGACGACTTTCCTATGAAGAGAGGCTGAGAAGGCTAGGGCTTTTCAGCTTGGAGAAGAGACGGCTGAGGGGAGATATGATAGAAGTGTATAAAATAATGAGTGGAATGGATCGGGTGGATGTGAAGCGACTGTTCACGCTATCCAAAAATACTAGGACTAGAGGGCATGAGTTGAAGCTACAGTGTGGTAAATTTAAAACGAATCGGAGAAAATTTTTCTTCACCCAACGTGTAATTAGACTCTGGAATTCATTACCGGAGAACGTGGTACGGGCGGTTAGCTTGACGGAGTTTAAAAAGGGGTTAGATAGATTCCTAAAGGACAAGTCCATAGACCGCTATTAAATGGACTTGGAAAAATTCCGCATTTTTAGGTATAACTTGTCTGGAATGTTTTTACGTTTGGGGAGCGTGCCAGGTGCCCTTGACCTGGATTGGCCACTGTCGGTGACAGGATGCTGGGCTAGATGGACCTTTGGTCTTTCCCAGTATGGCACTACTTATGTACTTATGTAGGTTAGTAGAAGAAGTTTGAACAGGATGTGAAAATGGATAGGGAGCCAGTGAAGCGACTTGAGGAGAGGGGTAGTATGAGTAAAGCGACCCTGGTGGAAGACGAGACGGGCAGCAGAGTTTTGAACTGATTGGAGAGGGGAGAGGTGACTAAGTGGGAGGCCAGCAAGAAGCAGATTGCAGTAGTCTAAACGAGAGGTGACAAGGGTGTGGATGAGGGTTTTGGTAGAGTGCTCGGAAAGAAAGGGGCGGATTTTACGGATGTTGTAAAGAAAGAAACAACAGGTCTTGGCGATCTGCTGGATATGAGCAGAGAAGGAGAGAGAAGAGTCAAAGATGACCCCCCAAGGATTCGAGCTGAGGAGACAGGGACAATGAGAGAGCCATCAACAGAAATTGGAAACCGGGGGTGTGGGGAGGTGGGTTTGGGGGGAAAATGAGAAGCTCGGTTTTGGTCATGTTTTATTTCAGGTGGCGTTGAGACATCCAGACAGCAATGTCAGACAAGCACGCTGAAACTTTGGTTTGGATGCAAGGTGAGATATTAGGGGTAGAAAGGTAGATTTGGGAGTCATCAGCATAGAGATGGTAGGAAAAGCCATGGGATGAGATTAATGAACCAAGGGAAGAAGTGTAGATAGAAAAGAGGAGGGGACCAAGAACAGAACCCTGAGGTACGCCGACAGGCAGAGGGATAGAAGTAGAAAAGGATCCACCAGAGTGAACACTAAAGGTGCGGAGGGAGAGGTAGGAAGAGAACCAGGAAAGGACAGAGCGCTGGAATCCAAGTGAGGACAGGGTATCAAGAAGTATGCTGTGATCGACAGTGTCAAAAGCAGCGGAAAGATCAAGAAGAATGAGGATGGAATATTGACCTCTGGATTTAGCCAGTAATAGGTCATTGGAGACTTTAGTAAGCGCAGTTTCGGTTGAGTGGAGAGGGCGAAAACCAGATTGTAGCTCAGGGAGCATGGTCCAGATGCGCTCATTGAGAAAGGCCATCAGAAAATGCTGGGGTGTCGGTTCAGAGACAGAGTGCTGAAATCCAGGGGACAAGATGGGTGCCTGGTCCTGGAAGCATGGTGACCCTCACATCGACACCTCCTGTATGGAAGGGTAGTGGTCCTCCTGGCACTGACACTTCTTGGGGATCAAATCCCTCGATACCCTGGAGATCCCAGCACCGTATGTCAAGGGGGATCAATGCCATTGCTTCTTGGCTTTTGCTCGATGCCAGTCATTGACGCTCCTCAGTGTCGATAAGGATGAAGTCGAATCCCCATGTCACCTCGGGGTCAGGTCCGATGCTAAGAATGAGTGTCTTTGCCAATGATGGTCCTATTGCACTGGCTACAGTGCTTAAAGCCACTGGGAACCTTCAATGACATGGAATGGAAAATAGCTGTGGCCAAATCAAAAGTTTCGATGGTGACTGAAAAAAGGGCAAGCGGCAAAAAAACAGAACCAAACCAGAGCTCAGGCCTAAGTGGGCCTACTGAGTGTGGTAAAAATAAAGAAAACTTAAATGGGGATAAGCTTGAACTAAAACTATAAGGAAGAGGGAAATTTTCCAACAAAAACAAAACAAAAATCAGGGTAAAAGACCCCAAAGGGAAGGCACAAAATTAAAAAAAAAAAACACTGCTCACATTCCAGACGCTGTGAGGAGTGCAGGACAATCACGTTCTTTCCTTACTGCAGATGAGAAGATGGTCCTGTGCTCTCGTGGCGGGTGGGAAGGCACTCACGCATGCACAATGGGGAAGCTGCGTGTGCTTAAAAAAGGCATTTTTAACATGGACGTCACCCACGTGTGAGAACATGGCTTGCTTCTCCTTGGATAATGGGGGGAAAGAGAATGGGACTTGATATACTGCCTTTCGGTGGTTTTTGCCAGGGCCGCCGAGAGGGGGGGGGGGGGCAAAATTCCCTGGGCCCGGGCCTCCAAGAGGGACCAGCCCCAGGGTCTCTCTCTCTCTCCTGCTCCTGATGAAACCCGAGTGATCGCGTCCCAACAGGAGCAGGCGAGAGAAAACTCCGGCGTCGGATCCCCTTGGAGGCTGGGGAGGACCCGGAGCTTCCTCCAGCACTACTCTTCTGCCCATTGCTGAGCAGCTGCTTTTCCTCTCAGGCGCGCATGCTCGGTTTTGAAATCGAGCATGCCCTAAGAGGAAAAGCAGCCGCAGGGGCAGGCAGTCAGTGCTGGAGGAAGAAAACGTCTTCTGCTGGCGGGGCCTGGGATCCAAGCCAGCCAAGGTATTTAAGCAGCGGCAGCAATCGGGGGAGGGTGGCAGCGATCGGGGGGGGGGGGCAGCAGCAATGGGGCAGCAGCAGCAGTGATTGGGGGAGGAAGCAGCAGCAATCGGGGGGGGGGGGGGGGCTGCAGCGGATGATGATTTGGGGGGGTGGCAGTGACCCTGCCTTGGGCCTGGCAGTGGCAACCCTGCCCTGTGCCTGGTTCAGTTTCTTGGCAGCCCCTCAACTACATTCAAAGCAGTTTACATAGTATAAACAAGTACTTATTTGTACCTGCTGCAATGGAGGCTTAAGTGACTTGCCCAGAGTAATAAGGAGCTGCAGTGGGAATCAAACCCAGCTCCCAAGGATCAAAGTCCACTGTACTAACCACTAGGCCAGTGGTTCCCAAACCTGGTCCTGCAGACACCCCAGCCACTCAGGTTTTCAGGATATCCACAATGAATATTCATGAGACAGATTTGCATGCAGCAGAGGCGTAGCCTGACACCCAATTTTGGGTGGGCCTGGGCCCAAGATGGGTGGGCAGAAGAACTTCACCTTGTCCCATAAGTGATGTGGTATCTCCCTCTCTCACCTGCATGCTATATGATCTCTCAAACACCCCCCTCTCCCACATGCATTTTAAATAGCAGATTTTCACTGGCAGTAAGCAACAACTAATACACGCTGCTCATGTTGGCCCCACAGCCTTCCGTCTGATGCATCTTCCTGTTTCCGCATAGGTGGGAATACATCAGAGGGAAGGCTGTGGGGTCAGTGCGAGCAGTATGTATCAGTCGCTGCTCGCAAGTGAAGATCTGCTATTTAAAAGGACAGTTGTTGGGAGTTTTTGGCTAGTGGGGCTTTGGGATCCCTGCCAGCCACACATCATAGGTGTGCTGCTACTGGATGGGCCTGAGCCCAAAGTGGGTGGGCCTGGGCCCACCCTTGGCTAAGCCACTGGCATGCAGTGGAGGCAGTGCATGCAAATCTCTCTCCTGAATATTTTTCCTAAGAAATAATGTTTTATATATTGTACTATTTATAGATTTTTAATATTTTTAATTTAGTGGGGAACACTTCAGAAAAGTGTTACTAAAACTTCAGTCCAAGTGCTTCCTTCATTGATTTCTCCAATCACAGGTAAATTTAGAAATAATTTTTTTTTACTTAAATGATGAAAACATTTTTAAAAATCACTTATATATAGTAGGCACAACACCATAAGTAGCTACTCTCTGAGGTTGGCCAGCATTTTACCAGAAGTTGCATCAGGGACTACAAGCATTCTTCGTCACTAATTTCTTTTGATTCATTCTTCAAAATAGAGAAATCTATGTCTGGGCTTTGAAAGGATATCCCTTCAACCAAGTTGGAAGTTTCACATTTATCTGATATACCGCCAACATGGCACAGCCTTCCTCTCAGTTTACAAATTAGAAATAAATAAAGTAAAAAAGGAAGTATAAAAATCAGGCTTTATCTGCTTTGGAATGGAGACAGGAGTTTAGGCTGTAAATTTCTACTCCATTCTAGTATCGCCAGCCATCTCTTCAGTTCTTGATGTGTTGCATTAGTCTCCAAAAGTATCTAAGAGCAGAATAGGTTTTAGACATTTTTAAATATTTGGAAAGTAGTCTCCAGTCTTAAATAGGAGGATAAAAAATTCTAGAGAGGACTCACGCCGCTCATCACATTTAAAATGGTTACAGATGGTGTCCAAGAAGATATATCAAAAAGAAGGAAAAACAAACTGGTTCTGATGCACAGATTTTTGCATTCTAGTTGATTGATTAGTAAGGAATCAGCAATCGAGAATTTTTAGCTCTCCAAAGTAATGAATCTTTCCCCAGATTCTATATAGATCACCCAAATTTAGGTGCCTAGGGCAGATGCGCATGTATATCAGTTAATGAGGTGTCAACAATCAATTTAACTGACATTAATTGTCAACAATTTGGATTTGCACACGCATCTGCCCTAGACGCCATTCTCTAATATGCACACCTAAATTTTATAGTGTTCAGCTCCAAAGGGGTGTGGCTATGGGTGGAACATGGGTTGATCATAGGCATTTCCAGAAGATAGGCGCAATGTTATAGAATACTATAATTTGAACGCCCAACTGGCATAAATTGGGCACCAGCATTTACACCAGTTTTTGTCAGGCATAAATGCTGGCGCCCAAAGTTAGGGGCAAAATCTGTGCTCAGCTAGTATTCTATAAAGAGTGCTCTTCTCGAAGTGCCATTTATAGAATACTAGTAAAAAAGGCCCGTTTCCAAAACCAATGAAACGGGCGCTAGCATGTGGGTTTTTTTTGTGTGTGTGTGTGTGTCACAGAGTTATTTTGTGTGTGTGTGTGTGCGCGGTGTGTGTGCAGGTTGTTGATGTGTGTCTTTTTTTGTTTTGTTTTTTGCTTGGGGGTTGGGGGATGTGCTGTGCTGTGCTGGCAAAGTGGGTTGGATTGGTGTGTGGCTTTGAGGGTGTGTTTCTGTTGTATTGTGTGTGTGTGGTTTTGTCTGTCAAGGAGGTTTGTGGAGGGGGGTCTTTCTGTTGGTAAAATGTAAATGTGGTTGTAGGGGGGTCAGCCTTTGTTGAGTGTTGTTTTTTTTTTTTGTTGTGCTGAGGCAGCAGTGTTGTTTTAGATGGGCGGAAGGTAGAGGAGCACGTTCTTTGTCTGTTGGTATTTTTTGGCCGTTTCAGGGCTGCTGTAGGGGAATGCTGGAAGAGAAATGTGCTGTTGGAAGCAGCGCCATCTTTTTCCATTGGGCTGGGGTTCTGGGCATCCTGGAGGTGGGTGACGGCTTGCCTGAGGATGGGGATGGTTGTTTTAAGTTGGCAGAAGGGAGAAGAGCACGGTCTTGGGCCATCAGGGGTGATCCGGTATGTTTGGTCCATTTCAGGCTGGCTGCAAGGGAATGCTGGAACATTTATGCATTGCAGAAATCAGCACCGTCTTTTTCCGGGTGCTCGGGGAATCCCCGAGGTGGGAGACAGCTTGCCTGAGGCTGGGGATGGTTGGGCACGTCCTTGGCCGCTTCGGCAAAAGGGGAAGAGGAAGGGGGTGGGGAGTTACCTGCAGCCACCTGAGAAACCATGTATTCTTTGTTTTGTATTATTAGTTTGTATTTCTGTTGAAGAAAGTGTGGATGCCCTTCGAATGATGGAGGTGGTGCGTCGGTGTGCAGTTGTTTCGTTAGCTTGGCAGCCAGTCTCCAGCGATTCCTAGGCAGGGAAGGTCGCTGTTTGCTGCTGGCTGGGTCGCGGGTAATCCTTCCAACTTGGCCGCAGCTTGTCCTGTTCGCCCACGTCCCAGATGGTGACGGGCACGTTGTTTTCGGCTCCTCTGACTCCATGTCAAGCGATTCCAAATATAGTCTGTGCTATAGGCCCTCTGGCACTCTTCAGTACTGGCATTAGGCATTTAAAAATTCACCCCCCTCCCCCAGTCTATTTTTGCACATACCCACAGCAGGAATATTCTTCTCTCGTTCCAGCGGTGGTTCTGTGCTCTCCTTGCTGCACAGATAATGAGCCATTCTGCTGGGAAATTGTCACGTAGTTTCCTCTGATTGGTCTGTCTTACGTTGCCTAGTGTTGCCTGGGAACGGTGTTGTGATGGTCCTTTGTGTTTCAGAATGTTGAGGGTGTTTTTTCTGATTGGTCCGTCATGCGAGGGCGGGGCAGAGAGACATGGTCAGTGTTGTGGCTTCACCACCATGAATCCATGAACCCTTCAGTGAGTGACTGAGTGACTTCAGAACGTTGTCTTCAGAATGTTGAGGGTGAGTTTTATTATAGTAGACTAGGGAAAAAGCCCGTTTCTGTCAGAAATGAAACTGGCGCTAGCAAGGTTTTCCTCAGAGTGTATGTGTGTATGTGAGATGGAGTGTGTATGTCAGAGAGAGAGACAGAGTGTGTTTGTGTGAGAGAGAGAGTGTGTGAGAGACAGAGAGTGTGTGTGTCTGTGAGACTGTGTGTGAGAGAGAGGGACAAAGAGATAGAGAGAGGCCCGTTTTGATAGGAAGCGGGGGGAGTCCTTAAGGCACTCGTCAAAGTCCACGGTAACCTTCATGCTCCGCCGGGGAGGAAGGTGACAGACAGCTCGTAACTCCCCGGCCCTTGTCGCTCCCTCCGCTGCCGCAAACTGTTCCTGGGCCGAGCTGAGAGGACACCGGGATCCTTTACCCCACCTCCTCTTCCTCCTGCAACATCTGCCATGGGGACGGGGAGGGAGTAGAACCAATCAGAGGCTCCAGGAGGACGAAGGTGCAGAGTCCGCTGATGGGGAGAATTGTGAGAGCGGCTCACCCTGTGCCGGATCTCCCTTCATCCTATGCTGGCCGCGTGTGGCGAGGGGGGAGAAGTAGGGGCTTGGGTGATGCGCCGTGGGGGAGGGGGGAGGGGGGAGGGGGAAGAGGAAGTCTGCAGTTAAACCTGAAGTGGGGGGAGTCCTTCAAGCACTCGTCAAAGTCCACGGTAACCTTCATGCTCCACCGGGGAAGAAGGTGACAGACAGCTCGTAACTCCCCGGCCCTTGTCGCTCCCTCCACTGCCACAAACTGTTCCTGGGCCGAGCTGAGAGGACACCAGGATCCTTTACCCCACCTCTTCTTCCTCCTGCAGCGACTGCCATGGGGACGGGGAGTGGAGGGAAGACGGGCAGGGACAGGGCCGGTCTTAAGGCGAGGCGACCGAGGCGGCCGCATAGGGCCTCGCGCTCAGGGGGGCCCCGTGCAGCGCGCATCAGGTAGCCCCGCCCCAACCGCCCGAGCACCACTCTCCCTCCCTCCCAAGTTCAACAACGCGCGACGGCAACGTGGTGGGGGCGTTCCGCCCCAGATGTCAGCGGGTGGTGGGGGGGTGCTCCGAGTCCGCTCCCGGCACTGCTCGTCCTGTCCTGTCTTTAAAACCCAATTTGAAGCGCTGGAGTAACAGGCAGCAGCGCCTCGCGTCTGCCCTTCTACTAAAAATCCCTTCGACGACGTCATTGGGCCTTCCCACATTGAGTCCCGCCCTCCTCTGAGGTAACTTCCAATTACCGCGAGGGCGGGCGGGACTCAATGTGGGAAGGCCCAATGACGTCGTCGAAGAGATTTTTAGTAGAAGGGCAGACGCGAGGCGCTGCTGCCTGTTACTCCAGCGCTTCAAATTGTGTTTTTTTTAAAGGCAGTGAGGGTGGTGGGCCTGGGCGGCAGGAGAATGGAGCTGGTAGGTGGGGAGAGACTCAGATGGGAGAAGGGTGTGGGGCTCTCAAATGGGAAGGAGACTGAGGTGGGAGGGGTTCATGAATGGGAGAAGCAGAAGGGGGTGGGGAGGGGACTGGGGTTATTGAATGGGAGAAGGGGACTGAGGTGAGGAGGGGGTTCAAGGATGGGAGAAGGGGACGGGTGGGGAGGGGACTGGGGTTTTTGGATGGGAGAGACTGGGGAGGGGGTTCTCAGATGGGAGAAGGGGACGGGTTGGGAGAGGACTGGGGTTCTTGAATGGAAGAAGGGGACTGAGGTGGGGAGGGGGTTCAAGGATGGGAGAAGGGGAGGGGGAGGGGAGGGGACTGGGGTTCTTGGATGGGAGAAGGGGACTGGGTCTGAGAAGGGGCAATATGGGAAAATGGGGGCCATGCCTGGGGCTGGTGGGAAAATGGGGTATGCGTGGGTCAGGTGGGAGAATGGTTCTGAAAAGGGGGGCCCTAATACAAGGCATGTGGATGAAGGGGGCTGGAACTGGGGGCTGAAAAGGAGGTTAGGTAGGATAAGAGGCTGGAGACTGAAAAGGGGGAGGGGCTGAAAAGGGGACAGGGAGAAGTGGCTGGGGGGCTGAAGCTCGGGACTGGTGGGAGAGTGGGGCTGGAACTGGGGGCTGAAAAAAAGGGGCGGAGAGAGGGGCACATCCTGGATGGGGGAGCAAGAGGGAGGGCAAATGGTGGATTGAAGGAGCAGAGAGAAAGGGCAGACAGTGGATGGAAGGGATAGAAAGGGCAGACAGTGAATGGATGGGGGAGAGAGAGAGGGAAGACAGGGGCAGATGGTGGATGGAAGGGGCAGAGATAGAGGACAGATGTGGATGGAAGGTGCAGGAAGAGAGGGCAGACATTGGATGGAGGGGACAGCAGAGAGGGCAGACACTGGATGGCAGAGAGAGACCGAAGACAGATGCTGGATGGAAGGAAGACAGTGAAAAGATGAGGAAAGCAGAAACCAGAGACAACAAAATGTAAATAAAATATATATTTAAATTTTTTTGCTTTAGGATAAAGTAGTATTGTAGATATGTTAATAAATATTTATAATAGAACATGCAAACAAGGTAATCTTTTTATTGGACTAATTTTAATACATTTTGGCTAACTTTCGGAGAACAAAACCCCCTTCCTCAGGTCAGGATAGGATACTGTAACAGTACTATACTATATTGACCTGAGGAAGGATGTTTTGGCCTCTGAAAGTTAAATATATTAGTTCAATAAAATGGTATTTTATTTTCTATATTTGTTTTATTTCTATTTGTTAATTTGTAAAGTGGTGATTGGTATTTGTTAGTTTTTTTCAAATTTACATCTGCTGTCTTTATATTTTGCACAGTACTAGGGGACATTTTCTGTTTCTGTGGTGTTGCATTGTATGCAGAGTCTGGCATCTTGGGGTTTCATTTTATTTTTTGTCTAAATAGAAAGTTTATGATTACTTATTCTATAGTGGATTAGGGTGTATCTGTGTTTGTGAAAAAGACATGGCTTTCAGTTGGCACTGACTGCAGGATCGACAAGCCCTGGAGCTGGGGGCCTTGGAGCTCGGAGGGAGGGGTGGCGGGCCCTGGAGCTAGGGTGGGGGTGGAGTTAGGGTGGGGGCGGGGCTAGGGTGGGGCCCCATCAAATTGATCTGCATAGGGCCCCGCACTTGCTAAGACCGGCCCTGGGCAGGGAGTAGAACCAATCAGAGGCTCCAGGAGGACGAAGGGGCGGAGTCCACTGACGGGGAGAAATGTGAGAGCGGCTCACCCTGTGCCGGCTCTCCCTTCGTCCTATGCTGGCCGCGCGTGGCGAAGGGGGAGGGGTAGGGACTTGGGTGATGCGGCGAGGGGGGGCAATGAGAGCTGCTTCGTAGGCAGGGGGAGGAGTAGGGAAACACGCTCCGCGTGTTTCCCTACTCCTCCCCCTGCAGTGACGTTAGCTGAGGCTTCGGAGATCCAGCAAGTTACGGACACAGGCAGCCAGGTTTTATTTTATTTTATTTTTCTTTATTGAATTTATATTACATTCAGTCATACAACTTAAATGTCAGGAAGAAGGAAACAAAAATGACCATTAGGTTATTTAACAAAGGAAATAATTCAAAATCTTTTAGACCACAATAGAAGTTGTGGCAAGACACAAGGAATAAATTTTAAAGAACATGGAAATACATTTTTAGTCTAAGAACAGCAACATGCGCACTACTCACAGCTGAATATCAGCGATTAACTCTATTGAACTTTCAGGTTTGATCTCCTCTATTTTCTCTAGCGCTAATAAAGACTTTCATTTTTTGAGGTTCAAGAAACATATAAATCACTGATTCTAAAGATACAATGCATCGACATGGAAATTTTAACACAAATACAGCTCCTAGCGCTACTACCCTAGGCCTAAGACTCATAAATTCTCTTCTCCGCATTTGAGTATCTTTATTCAAATCTGGATATATACGAACTTGTTCCCCTAGAAACATTTCAATTAAATGTTTAAAATATAATTTGAAAATATTATTTCTATCCAACTCTATCGCAAATAACACCAAAAGAGTCGTTCTCTCTGTTACACTGTCCAGTGAGTTCTCCAAAAAGCCTGTTAAATTTTCTACTGGATTCTAAGCAGCCGGGGAGGTCGATTTTTTAATCCCAGTTAAATACTGAGTTTTATTGATAGGTGGAAGACCCTCTGTTGGAATTTTTAATATTTCCTGGATATATCTACGTAACATATCAATTGATGAGATCAAAGGGGCTTTAGGGAAATTAATAAATCGTAGATTATTCTTCCTCCCCTGATTGTCCAAAAATTCCAATTTTCTCCTCAATATATCTCTATCTTTACAGACTTCTCCTGCAAACACCTGCAACGTAGAGAGTTCAGCTCTTAAAGTTCCAACTTAATTCCCTTGATCTTGAACTTTATCCTCTAACTTCTGCTGAACTTGTTTTAAGTCTGTAATGTCTTTTGTAAAAGAGTTGGTTACCTTTGTTAATAGGGAGTTCATCCCCTGAATTGCGTCCCATAGAGAGTCCAAAGTAACCACAGCCGGTCTTACCATCTCCGTTACACCTACGGTTGTAGCTCCCGAGAGCGTGGGGGTCGAGGTCGCATTAACCCTTCAGTTTCCAGCTGTTCCCACTATCGGGGCCAATATCGCCGAGGTTCCTCCTTGGAGTGCTTCATTACTCTCCACTTCGGGAACTGAACTAGGCGATCCTACCTCGGAGATGAAACTACTTCCGGGTCGCGGAGGGGCTGCATTTTCGAGCGGGCTCAGCGAGACCGCTCCATCGCTGTGAACCACTGAAACCTCCGTGGCTCGATTCGAGGTGGGCGTTTGCATGACCCGTGGAAGAACGCCAACTTGGTCCAGGGTCAATTGCCGGTGAGCGGGAACAGTTCCAGGGGCTGAGGAGGGCAGAACTCTGGACTTCCCCTTCCTTTTTCACCATCTCCTGGGGTAGGGTTAGCTCGCCAGCAGTTGAACACCTCGCAAAGTCAGGAGCTCACTCTCACACGTCCGCTCTAATCCGCCATCTTGCCCGGCAGCCAGGTTTTAGAACGTTGGAGGTGAGAATTATTATATAGGACTAGCTTAGCACGGATCTTCCCGATGCCATTTCTTGAATTCTGCGCCTTGTGCCCAAGAGTCAGTATCTTATAAGTTGTTTTCTCCTACCCTTCTACCCCCTCTGGAGAGGACTTGCTCCCTTTATAAAAGAGTGCGTGTGCGCTAAGTGAAGAAAGGGAGAGGACCAGGATAAAATATTCTGTGGGGTAGAGGTGTGAAATCATTGTGGATGGCCCAGAACCAAGGGAAATCTCCTTACACTTACAGAGCTGCCAAGTTACCCATTCTAAGAGGGAGACTTTTAGGCCGGTCCTGGATTTCTGCCAACTTCATCCTGGTGAATTAAGGGATCTGCAGCACTGATTTCAATAGATAGAATTATGGACTACAAATACTACACTGTTTTGGGATTTAAGTTTAAAATCAGGACTGGCCACAAAGTCTCCCTCCTGGAATGGGTAACTTGGCAGCTCTGCACTTACGTTCATACAACCTGTATGTTGCATAATTTCTGACTTGAGCAAAGATGCCAGGCCATACATATTAAGACAGACAGCATCACATGCTTTCATGTACAGTGTAAAACCCCTTGTTTTCTATATCCAAGAGCTCAGCAAGTGAACAGAGCAGAGACATGGAGTTATGGGCTGGAAGCAGTAAATACTAATAGGCAAGAGACTCTCTGAAAGGCATCAGAGGGGAGGGCACTGTCTTTGAAATTTTATTTCATGGAGCTGATGTAGTTTTAATGTAGATAAAGTGCATGGGGGCAGGGGCTGGAGAGAGATACTGCACTGTCCCCTTGCAGGAACTTGCATCGACAGCCCCTCCCCTAGAAAGCCACAGAGAGAGAGAGAAAAAAATGTAGTTCAGATGTCTGTTCCAGATAAGAAGCTTAAGGGCTACAGCAGCTTCCATGGAAGGAAGAGAATTTATCACTCTTGCACCAGCAGCACAGAAAATTGTGAGGCAGTGCTGGGAGAAGCCAAACCCTCTCTCAGGCTCATTGGTAGGGTAAAGGCTGAAGTCCTTGACAGAACAGGTCTCAAGGGGCCAATGCACAGCGGCACCCGCTAAACATGGGTGCCATGGAAAAAAATATAGAGTCACTAACAGTGACCAATGCACAAACAGGATCACATGCAAATATGATGCATGGATCCCCCTTTGTGCATTGGTCACATCCAGGACTTCTAACTGAAAATCAGACGCATCCTGCATGTGAGGGAGGCTTTTCACATTTAAAGGTTTAAAGACCAAACGGCTCCAGTGAAACGTGGACCATGTCGGGACCTGTTTTACTCTTTTCACCTAGCAAGTTAAGTGTGAGCTTTATTGAACTTTTTTGCACAAAAATATTATTTGGCACTTGGGAGGCATTACTTTAAACAGTAGAGTCATGCTATGATTATATGCTTGGACATCTTTTGAAGACAGCGAGACTGTGATTGTCCCTTGGAAACATATGAGCACGTCCCTCTATTTATATGAAAAACATTTTTTGGAATGATTTATGAAAGTTTATTGTCAGTATTGTGTATTACACCTTTGCATTAGAGGGGATAAGAACTGTATAATACTTATTTTAAGTAATCATAGGAAAGGGGGGGCCAGGTCACGGGTGAATGGGGGTGCACTAGACACCAGGGACATTTTTTTTAGGTAAGTCAGGGGGGAAGGTGTGGTCATGGAGATGCCACAATTTTTATACTGTACCAGGAGGGAGGGGAGAATGCTGAAACCATGCCAGCAATTTGCTTTTGCATTTTTTTTGTCATCCTACTCAGGTAGGATGACATTGTTTAATGTGATGCAGATTATAGCTGTGATCTTAATGTGGCAGTAGTTTGCATGCTCATTGAATACTGAATCCCATATGAATTATTATTTTGTTTTGTTCTGTTTTTTTTGTGTTTTGTTTTTTTTTGAAAGCTCACTGTAGAAATGGTGAGGTCAGCACCTCTCCCATACAGCTTTCTGTATCAGCCCCTGTGAGAGCAGGTACTACTTCAATGATACAGGAAGTATCTGCTCTCGCAGTGCAGATAGCAAGAAGTGGGGAGGCAGGCTGAATGGCAGAAGCAAAGAAGCAAGTTCACACTGCTCTGCAGGGTATTTTGGTAGCACTCGAATCAGGTGGGATAAGGAAGCTGACATTGGGGCTGGGAATATCAGTGTCACAAGTCTGGAAGGGTGAGCCCATGGGCCGCGGGCAAGCTCCCAAAACAGAGGTCAGGAGGGTCCTGACCGATGGCAGGCAAGTCACTCCATGAAGAGTAGAGGCCAACAGGTGGCTCTGAAAAGAGCCCTTGGAGGCAGGCCCAGTAAAACTGGGATCTGGGGTGGCTCTGAGAAGAGCCCTTGGGGGCAGGCCAGGTGAAACCAGGACCTGGGGTGGCGCTGAAACATAGAAACATGATGACAGATAAGGGCCAAATGGCCCATCCAGTCTGTCCATCCTCAGTAACCCCTAACTCCTCCTTTTTCTAAGGGATCCCACATGCCTGTCCCATGTTTTCTTAAATTCTGGCACAATCCTCATCTCCACGACCTCCACCGGGAGGCCATTCCACGTATCCATCACCCTTTCCTTGAAAGAGTATTTTCTTAGATTCCTCCTAAGCCTATTTCCTCTTAACTTCATCCTATGCCCTCTCATTCCAGAGTTTTCCTTCATTTGAAAAGGGCTCACCTCCTGTATATTAATACCACTGATGTATTTAAATGTCTATCATATCCACTCTCTCCAGCCTCTCTTCCAGCATGTACATGTTGAGGTTCATAAGCCTGTCCTTATATTTTTTATCGTCTAATGAGTAAAGGTGCACTCAAGCTTATCAAATAAATGACTGAAGATCCAACACTGGCTCACATTGCCTGTGTAATAATATCATGGAAATCACATAGAAGAAGCAGCCTAAACCACAATTTTTATATAAGTAGAGAAAAAAGCCTGAGTCACCACCCAGCCAATCACCTCTCGGTGGAACTATAAGGCATGAGCTCGGCGTGCCATCATTTAGCTTAAAAAAATCCTCCACATTTAACTGAGCCTTTAAATCTCAATTCTAATTCTTACTATGTGTATCCACTATTCCTTCTACTGATGTACTGTATCTAATTGGTGGAACTATTGGAGAGACACAGATACCATCTAATAACGTAGAATGCAAATATAGCAAAAATATTATCAGAAAGTGTCAGCCAGAACAACTTTGTATTTTCATTAAATGTCCTTCTCCGGGTGACACTTCTCCTTTGATAACCCGACAGATAGCCCCCGTTTCGCGAATGCTGCGTCAGGGGTAATTTTCAAACTTCATATTCCGTTTGGCAGTGAAAGTTGGTAGCGAACGGTGAGACGTGACAGTGGATGCAATTTTGAGCATATGAAGTTTGGAAATTACCCCTGATGCAGCATTCACTACTACTGAAAAAGGTGTGAGAAAAATGCAAATACATAAACATTTGCATATACTTGGCCATAAATCTAGCACACACTTGGAGTCACTGAAAATCAGGTTGCCACAATGTTTTTGTTTTTCTGAAATTTCAGAAACTGAAAGTAGCTCTCCCTTGCAAAGCTTTTCCAACCCACCCTGGACTGAAGTATCATAAGTATTGTTACTGAGAAGCACTATTTCTTTCACACATTTTTCCACTGCTAAAGGTTAGGAGCAGAGTTTCTGTTCTAAGGTATCTGTAAATTTAGGTGTTTCTTTTCCAGCTAGTTAGGGGTTGAGGGCACAAAACATTTGCCCCTCTGTTTACCAAACTGTTGCAGGAATTACCACTATTGTTAGCAGAATCTGTGGTACTTCAGGAGTCAAACACCACACACCAGAATGAGAGAGAAGTCTTCTTTATTTGCCAGCAAACAAAGTAGGACATCAGCACTAGGTCTCTTCTTCTCTTTCTCAGCTCTCTGGATCCTGCCTCTCCTGTCTGTCCTCTAACGTAAGCTGCCTCTGCTCTCAGTTATATAGGGTCCTACACCTCTCTAGCCCCCCTTTCTCACCAGATGGTAAAGAATAGATTGATTACCCTGTCTTGAACTAATTATCTCTATACATTTACTCCAAAATATCAGTTACATAGGTTTCAGATATTTCCTAAACTGACCTATGACCTGGGGCCTCTCAAACTAGACAATGTGGCACCTATCTCTTGCATTTTATTATTATTTCTCATATTCCCAGTCATAGCTTAAACTGCTAACTGGACTCTGGCATTCATTAAGGGGTCAAGGGGCCAAGGGGCCAGTCTTGCTTAATGGCACACAGACATGGTTTGTTATAATTAATCAAGGAGAAGAGTTGACTTGTCCTGACCTCTTTCACCTATTAGTTTCATACACAAAACTAGCTAGGACTGTGGATAATTCAAACCAGATGATGACCTCTTAAACTGCAGACAATCTCACTTGAAAAGTCAGCCACTGATGTAACACTGAATTGAAAAGATATTCTACATAGAAATAGAACTTATTAATTACACAGAATAAAACATATTCTAAAATAAGCAGAAATCAGAATTCCTTATAAGACAAAATCTAAATCATCAAGAATATCCAAATCTGAACTATCTTCTTCTAGACAGCGTTCAATCTAATCCTTTAAACTGCCTGCAAAACTGTCCAGTATACCTTGCTTGCTGATCCCCTCGAGATTGAATGGCATCCAGAGGTGGTAAATATGAACTAGCCTTAACAATCCATCACTCAAAAAGGGACAAAGAAAGTTTCATTTCTCACTGACCTTTCTAACCTCTAGTCTAGCAAAAGCTAGACTTTTGAGTAATTAAACCCAGATGGCATTCTTCCACTTGCAGGACTGAAAAGTTAAACACCAAATTAATATGATTTCTTTGCCCAGGCTGCCTCAAAACCACACTAGCAGCTACCGTATGGCAATGCCGACACAGCCCATTCAAAGTGAATGGGCTGTGCTGTCGGCGTTAGTGCAGAGCAGCCGCTTGCGCAGTTTAGCAAGAAGGGGGGTGGGGTTGGTGTTTTGTCAATTTTTTCATGCCACAGGTACTATTGCTGCCTTTTCTGGTGGAATCAAATATGTATATTTGCTTCACTTAGGAGTCATTGCCATAGAAAAGGCACAAAAATGGAGTGAAGGATATAACACAAGCCAGGGGAAGGATGAGGCTACTAGGGGAAGTAGTGCTTTCTTCAAGGTGTTTATCCAAGAACAATCTATTTTAATATGTTAGCATTGGGGGTGTTTCAATTGGTGCTTATCAATTAAAAACTAAAACCAGAAGTCCTAATTATGAGCAAGACATCCATGGGAATGGAAATCACGTCCCTTATTTCTGAGTATTTTTAGAAAATTTCTTTATGGCCTTATTTGCCACTTCTGTGAATCCCAGGTTTCCTCAGGGCCACCCAGACAAAACTCAGCAAGAGGCAGTTTATTCCAAAAAGTCAAACTGAAAACACCAGACAGTCACTCCTTAAACAATGCTTCTATTGCACACTGTGCCAAACATATAATAAACAAGCAAAAACCTAACCCTCCCCGCTTCTGACCTATTTATATTCAAACACAGTCTTAAAATCAGCTACTCTGGATTTTCTACGAACTTCCTTCTACCAGTCCCTCAGTGGATCCTCACAGCAGCTTCCTCCTTGACAACCCTTCCCCCACTCCTGTTCTCTGACTAGTCAAGCTGGCCAGTGTTTTAAGATGTTCCCACCCCCATCAGGTTACAGGTGTTATCAATTAACTAGGCAGTATGACAGCCCTAAACTCTGGAACAGCTCCTAACCAGGGAATACATCATTTTGTAGCCTCTGGCTAATGTAATTCCCCAAAAACAACAAAGAGTCCAATTCTCCCGTAAAAAACAACAGAAAAAACAACAAAACGGAAGAATACAAAAGAACCAGGCTCAAAAAATATATGAAAAGCCAAATTTATTTGCACAGGACCCTACACGGTCCGTGTTTCGGCCAGAAAGGCCTTCCTCAGGGGTCTAAAAACAAAACATACAGTATATCATAAAATTTATCAAAATGCAAACATATAAATATAAAATAAAAACATATATTACATAAGGAACAAGATAAACCGCAATAAATTAACATATAGCTATAAAGGTAACATATTGCTGTAAGGGTAAGATTGAAAACATATTAATATAATAATATAGTCATGAAGGCATAAGCATATAAAAACATATGTAAATAAGTAGTAAGGGGACAAGATAGTGCATTCGAGGATATATGGAATAGATTATGATAAATATGACAATGAATATGCGTAGATTAATTCAAGATATGGAATTTATAACATACCTATAAATTGGCTTATACAAATATTCATATATGTATCCAAAAATACATTCAAATTCGGACAGATCTAAATAGAGATGAAAAAATATATATATATAAATAAACATGTAAATATATAGGAAAAAGATATGACTGGACAACAACAAAAATGTATATATTATAGCCCCGAAAAAGAGAAAACAAGTTGAGTTGTTACCACATACATGTTATACACAATATATAGATTGCTACAAGGAGAACATGATATAGGGATTAACCAGTGCTTTTTTTGTAGAAAAAAAGGTGCCGGTACTCATTATGGGTGGGGTCACCACATATGGCTCCACCCCTATGATAGCCACACCTACATTAACCACACCCCCTACACCAGCCATGGCGCATATAAACAGACATCATTGAAAATATTACAGTACTATAGGAGAAAAAAAATATCGTGATTTTTTTCATTATAAATAATCAATGTAACCTCTTACAGCTCCAGTATACCCAGTGCAAAATAAGACAGCCAATGTAAATTCTCAAATTGGACATATTACAAACACTAAAATGAAAATAAAATGATTTTTTTTCTACCTTTGTTGTCTGGTGACTGTTTTTCTTTCCATATTGGTCCCAGTCTGTGATTCTGCTTTCCTTTGTTTTCGCTTAACTCTTCTGTGCCATTTGTCATTTTTGTCTCCTTTTTCTTTGCTTTCTTCAATATTTTTCAGGCTCTCTCTGTCCAGATTTAATTCATTCTTACTATCCATTCTTTAATTTCCTTCATCTACCTGTGGCTTTTCATCTTTTCCTCACCCTTGTTCTCCCCATGCCCTTCCTCTTATTCTCCAGTCTTTCTCTATTCCCCTTTTCCATCCAGCAGCTCTGCTTTCTCTCCCCTATTTCTTTCTGCATTCTTCCATCCAGCGTCTTCCCTCTTTCTCTCCCCATCTTTCCGTTTTCCCTCTCTCTCGCCCCATCCTTCCATCTGTTTTTCCCCCTCTCTCCCCATCCTTCCATCTGTTTTTCCCTCTCTCCCCAATCCTTCCATCTGTGTTTTTCCCTCTCTCTCTCCCCATCCTTCCATCTGTTTTCCCCCTCTCTCCCCAATCCTTGCATCTGTTTTTCCCCTCTCTCCCCAATCCTTCCATCTGTTTTCCCCTCTCTCTCCCCAATCCTCCCTCTTTCCCCATCCTTCCATCTGTTTTTCCCTCTCTCCCCAATCCTTCCATCTGTGTTTTTCCCTCTCTCTCCCCATCCTTCCATCTGTTTTTCCCCTCTCTCCCCAATCCTTCCCTCTGTTGTTTTCCCTCTTTCTCTCTCTCCCCAATCCTTCCCTCTGTTGTTTTCCCTCTTTCTCTCTCTCCCCAATCCTTCCCTCTGTTGTTTTCCCTCTTTCTCTCTCTCCCCAATCCTTCCCTCTGTTGGTTTCCCTCTTTTTCTCTCTCCACAATCCTTCCCTCTGTTGTTTTCCCTCTTTCTCTCTCTCCCCAATCCTTCCCTCTGTTGTTTTCCCTCTTTCTCTCTCTCCCCAATCCTTCCCTCTGTTGGTTTCCCTCTTTTTCTCTCTCCACAATCCTTCCCTCTGTTGGTTTCCCTCTTTCTCTCTCTCCCCAATCCTTCCCTCTCCCTGCCAAGTTTCCCGCGAACGGCGCGAAGTCGCGACGCACGCGGCACCAGCCCCTATTTCCGGCCGCTGCTGCTTCTCCTGTTGAGCAGCAGCGGCCGCTACACAAAGAAAAAGTTTAAAAAAAAATTGAAACCTGGCTGAAACGCGGCACCCCGGCACTGTAGACAGCCATTAGCCATTGGCCGTTGCCCCGCAGCCGCTCCTCCTCTTGCCTCTACGTCACTGCCCCTGGAGGAAGACCCCGGAGGAGCGCAGTGACGTAGAGGCAAGAGGAGGAGCGGCTGCGGGGCAACAGCCAATGCCTAATGGCTGTCTACAGTGCCGGGGTGCCGCGTTTCAGCCAGGTTTGAAGTTTTTTTTAAATCTTTTTCTTTGTGTAGCGGCCGCTGCTGCTCAACAGGAGAAGCAGCAGCGGCCGGAAATTGGGGCTGGCACTGCGTCCGTCACGGGGCGGGGGGGAGCAAAAAAAAAAGGTGCCGGTACGCCGTACCGTTGCGTACCGGCACAAAAAAAAGCACTGGGATTAACTATCCTAAAAGGGATAATATTCACAAAATCTTAAATGAACAATGAAAACTAAATGATTTTATAATAAGAACAGAATAAATATGTTAAAATGTTTAAATATATATATGAAATATACTTTTAATTATACTATAATTTTGATTACAAAAATGACATACTCCATTGATATAAGCAGACACTTATCCTGTAGGTGTATACTATCCCAATTAATATGTAAGTAAAAAAATATGTAAGTAAAAAGCAGACTAGAGACACTTCTGCCGGTCAAAATCAACAGTTAGTGGAAATTGATGAGGAGCAATTGTTTAATGACAGCACAACTTGTTGAAAACAAATGAATATAATGAATTTTAAACTTTAAATTTTAAACAATAATGGCAGTTATTTACTTAAGTAGTAACTCATATGTAGTATAGTTAAAGCCGCAACTCACACAGAGTTAATGACGTATATATTTTATAAAAATTTTTGATGCGTCTCTGGAAGTTACCCTGAAAGGCAGATTATCTGCTAGTACTGCCAAAAAATATTGTGTACAAAAGGATCAAAGTGAACATCAATAGAATGAAGTATTTTTAGGTTAAAATCAACATAAAAACTTGCCTACTGATTCTATCCACGCTGATATGTAAGCCGTGTGATTGAAATGAAAGTCAATGTAGAGAAAACGTTGCGATTTTAAAACCAAAAATGACGTACATATCGTAGGATACCGTTTGACGTTAGTAGGAGCCAATGGGCATCGGGATCGAGATTATTTAAAAGTAAATGGAATGGCAGGAACCAATTATCAACAAGTGATATATAAGCTAGACATTAGACTAAAATATCTGCTCAAATGGTAACTTGTATAAAGTACATTTTTATTAATGCGTTTGTCCACTTGCAAAACTGGTAGTATGTCTTACATAGTATAAATAAACGAAGGACAATTCTAAAACGATATAAGTATTGTTATGGAAAAAAGAACTTAATAATAAAATGTAGCAAAAGACTATATGTGTATATCTAAAGTGTGCTATAAAAAGTGTTGCCCACTAGTGTTGTTCGGACAAACTCGTACGTCCTGTAAATACAAAAAATAGTATAGGTGAAAGTACTAAAATTTTGGTTTAAAAAAGAAGAATGGCGTGCTCCGTTTGTACAGATAAGTACGTATCCGATAGGTGGAATAAAGGCTAACCTTCTAATGCTATCTCAGTTTATGCGCGAGCCTTATAAAAGTAAAAGGTCGACCAAGAGAACTTCTACCATTTAATGTTAAAGATGGGTAAAAATCGATGGAGACACTAGTCGAAATTTGTTTAAAAGGAAAAATAGTGGCACAGACTGTTTATTAGATATAATAGGTGTTGTGCAATAATTTCGATTGTTTGCTTACATAGTAACTTGTGTCTAGTATAATTAAAGTCGCGACTAACACTGAGCTGGTGATATATCTTAACGTTTTATATAAAAGGATTACTATTTTAAACCTTTAAGAGCTTATATTATTACACATATATATGAAAAGTTTAGATAAAGAGTAAAATACACTCTAAATAACAGCTTGCAGCTAAATATAATCATAAAAAGAGGAAACCAAAATGAACTTATGTAGATTTTAAAAGAAATTTTTTTAAAAAAAGGGGTTGCTCTAAAAAACTAAAACAATTCTGTGCACAAGACCAAAGTCAATATGAAAAAAACGTCATAAGGGACTTACTTGCTGCTCTTGTCCACGCTGATGCATAAGCTGTGTGAACGGAATGAAAGTGAATGTGGAAAAAACGTTGCTATTTAAAATTAAAAATGACGTACGCACGGTGGGGTGACATCTCACGTTACTAGGAGCCAATAGTCATCAAGACAAAGGTTGTTTAGAAAAGGGGCTGGCAGGATAGATTATAAACAGATGGTTAATGACACATGTAGGTTGCACAATGAGTTAAATTATCTGCTTAGGTAATAGCTCGCGTATAACACATGCGGCTGTATGCTTGTATACTATGACAATTATAAAAGCTGGTGGTATATCTTATATGGTGTGAACAATGAAGTTTGTTTATGAAACAGTGCATTGCAACTTAAGGATGGATCGTATGAAAGAAATTACTATAGAAAGTGGATTAATTCTAACTCCTTATTTAAACCATTTGGAGTTACGGTATCTAATTCGTAAATAGCACGCTGTTCTGCCTTCAGTAGCATGCTATCTAAATTACCGCCTCGCCAACCTTTTTTAAGTGTTTTAAAAATGAAAAATTTAATGTCATCTGAATTATGTCCAGCTTCTATCCAATGGTCCACCAGGGGAGCCGTCCTAAGTTGTCTTTTAATGCAGCTACGGTGTTCTATAATTCTAACCTTGGTCATTCTATTGGTCTTGCCAACATATAATAGACCACACGGGCATTGCACAATATACACTACATTTTGTGTTTTACAATCACTATTGAAATTTAGTTTATAATGTTTTTGAGTTTTGGGGTGTATGAATTCTCGTAGAGTCATTGAATGAGTGCAAACAGAACACGAATTGCAAGGTTTATGCCCAATTTTCATTTCTACAAATCTGTCCAACATAGGAAGTGCCGATGGGACTAAACGATCTTTTAAATTGGGATTTTTGGAAACAGCAAATGTAGGTGAAATGTCCTTAAAACAGGGAAGTGTTTGTATAATGTGCCAATGTTTTTTGATAATATTTTTAAATTGATGGCTATATGAAGAAAACCGAAGATTACATACGATGTCAGGAATAATTTTTGGTTTACCGCCAGTTTGTAAAAGTTCTTCTCTTGATGTGTCAAATGCTCTACGGAAACCTTTCTTAATGCATGTTTTGGGATATCCTCTTTTGATGAACCTGTCTGAGAGGGATTTGGATTGTTGTAAAAAATCTTCTGTATTGGCGCATATTCGTTTAAGTCTCAAGAATTGACAGTAGGGTAAATTGTCTTTCAGAGCACGATTATGATAGCTTGTATAATGTAAATAGCAGTTACGGTCAGTGGGTTTCTTATACAATGTTGTAGTTAGCCAATATTGTTCTTTAATGACCAGTACATCCAAGAAAGGAATTTTCTCCATATTATATTGCATCTTAAACTTCAGATTGGTGTTAAGACTATTTAACCATCCATGAAACTCTTGTAGAAGTTCTATATCACCTTTCCACAAAATGAAAATGTCGTCTATATACCTCTTATATAATTTTATTTCTTGTTTGTATGGATGATCCTCATAAAGGATACTTTCAAATTTTGCCACATATAGATTAGCTATGTCAGGGGCCATACTGGCCCCCATAGCTGTGCCTTTTATCTGTAAATAAAAATTACCATCAAAAGCAAAGTAGTTCTTTGTCAAAGCCAAAGTGGCTAAAGTCAAAATAAGCCGATTAGGAATCCTAGTATGAATCTGCCTATCACAAAGGGTTTCTTTAATGATTGCTAATGCTTCTAATTGAGGGATATTTGTATATAGTGACTCTATATCTAGAGTGACTAGAACTACTCCCTCAAGGTCCCCATCATACTCTCCAAGTATATTAATGAAGTGTGCTGTATCTCTTATGTAAGATTTAATTAAAGGAATATATGGCCTCAGAAAAAAATCTGTAAAGATGGATAGTGGTTCTAAAATAGAGCCATTGGCCGAAATAATAGGGCGTCCTGGAGGATCTTCTGTATTCTTGTGAATTTTGGGTAAAATGTAGATTGTGGGAATGGTGGGATGTTCGTTTATCAGAAATTGTCTTTCTTTGAGTGTCAGATAACCCATTTTGTTGGCATAATCAACAACTTCACTAATATCTCTTTTCAAGGTTTCTGTGGGATCTTGTGGTAGACAAACATAAAATTCAGTGTCATTTAACTGTCGCATAATTTCGGCGATATATGAAGTTCTGTCCATTACCACTAGACCACCTCCCTTATCAGCTGGTTTAATTACTATATCACGGTTAGATGCAAGAGAATTTACAGCCATATACTCCTCTTTAGACAAGTTGTAATAAGGAGCTCGCGTGCTATTTGACTCTGTGGCAATGATATCTCTAAGTACTACTTCGTAAAATGTCTTAATTATAGGATCAATTGGACCCGGAGGAATCCATTTTGATGGCTTCTTTACTACAGACATGTCTGTGTGAGGAGTGGAAGTGGTAGAAAAAAACTGTTTAATTTGTAGTTTTCTCTGAAATTTGAACAAATCAATGCGCGTCTGAAATGCATCGTAATTAGATGTTGGAGAAAAAGAGAGACCTTTTCGTAATATCTGGGTTTCCAAATCTGTGAGGTGGTGTTGTGATAAATTGAAAATAGGGATATCATCTACCAACTGGGTTGAAATCTCTTCAGATCTACACCCCTGCCTCTGCCTCTTCCCCTTCCTCTGCCGCGGCCCCTGTTGTAAGGGTAGTAAGGAGCCGATGATGTTCCTACTATGTTGGAGTTGTATCTGTCTCTTCTGGGGAGGCTGTGTTGCCAGAGATGTTCTAAAAAATGTTGTGTGGAGGAAGTGTGTGTGATAGGGCTAGAAAGAGGAGATGTAAATGGTTCATCATCAGACATACTTCTAATTCTTTTACGACTTCTTCCTCTATCTACTGATTTAGGAGCTTCTTCCATATTATGATGTACCTCGGCCTGCACAATTATATTGTCCTTGCGTCCCTGATTAGTAACAGATTTGCTTAAATGCCTGCGATATGTATTGTGAAAATCTGTATGGGATTGTGAAATCCTTGGTTTTTTAGTTTGATATCTTACCTTTGCCTTAGCCCATGGGTATATTGGGCCTCTACGATAGTCATCGATGTCACGTTTGAACTTTTCCATCTTACCTTTTTTTAAAACTTGTGGGGACGGGTTGGGATGGTTTAAATTTTTGCGGGGATGGGTGGGGATGGGTAAGATTCCAGTGGGGATGGGTGGGGACGGGTAAGATTCCAGCAGGGACGGGTGGGGATGGGTAAGATTTCTGTCCCCGTGCAACTCTCTAGTTCAAACCTCACTGCTGCTTCTTGTGATCTTGTGCAAGTCACTTAAGCCTCCAATGCCTCAGGTACAAAATTAGATTGTGATCCCTCCAGGCCAGGGACAGGGAAATACCCAGCATACCTGAATGTAACTCACTTTGAGCTAATACTGAAAAAAGGTGTGAGGAAAATCCAAATAAATAAATTGAGATATAGTAAATCTGTCCCCATCCCCAAAGGGCTTACAATCTAAACTCTTGGGGGTGGATGCTCACCTGGTGGTAGTGAGTATTTTTTTTAAGCCACTTCTGGCATTATTCCGGGATACTCAATGCTGGGCCATATAGGAGCCAACTTTTCAAAATGATTGGGGGTGCTGAAAATTTTTTTTTTTTTTTTTACAGGCGGTGCATTCCCCCTCCCCTCCCCTCCCTCTCCCCTCCATTCATAGCCAGCAATTCTCCTCTCTCCCCTACCCTACCCTCTCATCCATGTCCAGCGAATTGTCCTCTCTCCCCTGCCCTCCCCTCCCTCCATCCATGTCCAACAAGTCTCATCTCTCCCCTGCCCTCTCTTCCATGTCCAGCGATTTCTCCTCTCTCCCCTCCCCTCCATGTCCAGCAATTTCTCCTCTCTCCCCTCCCCTCCATGTCTAGTAACTCGCCCCAAACACCACCTGCCCCTTTTCAGCCCCCCCTCCTCCGAGTTCCAGGCCCCCCTCCTCCAAGTGCCAGTCCCAACCCCAGCCCGACCTCTTCTCCCACAACAGTCCTCATCTTACCTCGGTCCCAGCAGCAGTGAAAGGCGAGCAGGCTCGGCTTCAGCCTTCCCTTCTCCCTTTTCACGAGGGCGGAACCAGACCTGAGAGAGAAGGGAAGGCTGAAGCCGAGCCTGCTCCCCTTTCACTGCTGCCGGGACCGAGGTAAGATGAGTTTTAAATTCTGGGCAGCAGGAAGGTGAGCACGGAGGACTATTGAGGGAGAAGAGGGCGGGCAGGTCAGGCGGGTTAAAATATTGGGGGTGCTCGAGCACTCACGGAGTCTTTCACTGCTGCCGGGACCAAGGTAAGATGAGTTTTAAATTCTGGGCGGCAGGAAGGTGAGGACGGAGGACTGTTGAGGGAGAAGAGAGCTGACAGGTCAGGTGGGTTAAAATATTGGGGGTGCTCGAGCACCCACGGAGTTGGCGCCTATGCTGGGCCATGTGTAAACACTGGCATTGAATATCCGGGTTTATATGGCCAGCTCTCATATACAGTTAACTGCAATATTCAGAACTCAACCACCTAAATGACACTGCATAGTGATAGGACTGAATTTTATGCAGTCCAATTTCACCACTTAACTTAGGTGGTTAAGGTGCCCTTTTACTAAGCTGCATAGGTGCCTACAAGCGCCCAACGTGCCAATTCAGATCTACCACCTGACTACCGCATTGCCCGGGCAGTAATTTAATTTTTTACATGCGTCCAGGACATGCGCTGGAAAATATATTTTCTTTTCTGGCACGCGGCACTAACCAGGAGGTAATCGGCATTGGATGTACGCTGACGATTACTGCCCAAGACCTTACCACTAAGTGAATGGGTGGCAGTAAGGTCTCAGGCCCAAAGTGGATGCACGCCAATTTTCATTTTGCAGCACGTCCATTTTTTTTTTGGGGGGGGGGGGGAAGAGGTCTTTTTTGCAGGTGTGCTGAAAAATGGACCTGCGAACGTTCAATACACGCATCTACAACAGCACAGACCATATTTGGCGCACCTCAGAAAAAGGATCCCTAAGTGACGAATATCAACACTTAATCACATAAGCACCAGTGCCACCCGTGGACCACCCATAAAATAGCCAGCTTTCAGTTTAGCCATCAGTGGTACCAACTGGTTATGTGCTGCTGAATATCAGTGGATAGCCTCTCACAGGTGATTTAATCTAATCCTGGCATTTATAATCTGCTTAACCATCAAGTTCAAGGCAGAGAACAATCACACATTATAAGTGGGCACTAGCAATGGAGGGTTAAATGACTTGCACAGTATCACAAGCAGCTGTAATGGGGAACTGAACCCAGGACACTGGGATCAAAGCCTGCTGCACTAACCATTAGGACTCTCAAGCAACCAAGAATGTTGAACATCAACCTCTTGGTTCACACATGCACACGCTATTGTGAACGAGTGCACATTTTTTTGCACACAAGTAGGCATATTTTCAAAGCACTTAGCCTTCCAAAGTTCCATAGGTTTCTATGGAACTTTGGAGGGCTAAGTGCTTTGAAAATATGCCTCAAGGGGTCAATTCTATAAATTTTGCTCTAATTTGGGCACTAAAATGCAGGACACTGAACACAGTTTCTATAATGGAATCTGGGCACCCAGATTCCATTATAAAATACAGCATAAGTCGGCATTTGCACACCAACATTTACACACTATCACTTACACCATGTACATGTTAACACATAAGTTGTGCATCAAAGTGCAATATTTACAGTATTCTGTAAATTACGTGCCAAAGTGTGGGACCTTCCTATGCTCTGCCTACATGTACACCGACTTGCAGTTGTGTGTTATGTGGATTGTTCACTAAGGGCTCCTTTTACAAAGCTGCGCTAGCAATTCTGGCGTGGCAAATACGACGATGATCTTCGTCGTATTTGCTGCACTGGAATCACTAGTGTGGCTTTGTAAAAGGAGCCCTAAGCTTATAGAACACCACTTAGTCCCCATCTGACACTTATGCGCATGAATGTTCCACTCACGGGTGTAACTACTAATATTCTATAATCTTAGCATGCATATGGCGCTTACATTTCAGCGCTAAGATTACAGAATTAAAAGCATAGCAAATACCTTTGCATATACTCCTTATATATATATATATATATATATATAGTACTTAAATTGCGCGTGCAAATTTGAGGCACGCACCCAACTTGTGCATGCAATTTAATTGCTTAACAAACAAATTAGCACCGATAACTGGATGCTAACAATTATAGGCAATAATTGCCAATAATTGGAATTTATTACTGTACACTGCATTGAGTGAATTCCTTAAAAAAGGCAATAAATGAATCCTAATAAACACATAAATAAATGTGTGCATCTTTATAGTCGCTATTCTATAAAGATATGCACCAGTGGCGTAGCTACATGGGGCCAGGGGGGCATGGGCCCCCGTAGATTTGGCCCTGGACCCCCCTGCCAATGACCCTCTTGACCCCCCCTCCCGCCGCCAACCCGCTGTCGCCGTCGCCTACTTTTGTTGGCGGGGGACCCCAACCCCCGCCAGCCGAGGTCCTCTTCTTCTCGCAAAAGGCTTCCTTCTGTTTCTGACGTCCTGCGCGTTGTACGTTGTACATGCAGAACATCAGAAACAGAAGGAAGCCTTTTGCGAGAAGAAGAGGAACTCGGCTGGCGGGGGTTGCGGTCCCGCTGAAGTCTGGCTACGCCCCTGATATGCACGTAAAATTTTCCGTGTGGATCTGAAACAGGGACGTGGCTATGGGAAGGGCATGGGCAGGTCGGGACATTTCTAGGATTTGGTGCAGTTATAGAATTTGGGAGATCCGATTTACACCAGAGTTCAGTTGGTGTAAAACCTCACAGCCAAAATTGGGCATGGATCCCTGCGCTAAGTGCTATTCTATAAATGGCTCCCAACTTTAAGCGCTGTTTATAGACTAGAACTTAGCATGGGGCGCCATTTATAGAATCAAGTCCTTAGTGTGCACTCTTTAAGAAAAGCACATGAGGGGAGATATGATAAGAGGTCTACTAGATAATGAGTGGAATGGAATGGGTCGATGTTTACGCTTTCCAAAAATACTAGGACAAGGGGGCATGCGATGAAGCTGCAGTGTGGTAAATTTAAAACGAATCAGAGGAAATTTTTCTTCACTCAACACGTAGCTAAACTCTGGAATTCGCTACTACTACTACTACTATTTAGCATTTCTATAGCGCTACAAGGCGTGCGCAGCGCTGCACAAACATAGAAGAAAGACAGTCCCTGCTCAAAGAGCTTACAATCTAATAGACAAAAAATAAAGTAAGCATATCAAATCAATTAATGTGTACAGGAAGGAGGAGAGGAGAGTAGGTGGAGGCGAGTGGTTACGAGTCAAAAGGAATGTTAAAGAGGTGGGCTTTCAGTCTAGATTTAAAGGTAGCCAAGGATGGGGCAAGATGTAGGGGCTCAGGAAGTTTATTCCAGGCGTAGGGTGCAGCGAGACAGAAGGCGCAAAGTCTGGAGTTGGCAGTAGTGGAGAAGGGAACAGATAAGAAGGATTTATCCATGGAGCGGAGTGCATAGGAAGGGGTGTAGGGAAGGACGAGTGTGGAGAGATACTGGGGAGCAGCAGAGTGAGTACATTTATAGGTTACTAGAAGAAGTTTGAACAGGATGCGAAAACGGATAGGGAGCCAGTGAAGGGTCTTGAGGAGAGGGGTAGTATGAGTAAAAGCGACCCTGGCGGAAGACGAGACGGGCAGCAGAGTTTTGAACCGATTGGAGAGGGGAGAGGTGACTAAGTGGGAGGCCAGCAAGAAGCAGATTGCAGTAATCTAAACAAGAGGTGACAAGGGTGTGGATGAGGGTTTTGGTAGAGTGCTCGGAAAGAAAGGGGCGGATTTTACGGATGTTGTAAAGAAAGAAACGACAGGTCTTGGCGATCTGCTACATATGAACAGAGGAGGAGAGAGAAGAGTCAAAGATGACCCCAAGGTTTCGAGCTGAGGAGACAGGGAGAATGAGAGAGCCATCAACAGAAATAGAAAACGGGGGGAGTGGGGAGGTGAGTTTGGGGGGGAAAATGAGAAGCTCGGTTTTGGTCATGTTTTATTTCAGGTGGCGTTGAGACAACCAGACAGCAATGTCAGACAAGCACGCTGAAACTTTGGTTTGGATGCAAGGTGAGATATCAGGGGTAGAAAGGTAGATTTGGGAGTCATCAGCATAGAGATGGTAGGAAAAGCCATGGGATGAGATTAATGAACCAAGGGAAGAAGTGTAGATAGAAAAGAGGAGGGGACCAAGAACAGAACCCTGAGGTACGCCGACAGGCAGAGGGATAGAAGTAGAAGAGGATCCACCAGAGTGAACACTGAAGGTGCGGAGGGAGAGGTAGGAAGAGAACCAGGAAAGAACAGAGCCCTGGAATCCAAGTGAGGACAGGGTATCGAGGAGTATGCTGTGATTGACAGCGTCAAAAGCAGCGGAAAGATCAAGAAGAATGAGGATGGAAGAGAGACCTCTGGATTTAGCCAGTAATAGGTCATTGGACCTAATTCACTGCTGGAAAAAGTGGTTAAGGCGGTTAACTTAGCGGACTTCAAAAAAAGGTTGGAGGGCTTCCTGGAGGAAAAGGCCATAGAATGTTATTGAATGGATGAGGGAATAATACACTATTTCTAGGAGGGGCGGGACAAATTGCTTGCTCTTTTGGCCGCTGTTGGTGACAGTGTGCTGGGCTCGATGGACCCTTGGTCTGTCCCAGCATGGCGATGCTTATGTACTTATGTAATCCTAGTAAATACACATGTAAGTGTTGATCATGCAAAAAACATGTCCACATGTAAGTTCCAGATTTCACAAAAATATACAGAAAGGGTGGCAGCAGAAACAGACAGTGCTGCAGCTGGTGGAGGTCCCCACAGCACTTGCTGTCGCAGCTCCATGCTGGCTTTTCACAGTCTCCCTGCAGGAAGGGTTTTGACAAAACAGCTCACCACCCTCATAGTCATCTTACCTCTGCTCCTCACCTCTGTAGTTTTCTCCTCCTCTCACCTGGTATCATTAACCCAAATGTTGGCCATTAAAGCAACATTATATATACTCACCTATTTATCCAAATTCTTCCTCTTATCTTCCTTCTCATCTCTTCAATGCACTGTGGTAACTCTGCAACCCCATCCCCCCTTTGGATGTTAAAGGACCAATGTTCAAAGCTACCGCGAGGGCCGCCGAGAGACACAGCCGGGCCTGGGCAGGACTGGACCGCTCCATGTGCCCCTCCACCTGGGCTGCTGCCACTGTGCTGCGGCCCCGCTCCCCCACACTTGAGCTGCTGCCCTCTGCACCTGTCTGTTCCCTCGCTCTGTCCTCTCCTGCGCTGCTCCTGTCCAGGCCAGGAGTCGGGACCTGGATGACTGCATTAACGTGATATCGTGTTATTGCAATCATCCAGGTCCTGGATGGCACTCAGGAGCAGGAGAGGACAGACCTGGAAGAAGGCAGGAAGAAGATTGCTGGTGCCATGTCCGAGCCCAGGCCCTTGCCTGAAGGTCAGGCCCAGGGAATTTTGCCCCCCTGCCCCTCCCTCTTGGCAGCCCTACACAGAATGCTCAGAGGGCTTGAGCGTATACGTTAACTTGTGTGCAAAACATAACCGCCCACTCTATTAAAATGCATGGTAATACATGCTAAAGAACTCATTCAATATTCCATGCAAGGCAGAGAGTATTCCGTTCAATGCAGAGACTTTTTGACGCACACACAATGATAGAATTTTTCCACCAGGTCCAGGGCAGTGTAGAAGACTTCTACACTTAGAGAAGATTTCTTGTCAATTTTTCACATTTAACTGCTGGTGGTTTTGTCTGCTTTTACAAGTGGAAGGAAGATCCTGCAAGTTTTAAAAGCAGACGGGAAGTAACAAAACTACTTGCACATGTCCAAACAAAACCGAAAGCAAAAGAACACATCTGCACCTATTCTTCTGTGTCTAAATATGAGCCTTGCAAAAATGTCCATGTGCAAGCAATTTTTGTGAGGCTCATATTTAGGCGCAGAGGAACAAGCGCCAAAGTGTTCTGGCACACAAGAGCTGTTCTTGCCGCAAAACCTTTGTGTGCATGTGCCAGACACATTCCTCCCCCTGTTAGCCTCACATTTTCCATGCATATAAAATCTGCATATATTTACTTTTGTACATTAACAGTGTTACGCTTGTGGTAGAAGCCACACGCTCAGACATCTGCGTGCGGCTCTACCGCAAGCCTTTGAGCATCGGCCTCTGAGACAGGCAGCAAAAAGTAATTTAAAAAAAACACACACAGGAGAAAAATTAGTCTGCTGCTGGAGCATTTTTTAGATCACTTGATGCCACTTCCCAAAATTTGCCATCTGAGGCTACCATCACAATTTGCGAAATGATTAAAATGCTCTGGTAATTACTTTGTGCCCACATCAATAATCAAAGCAAATTGTAGCGTGTAGCTTTGCTTTGATTATTGGTACAAATCCTGTGGGTATAATGAACTCATGCAAAAAAAAAAACAAGACAAAAACTCCACAAACAGGTCCACAAAAGTGGAGAAGACAAAAACACACACAGAATAGTGTTCCAAGTATTTTAAAAAAGTCCTTTCTGCATGTAACCAAAGACCTAATATGGGCCTTTTTTTGGCCTAATGGCCTGTATCAGGGGTCAATAATATTGATAAAAAGAAACTTATAAGTACAAACAATAATTAATCAAATGAACAAATCACTAAAAATACATAAAAAATTAATATCATAGTTGGTTTCAATAACAATAAAAACTACATTAAAATAACTTAGGGCTTCTTTTACAAAGCCATGCTAGCAATTCCTGCGCAGCAAATGAGAGGAAGTCCATTCAATAAAGTGCCCTAAATGACCAGATGACCACTGGCAGAATTCAGGGATTACATCCTTACTCCCCAGTGGTCACTGACCCCCTCCCATCCCCCCAAATTGTGAATAAAAATATATTACTTCACCATCCTCTATGAAAGCCTCAGATGTTATAGCCAGGTTCATTAGAGCAGCATGCAGGTCCCTGGAGTAGTGTAGTGGTGGATGCAGTGCATTGTAGACCAATGGAACCAGGCCTATACCTCCCCCTCTTGTGGTGGAAACTGTGAGACCTCCAAAACTCACTAGACACCCACTGTACCCATTTATAGGTGCTCCCTTCACCTATAAGGGCTATTGTAGTGGTGTACAGTTGTGGGTAGTAGGTTTTGGGTGGTTTTGGAGGGCTCAGCACACTAGATAAGGGAGCAACGGTAAGATGTGTACCTGGGAGCATTTATATGAAATCCACAGCAGTGCCCCCTAGGGTGCCCCACTGCTCTCCTGGGATATCTGGAGGACCAGGGTTGTTTGTTTTTTTTTTTTCCGAAAATGGTCTGAAAAATAAACACACAGAGCACAAAACCTTGTTACAAACAGTTTTTTTTTTTTTTTTTTTTAAGATAAACATTTAGCTTTTTTACATTTGCTATTCGGATTTGGGACGTTTAGCACAAATTGTCCAAAGTCTGGCTTAGATGTCATATCGAAAATGCCCCTCCATGTAACTCTGTATGTCTAAGTGCTTTGAAAATATGCCTCTCTGTGTCATCAGCAAATTTAATTACCTCAATTTTGGAATGCAGTTTCTTCTGAAATTTGTAAAGAAGAAAATTTTAGTCTAAATGGTTGGGGAGAATCGATCAATAGTATGTTTGAGACTATGGCACCCCTGAAGAATAAAAAATCTAGGTTACTTAGAAATCCTTGGTATAATGAGGGGCATAATCGAAAGGGACGCCCAAGTTTTCCTGGGGACGCCCTTGCAGGATGGCCCCGTGAAGGGGCAGGGAAACCCGTATTACTGAAACAAGATGGGCGTCCATCTTTAGTTTCGATAATACGGTCAGGGACACCCAAATCTTGAAATTTAGGTTGACATTAGAGATGGTCGTCCTTAGACTTGGTCATTTCTGATTTTCGGCGATAATAGAAACCGAGGATGCCCATCTCAGAAACGACCAAATCCAAGCCATTTGGTCGTGGAAGGAGCCAGCATTCATAGTGCACTGGTCCCCCTGACATGCCAGGACACCAACTGGGCACCCTAGGGGGCACGGCAGTGGACTTCACAAATTGCTCCCAAGTGAATAGCTCCCTTACCTTGTGTGCTGAGCTCTCCAAACCCCCACCCCCCAAAACCCACTCCCCACAACTGTACACCACTACCATAGCCCTTACGGGTGAAGGGGGGCACCTAGATGTGGGTACAGTGGGTTTCTGGTGGGTTTTGGAGGGCTTACATTTACCACCACAAGTTTAACAGGTGGGGGGGGGGATGGGCCTGGGTCCACCTGCCTGAAGTGCACTGCACCCACTAAAACTGCTCCAGAGACCTGCATACTGCTGTGATGGACCCGAGTATGACATTTGAGACTGGTATAGAGGCTGGCAAAAAGTTGTTTTTTTGAGGGTGGGAGGGGGTTAGTAACCATTGGGGGAGTAAGGGGAGGTCATCCTCGATTCCCTCCAGCGGTGATCTGGTCAGTTCGGGCACCTTTTTGAGGCTTGGTTGTAAGAAAAAAGGGACCAAGTCAGCCAAGTGCTCGTCAGGGACGCCCTTCTTTTTTCCATTATCGGTCGAGAACGCCCATGTATTAGGCACGCCCAAGTCCCGCCTTCGCTACACCTCCGACACCCCCCCCCCCCCCCCGTGAACTCTGGTCGTTCCCGTGATGGAAAACAGTTTGGGACGCCCAAAATTGGCTTTCGATTATGCCGATTTGGGTGACCCTGGGAGAAGGATGCCCATCTTCCGATTTGTGTCGAAAGGTGGTTGTCCTCTTTCGAAAATAAACCTGAACGAGTCTCTTGCATTACTGAATTGTAGATTGGAGCGGGTATGGAAGGAAAATGGTGATGATCTACCCTTTACATTATGGAGGAAGGAGGTAGCTAAGTACAAACAAAATGTTAGTGCGGCTAAAAAGACTTATTATAGCCAAGAAATTAGGAAATCAGGACATTCTTTTAAACTGGTTTTTCAAGTCTTTGAGGGGGGTCTTTTATGAAGTGGCAGTAAGCCCGATGTGGGCTTACCGCTTGCTAATCTGGAATTACCGCCAGGCTACCACAACAGCCCGACGGCAGTTCCCATCTCCAGCGCACACCACTTCTGGTTCTACAAAGATATTTTTATTTTTGTAGCGCTGATGTTTATCCAGCGGTAATCGGGCAGCGCTGCGCGCTGCCCAGTTACAGCCGGGTTAGCACAGGAGCCCCTACCACCACCTCAATGGGTGGCTGTAAGTGCTGCCCCAAAGTGGCCACGTGGCAAGTGGTTCACTTGCCGCATGGCCATTTCTTTAAAAAAAAAAAAAAAAAAAAGACAGACTTTTACCCACTGTGGTAAAAGGGGGCCTCCATGGAGCGATACAAAGGTATTATAATATTCTCGGTCTTATTTATCATCCCGTTCCTAATAATTCCTAACATCCTGTTTGCTTTTTTGGCTGCCGCCGCACACTGAACAAAAGATTTCAATATATTGTCTACAAAACACCTAGACCTTTTTCTTGGGTGCTGACCCCAAAGGTAGACCCTAGTGTCAGGTAACTATGATTTGGATTGTTCTTCCCAATGTGCATCACTTTGCATTTGTCCACATTAAATTTCATCTGCTATTTGGATGCCCAGTCTTCCAATTTCCTAAGATATTCCTGCAATTTTTCTTAGTCCACAAGTGTTTTAACAACCTTGAATAGTTTTGTGTCATCTGCAAATTTAATCACCTCTCGTTGTTCCTATTTCCAGATCATTTATAAATATGTCATTATAGTGGAGTCCCAGTACAGATCCCTGCTGCACTACACTATTCACCCTCCTCCACTGAGAGAAATGGCCATTTAACTCTACCCTCTGTTTTCTGTCCAATAACCAATTACTAATCCACAACAGAACATTGCCTCCTAGCCCATGACTCTTAATTTTCTCAGGAAACTTTCATGAGGAACTTTGTCAATGGCTTTCTGAAAATCTAGATATACTACATCAACTGACTCACCTTTGTTTACATGTTTATTCACACTGTAGCAAGCACCTGCTCCTCCTTTTCTTGGAAGCCCACATGTTTAGAACTGGACTCTTATACTTCCTAGAACAATGATGGCGAACCTTTCAGAGACCGAGTGCCCAAACAGCAACCCAAAATCTAATTATTTATCTCAAAGTGCCAACAGGGCAATTTAACCTGAATAACAGGTGCTGGTACTCATTATGGGTGGGGTCACCACATTTGACTCCACCCCTGTGCCTGCCTTCACCAACCTTTCATTTCTCTCTTTACTCCATACCTCCCTTCCCATCATCCATACATTCTTTCAAATTTTCAGGACATCTCAGCTTCCCCTCCTCCCTCCCAGACATGCACTGGTTTAGCTGTGGGTGTCTTCAAACTTTTCCCACTCTCACTGTGGCTGCGGCAGGGAGAGCTGCAGTAGTAGTAGCTGCTGAAAAGGGGAAGCCCCTTTGGCCGCATGGAGGGATTTCCCAATGTTCAAGCTAGTGGATTGCATAGCTCCCCCCCCCCCCCCCCCCCCCGACTGAACTAGACTTTTCATTTAACACATAGGACCAAATTTAGTAAACATGTAGAACAGAAGGCAGCCCAGGGCACCTCCTAGTGCCCCACATTTCTTAAACATGGCAGTAGTTAGTTTTCATGGTGTGAAGATCCTCCCCTCCGCCTGAGGGTCCTCGGGATCTCCCCTTCACCCTTGCTGCCCAACCTCCTGGTTCACTGCAGTCAACAGGGCAGGGCTCAAAGAAATCAACTTCAAAGCAAAACTAACAAGTTCTTTATTTTGCTTGGGATCCAACAGTCCAGCAGTGCAAAAAGACACAATGCTTGAATCAACCAAAAACCTCACAATTCCCCCTGTTGCTCCTCTCAGGGTTACAAACACAGGCAAAAAAAACCCAACTTTTAACTCCCAGGCTTCCAGCACCCAGCTGGGTTCCTTTCAGACAGTTTTATAGCCCTGGGTCTTCTTTCTCCCCCCCCCCCTTGGAAGGGGGCAACACACTGCAAGCAGTTCCAACAAAAAAAAACAAACACAGTTCTTGAGGCTTCAGCACACAGCTCAAACCCCTTCAGCTTCTTTTAGGCTTTTTAGCCACAGTTCACACTCCACCTTCTTCCTGCTGGGCGCAGCCCACTGCGAGAAAATCTCTCATCCCTCTTCAACCAGAAATCTTTAACCTCACAGTTCAATCACAGCCTGAGCTCTGGAAAATGAAAAGGCCCCACCCATCTGGGTCACTCTCTCTAAGCACTGACCCATCCTCCCACATGACCTTTCCTCTCTTAGCCCAGTTACCATACCATGAAGTTACCTGGTCCCTTATTTTGTTACCTAATGAGTGAGCCCAGGCTGAGAGGTCCATAGGCTCTTTGTCACTCTCCTCTCTTTCTCTCTGCCCAGCTTCTTGATACTCCATGGGCTCCCCGTCCCACCCACTTTGCAGCTGTTCCTGTTGATTACCCTGCAGGGGCACCACCCTTTCCTTGTTAGAGTTCTCCCCCTGTTCCTGCTGGGGAAGGTAATCTCTGTTCCAGGCTTTGCCCCGAGGTTGCTGGGAAATGTAGTCTCTTCCTCTCCTCCATTTTACAGGGGTCACGACCCTTTCTCTGCTCTCTCTCGGGGAATGCTGGGTAATGTAGTCCTTTTCTCTCCACCCTTTTCTAGGGGGCATTACTACTTTTCTCGCTCTCTGGGGATGGAATGGAGGCAAGGCTCTGTTCTGCCTACGTCTGCTCATGAGCCTCCCCCCTTCTTCCTCTTCCACTTCCATCTTATCTACCCCCAGGTCCTCTCCTTCACAATGGTTAGGCCTGAAACTGCCAGGTATAAGTACCCAGCAAGTATGTACTCTGTGCCTCTGGAATAAGGGTTCAAAGACTCATAATCTGACTCAAAATGCTGTGCCAGAAGCTAGCCCTGTGAGTTTCATTGTAACATAAGAGTATGCTGCTTAGTTCAGCTGGCCTCCCACCCACCCAGCACGTCCTCTCTCCCTCCAAGCACCAGGGCCCCCCCCCCTCCTCTGAAATTTAAAAGGCAGACCTGGTCGGGGTTAAGGCGGCGTCGGCAGCTGCAGCAGCAGTGAAAAGTGTGTTGTTTGCTCGGCGCGCCTTCAGCCTTCCCTTCTGTCTCTCAAGCTTTGGTCCCGCCCTTGCGGAAACAGGAAATGAGGATGGGACCAGAGCTTGAGAGACAGAAGGCGCGCCTAGCAAACAACACACTTTTCACTGCTGCTGCCAACGCCGCCTTAACCCCGACCAGGTCTGCCTTTTACATTTCGGAGGGGGGGGGGGCAGGCCAACCAGCGATGGCTCTGCATGCCCTCTCTGGCACGCATGCCATAGGTTCACCATCACTGTCCTAGAGCCTTTCAGGTCTCCATCAGTTTAGTGCAACTTAAAATAACAAACAAAACACCTCCTGGGACTTAAGTTGAGCTTGCCAGCTCTCCTGTTCTTTATTCAGGTCATGATTGGGGTTTTTAAAGATGAAAGAAAAACAGAGTCTTGGTCCATAGTTCATCAAATAAAACTTTAGGCTTGCTAATGATCCTTGTTAGCCATGGGGCGGCTAAATAAGTATAGTTCATGCACAAACAAAAATCCCACAATAGCTTTAATGTCCAGGTAACCACAGTTCCTTCAAAAAAAAAAAAAAAAAGAGTCCCAGCAGTTTCAATGATCCAAAAGAACATCAGCCAAAAAAACAGCTCTGACACTTGTGTCTCCTGGCTTCTCTCAGAGGCAGTAACGATCCTAGATCAGCAGCCACTCGGGGTGGATCACCATCACCGCCACCGCCACCGCCACCGCGCACCCCCCCCCCCCCCCGTGTGCAGCGGAGTATGTCCCCCCAGGGTGCAGCACAACACCCCACCCCCGGGTGCATTCTCAGCTGCTGGGAGCAGCTGTTGTCTCCATTGGCTCCCTGCTCCCTCTGCCCCAGAGCAGGAAGTAACCTGTTCTAGGGCAGAGGGAGCAGGGAACCAGCGGAGCTGACAGGCGTACGGCGGCTCTCTTCACCCCTCAAGCAGCGTGCACCTGGGACGGACCGCCCCGCTGGGCCACCCCGCCCTTGGTACGCCACTGCTCAGAGGGATTATCTTTACCTCCAAGGAGCCAAGAAATGAAACAGTTAGTTAAGACAATTCTCTGTCTTCACAGGGCGGTGCCAGAAGGGCTTTAGAAACAACTACACCCATGTCCTTGCTGTGCCTACTCCTAGGCTTCTTCTTCCTTCCAATCTCAGGGCTAGGGATATTGCCTCCCACCCCTTAAACAGGAGACTTATCAATCCTGGCATGCTTCTCCTCCAGGTACTTCTCTGCACACACCAGGACTACCTGTTTCTTTCAGCGGTCCCCTCCAGAGGTCTTGTCCCTCCCCCCAGACTTTTCTCCTCCACTTGGAAACACGTAACAGGAGCCTTATCTTTTACATTTCTTAACCAAGTTTCTGGCATAAATCAAGCACTTCAAATTAAAGGAGTTTAGGGAGACCCTCCTTTCTTTTCCCTCTCACCAGTTACACTTAATAACATACTGGTTCCTCCCTAAAGGGAAGCAAAGGATAAACAGGTTCATTAAGCATACCTCTAAACTCTGGTTTAGGCCTCAGGTAAACTTACTTCAGGTTCCCCTTCCATGCAGTCCCTGAGACAGGAACTCCCTGCTCTGGCCCTTCAGCTGGCTGCCTATGCATCGGCGGCCTGTCCTCCTCCCCTCACTGCTTGCTGGTCTGCAGCTTTCTAACTCCCAGCTGGGTGGAGGTCAGAGACAGAATCAGTCAGAAGCTCTAGGGCAGAGCACGAACTGACTGTCTTCCCAAGAAAATGGCTTCCTTCCCCTGCGATTCCAAGGCTTCCGCCCCAGCTCTTTAGAGCAACTTCGAGACTGGGCTTCCACTTCCCCTCCCCCCAAGGTGATTAACCTTTTCATGCAGCATAGGGAAAAGAGGCTGCTACTTCCTTTTTAAACATTAATTCATGATGTAAGGGGGTGTCTGCCTGGCACAGCTTCGTTCTTTCACTAATGGCTCTTTTAGAATGTGTCCCCCTAGAACTGTTGCAGCCTAAAGAACAATCCCTTCCCAATCCAGGGGCTCTGTTCTGGGTATTTCTCCCCTCCTCTTAGCTGTAAATCCCTCCTGCCGCACCTTGTGTGTGAACCTTGCTGCAACAAAGGTATGGGAAACACAGGGACAGTGCCTTAATCATCATAACACCTTCAAAGAAAAGAAGCAGATTAGCGAGACAAGACTTCCCTTGGCTGAAACCACCCATTAAACTATGTTTATCTATATGTTCTGTAATTTTATTCTTTATAATAGTTTCCACTATTTCCCCGTCACTGACATCAGGCTTATCGGTCTGTAATTTCCTGGATCACCCTGGAATTTTTTTTTTTAATCGGTGTTACATTGGCCACCCTCCAATCTTCAGGCACTACAGACAATTTTAACAACAGGTTACAGATTACTAACAGCAGATCAGTAATTTCATGTCTGAATTCTTTCAGTACGCTTGGACAGTGGCGTGCCGAGGGCAGGGTGGTGGGGGCGGTCCACCCCGGGTGCACGCTGCTGGAAGGGTACAGAGAGCAGCCGCGTGCCTACCGGCTCCACTGGTTCCCTGCTCCCTCTGCCCCAGAACAGGTTACTTCCTGTTCCGGGGCAGCCAGTGGAGCTGACAGCCGCATGGCTGCTCCCAGCAGCTAAGAATGCACCCGTAGGGGTCGATGCACCGGGGGGGGGGGGGGGGTCATTGCACCCTGGGGGGACAGACGCACCCTGGGGGGGTGCGCAGCTGCAATCCGCCCCGGTTGCCAGCCGACCTAGGATCGTCCGTCACTGCTCTTCGATGCTTGCCATCCGATCCAGGTGATTTACTACCCTTTAATTTGTTGATTTGGCTCAGTCCAGGTTCACCGAGATTTTTCAGTTCCTCTGCATCATCACCCATGAAAACCATTTCTGGTACAGGTTGATCTCTTACATCTTCTTCCGTAAAGACCAGTGCTTTTTTTGTAGGAAAAAAGTTACCAGTACTCATTATGGGCAGGGTCACCACCTATGGCTCTGCCTCTATGATAGCCATGCCCATATTAGCCACACCCCTTATACCAGCCATGGCGCATATAAACAGGCATCATTGAAAATATTATACCAGTATAGGAGAAAAAAAATAACTTGTGATTTTTTTTTCATTATAAATAATTTTTGTAAGCTGTTACAGCTCCAGTATACCCAGTGCAAAATAAGATAGCAGATGTACATTCTCAAATTGGACATATTCCAAACACTAAAATGAAAATACAATTATTTTTTCTACCTTTGTTGTCTGGTGACTTTGTTTTTCTGATCATGTTGACCCCACTCTCTGATTCTGCTGCTATCTGTTCTCTTAACTCCATTTCCAGGGCTTCCTTTCCATTTCTTGCTTTACTTTCCTCCTTTCTTCTTCATTTCTTGCCCTGCATCCATAAGTAAAAGCTGGGTCCTCTATGGAATTGACTGGAGGAGGTATAACATGGATCCAGCTTTTGCCTACTTTCTTCATCCATGTGCAGTTTTTCTCCTCTCTTCCCTTTCCTTCATCTCCATCCATGTGCATCTTCTTCTTTTCTCTTTCCTTCCCTCCATCCATGTCCAGCATTTCTCCTCTCTCTTCCCTCCCCGTATCCATATCCAGCAATAATTCTCTCTCCCCTCTCCTCCATCCAAGCCCAGAATTTCTCTTCTCACCCCTGTCCACTCTTCCATGCATCCATGTTCAGCAATTCTCCTCTCTCTCTTGCCCTCCCCTCCATCTATCCATGTCATGTCCAGAAATTCTCCTCTCTCTCCTACTCTCCTCTCCATCCATTTCCAGTAATTCTCCTCTCTTCCCTGCCCTCCACTCCCATCCATGCCCAGCGATTCCCTTACATGGTATGTAGCCCCGCCCAGCGCATCCCAGGATGCACTGGGTGGGGCTGGGCACCACCATTTTGCTGTGGCGTCAACCAAGAGGAGGGAGGCAGGCTGCGTCCCTCCTCCAACTAAGGTAGGGGGGCTGGAAGGGGGCTGTCCTTACGCTGGACCACCAGGGATCGCTCGGACAACGCTGGGGGGGAGTTGGGGTGGACTGGAGGTCCGCCGGACCTCCAGCCCCCCCCCCCCCCGTCGCTCGCTGGGTGGGAGGGGGTTTTGCCAGCAGCCACTAGACCACCAGGGACCAATTTTGGGGGGGTTGGGGGGGGCTGGAGACCCACCGGATCTCCAACCCTCCCTGAACCTGGGGGGGTGGGATCGTCGGGGGGACCAGAGGTCCACCGGACCTCCAGCCCCCTGTTGGCAGCCTGGCAGGTTTGCTTTGGGGGGAATGGGGGCCTGCCAGCATGCAACTGCATGCTGGACAGGGCTCACCATTCCTCCCCAATGATCGGGAAACCCTAACGCCAGCTCGGAGCTGGCGTTAGGGTTTGCCGCAGCCAGCAACCCAATCTTTGGCGCGCTGGTCGCTGATCATTGGGGATGAATGCGCTGAGTCCTGTTTAGCATGCATTTGCGCAAAAAGCCCTCGAGCACGTTGTTTCACGCGCTCGAGGGCTCTAATCATGGGGCAGTAGCAAACGCCGGCACTAGTATGGCGCTAACAGCCTCTAGCGCCGGCGTTTGCTTTTGATCATGAGGGTGTAAATGTCCTATTTCAATAGTATACTTTGAGGATACTCCACATCGAACCATGTGCTCCTGTGTGACTGTGGACTTTCCCCCCCATTTTAGTTTAAAAGCTGCTCTATCTCCTTTTTTAAAGTTAGCGCCAACAGCCTGAATTAGGCCCTGCTGTGCCTTCTAGCGACTATCTGTTAATGTCAAGCTGTGCTGCAAACTAAAGTTAAAACTCTAAACTGGGGTTTCCTGTGACTATCAGCTCTGCTCTACTGATGCTATGGTAAACTCTAGACTGCTAGCCTATGGAACCGTAATAGAGACTTTAAATGATAAACAAAGAAAACCCTATTCCTTAAACTGCCTTTGCTAATTAAGTAGAGTAATTTAAAAATAAAGACACTGTGATTGTCCTGTTTCTAGTGGTGAGCCCTTAGGTTCCCTAAGGCCCAGCGAGGCCTCAGAGGACAGCCGAGCACCCCGAATCTTCACCCGCCGTTCACCAAGGGTTGAGCCCCCAGCTGCAGGCGGCCAGCAGGACTGCTGGAACCGCGGGGTGACAGCTGACCTGGCTGGTAGTCAGTAACGCAGTCTCTAAAGGGTAGCTAGCGAGGGCGGCTAGCACGTAGCGCAGTCTCTGAATGATGGCTAGCAAGGGCGGCTAGCAAGTAGCACAATCTCTGAACAATGGCTAGCAAGGGCGGCCAGCAAATAGCACAGTCTCTGAATGATGGCTAGCAAGGGCGGCTAGCAAGTAGCACAGTCTCTCTGAACGATGGCTAGCAAGGGCGGCTAGCAAGTAGCACAGTCTCTCTGAACGATGGCTAGCAAGGGCGGCTAGCAAATAGCACAGTCTCTTGGCACGATGGCTAGCAAGGCGGCTAGCAAGTAGCACAGTCTCTCTGAACGATGGCTAGCAAGGGCGGCTAGCAAGTAGCACCGAGAAAACCACTGTGCCGGCTTCAGCATACATGGAAACGGAAGCAATTGAGTTCCCTGGTCCTCTGGTTTAAATGTCGCGCCGTCTCGCCCCCTCCCCGGGAGAGGAACCAACCAACCCGGCCCCAAGAGGCGATGGAGCCTCAGGATTGGCCGGCCCGCCCTCCAGGTGGAGTTTTAGGCCCGACGCGCCAATCCGGCGTGAGGTGGGTGGAGCCTCCGCGCTGGCCCGCCCCGGGAGGCGTCGACACCGGCGCCGCCATCTTGGCCGGCGCAATGCCCCGCTCTCCGAGGCCGGCGCTCGCTCCAGCGGGTCGCCGGTCTCGGCCCGACCCGCGGCAGCGCTGGCCTCTCCGGAGGTCCATCCCCGCAGCCCCGGGCGCCGCGAGGGCCGCCGACCATCGCCCCCCACAACAGGAGCGCAGGTAGGACCGGGGAACGGGACAGTATCCTCCCCGGATGCCCCCTCTCCCCCGGGGCCGGGTTTAGAAGGGAACCGGGCGTGGAAGGCTCTGATCAGATCCGGCGCATGTACGTTCGCCGCGGGTTCCCAGGAGTTGTCTTCGGGACCAAAATGCTTCCAGGATAATAAATAATATAGCCTTCCCCGCCGCTTCTTTGAATCCAGCACATCCTCCACTTCATACTCCGGATCGGGAGTGACCTCGAGAGCTTCATCCTTGTGTTGTTGAGGGTGCCATCGGGACCCACGAAACCTCTTCAACAGGGAAATGTGGAAGGCGTTGTGCACCCGCAGGGTCCTCGGTAACCGCAATCGGTACGTCACTGTTCCAATTCGTGCTTGGATTGCAAATGGTCCAATGTACCAAGGTCCCAACCTCCGGGAGGGCACCCGGAGTCTTAGGTATCTTGTGCTTAACCATACCTTCTGCCCCGGCTGTAATACTGGAGCGGGTCGCCGGCGGCGATCTGCAAAGAGCTTATATTTGGCAGCTGTTCTCTGCAATTGTTCTCGGGCCATCTCCCAGACCCTCTGCAGATCTGCCAGAATTTGATTACCCACGGGGGTTGGAGCTGTAGAAGGGAACGGTGCTGGAAGCCGAGGATGTCGTCCATATACCAAGAAGAACGGAGAGTTTCCTGAGGATGAGTGGTCACTCTGGTTATATGCAAACTCGGCCCATGGAAGCAAAGAGGCCCAGTTATCTTGACGTTTGTTGACAAATGCCCGCAAGAATCCTTTCAATGTTTGGTTAATCCTTTCGACCATGCCATTGGTTTGGGGATGGTAGGCGGATGAAAAGTGGGTTTCCACCCCTAAAGCCGTGCACAAGGCTCTCCAGAAGCGTGAGGTGAATTGGGGTCCTCGGTCACTGATGATCCGAATGGGCAGTCCATGTAACCGAAAAATGTGTTGAATGAAGTACTGGGCTAAGGAGGCCGCCGATGGAAGGCCCGGTAATGGAACAAAATGAGCCATCTTGGAGAAACGGTCCACCACCACCCAAATCACCATGTGACCCCGGGAGCTGGGGAGGTCGGTGATGAAATCCATGGATAACTCCGTCCAGGGGGCGGTCGGTACGGACAGCGGTTGCAGGTCCCCTACGGGAGGCCCAACTACTGCTTAGTCCGGGCGCACATAGGGCAAGTAGTGACGAATTGGAGAATGTCCCGCCTCATATGAGGCCACTGATACTGTCTTGCAATGAACCGGAGGGTCTTTTGATACCCGAAATGCCCGGCCCATCTGGACGAATGTCCCCATTGCATTACTCTTTCTCGATCGGCGGCCGGCACTAACTCCTTTGTCGGAGCGACTCCCCCTGCGGCCGCACTGACACATGCCGGATTCAACATGGGGTGGACCTCCTTGGTCTCCTCTGGAACCTCAAATGCTCGGGAGAGAGAGTCCGCAGGGGTATTCTGAGCAGCCGCCCGAAACACTAACTGAAAGTGAAATCTGGCAAAAAACAATGACCATTGGGCCTGTTGGGGATTTAACCGTTGGGCCTCTTGCAGATACAGAAGATTCTTGTGATCAGTGATCACCGTAAATCGGTGTTCGGCTCCCTCCAGCAGATGCCTCCATTCCTGCAGGGCTAGTTTTAATGCCAAGAGTTCTCTATCCCCTACCGTATAGTTACGTTCTGCCGGGGAGAACTTAAGAGAGAAGAAGGAGCAAGGTTGGCACCGGCCTTTGGGGTTGACTTGAGAGAGGACCGCCCCGGCCCCCAAAGCGGATGCGTCCACCTCCACAATAAAGGGTTTCTCTGGATCTGGAGCCAACAAGATGGACGCTGAATTGAACGCCTCTTTTACCTGACTAAAGGCCGCTTGTGCCTCTGGCGGCCAATCCCGGACTTTCGCGTTTTTCTTGGTGAGCGCCGTCAGCGGTGCTGTCAGTTGTGAATACTGAGGAATAAACTGGCGATAATAGTTCGCGAATCCCAGGAAACGTTGTAGCGCTTTCAATCCCAGCGGTTGTGGCCAGTCCCGAATCGCACGGAGTTTGTCAGGCTCCATCTGCAGCCCCCCGGGTAACAGAATGTGTCCCAAAAAAGGTAGAGATCGCTGATGAAAAGCGCACTTACTGAGCTTCGCGAATAGGTGAGATTGCCGTAACCGTTGCAGCACTGCGCGAACGTGACTTACATGCTCAGCGGGGTCCTTGGAGAAAACCAAGATGTCGTCCAGGTATACAATCACTGTGGAGTTCAACAAATCTTCAAGCACAAAGTTGATAAGTCGCTGGAACACCGCAGGGGCATTACATAGGCCAAACGGCATCACCCGATACTCGAAATGTCCCTCATGAGTGTTAAATGCCGTGTTCCATTCGTCCCCTTGCCGGATTCGAACTAAATTGTAGGCCCCCCGCAAGTCCAACTTAGTAAACATCTGGGCTCCTTGCAGCCTGTCAAAGAGTTCAGGAATGAGCGGTAGGGGAAAGCGATCCTTTACCGTGATGGCATTTAACCCCCGATAATCAATACAGGGCCTCAAGGAGCCATCCTTCTTGGTAACAAAAAAGAATCCGGCCCCGGCAGGGGATGTAGAGGGCCGGATGAACCCTTTCCGCAGATTCTCCCGGATGTACTCTTGCATTACCTTGGACTCTCCCTGGGACAGGGTATACAGTCGGCCCCGAGGTGGCATGGTATCTGCCATCAAATTAATGGCACAGTCGAAAGACCAATGAGGCGGTAGAACCTCCGCCTCCACTGGACTAAACACATCTGCGAAGTCTCTATAGTCCATAGGCAGGGAGCCCAGCCCCACCCGTGCCCCCCCGGGCACGATAGCTAATGCAGGGCAGCTGCTGGTCCGGCCCTTACAACAGTTCTCCCGACAGGAACTACCCCAAGCCTGGATATTTTCCCCGGTCCAGTCAATAACAGGACTATGACACCGTAGCCATGGCAACCCTAGGACCACCGGATGAATGGTCCGGGATAGTACCAGGAATTGAACTTCTTCCCGGTGATCCTCCCCAACCTGCAATCCCAAAAAGGGGGTGATCTCCGTGACCGGCTGCGGTAATGTAGTTCCCTGGATGGAGGTTATTTGCAGCGCCGGCCGCCGCGGGAGCGTAGGCCAGCCCATTTGTTGCAGCAGTTCGTGCCCGATGAAGTTGCCCCCCGACCCAGAGTCCACCAGGGCCCGGGTCTGGATCGTGGTCTCGTGCCATCGTAGTATTACCGGCAGTGTTATCAGGGAATCCGGTAGGGGAGCGGAGTGCCCCAAGACCCCTCCCCTCAAGGTGCCTTGGGGGAGACGTTTCCCGCCCGAGCGGGACAGGCCCGGATGAAATGTCCAGCCTCACCACAATAGAGGCACAGTCCGTCCCACAAGCGTTTCTTCCTGTCTGAGGGAGCCAGCCGTTGACGGCCAATCACCATCGGCTCCTCCCCATTCTCCTTGGAGTCCCGGTTCCCACGGCGAGGGGACAGCCCCTTACCAGTCCGGGACGTTCCCCGCACCCACCTTTGCCGTTCAGCCCGGGCTCTAGCTCGCTCCTGGAACCGGGTATCTACTCGTATACAGAGCAAAATCAGGGCATCCAATTGGCCTGGGACCTCTCGTCCTGCCAATTCGTCCTTGATCCGTTCTTGTAACCCTTCCATAAAAATTGCCATCAAGGACTCCGGGTTCCAACGCAGCTCCGTGGCTAAGGTCCGAAAACGAATGGCATAATCGGCCACCGTCCCCTCACCCTGATGAATCCGCAGCAGTTCCGACGCCACGGAAGATGGTCTGCCAGGAAGGTCGAACACCATACGGAAACGGCGCTGAAATTCACTATAGTCATCCAAGATGGGGTCCTGTTGTTCGTTTAGTGGGGCCACCCAGGCCAGGGCTTTTCCTTCGCATAGGCCCAAGATATATCCCACTTTACTTTGGTCTGAAGCAAATGCCTCCGGTTGCATCCGGAAGGCCAGGTTGCACTGATTGAGGAACCCCCGGTAACCTCCGGGGGCCCCATCATATCGTGCCGGTTCAGGGAACCGAGGTCCCGTGCGGAACCCTCCCGAACGGGGAGCTGCTGCGGCCCCCTGGACCGCAGCGGCCTGGTTCTGTACCTGAAGCGTTGAAAGTTGAGAGCATACGTTCTGGAGCGCCCCTGACAGGGCGTTCAGTTGCTCCTGCTGCTGCTGAAGTACCTTGGCCAGGTCCCGTAGATCAGGCTGCGTAGGCGAGCTCATGGCTTCCGTTTCCTGTCCTGTTTCTAGTGGTGAGCCCTTAGGTTCCCTAAGGCCCAGCGAGGCCTCAGAGGACAGCCGAGCACCCCGAATCTTCACCCGCCGTTCACCAAGGGTTGAGCCCCCAGCTGCAGGCGGCCAGCAGGACTGCTGGAACCGCGGGGTGACGGCTGACCTGGCTGGTAGTCAGTAACGCAGTCTCTAAATGGTAGCTAGCGAGGGCGGCTAGCACGTAGCGCAGTCTCTGAATGATGGCTAGCAAGGGCGGCTAGCAAGTAGCACAATCTCTGAACAATGGCTAGCAAGGGCGGCCAGCAAATAGCACAGTCTCTGAATGATGGCTAGCAAGGGCGGCCAGCAAATAGCACAGTCTCTGAATGATGGCTAGCAAGGGCGGCTAGCAAGTAGCACAGTCTCTCTGAACGATGGCTAGCAAGGGCGGCTAGCAAGTAGCACAGTCTCTCTGAACGATGGCTAGCAAGGGCGGCTAGCAAATAGCACAGTCTCTCGGCACGATGGCTAGCAAGGCGGCTAGCAAGTAGCACAGTCTCTCTGAACGATGGCTAGCAAGGGCGGCTAGCAAGTAGCACCGAGAAAACCACTGTGCCGGCTTCAGCATACATGGAAACGGAAGCAATTGAGTTTCCTGGTCCTCTGGTTTAAATGTCGCGCCGTCCCGCCCCCTCCCCGGGAGAGGAACCAACCAACCCGGCCCCAAGAGGCGATGGAGCCTCAGGATTGGCCGGCCCGCCCTCCAGGTGGAGTTTTAGGCCTGGCGCGCCAATCCGGCGTGAGGTGGGTGGAGCCTCCGCGCTGGCCCGCCCCGGGAGGCGTCGACACTGGCGCCGCCATCTTGGCCGGCGCAACGCCCCGCTCTCCGAGGCCGGCGCTCGCTCCAGCGGGTCGCCGGTCTCGGCCCGACCCGCGGCAGCGCTGGCCTCTCCGGAGGTCCATCCCCGCAGCCCCGGGCGCCGCGAGGGCCGCCGACCATCGCCCCCCACAACAGGAGCACAGGTAGGACCAGGGAACGGGACAGTGATAACCTATTTAACTCTAAGTCTACCTTTCCCAAGTTTAAAAGTAATTTCCCAGCAAATAACTTACCAATGGACATTTGTCCTGCTCTGGAAGTCCTCACAGCACCTCTTTTTAATTGCCAGGCTATGCAGCAAACCAAAGTTAAAACTCTGAACTGCGGTTCCTGTGATTATGAGCGCTGTATTAATTTATTTGAATGGGCTAAGCTGTGTTGTAAGCTAAAGTTAAAACTCTAAATCGTGGTTTCCTGTGACTATGAGCTCTATATTTCTCTACCTGAACTGGCTAAGCTATGCAGCAAAATAAAGTTAAAAGTCTAAACTGGGGTTTCCTGTGAGTATCAGCTCTGCTCTACACTGATGCTATGATAAACTCTAGAACAGTCTTAACTGCTAGCCTCACAGGTCTTCCACTAAACCTTCTCTTTCCCCTTTAATCTGTTCAAAATTCTGCTGCACAACTTATCTTCCACCAGTATCACTATGCTCACATTAGCCCTCTCCTCAAGTCACTTTATTGGCTTCCTAACGGTTTCTGTATACTGTTCAAACTCCTCTTACTGACTTACAAGTGCATTCATTCTGCAGCTCCTCATTATCTCTCCTTTCTTATCACTCCCTACACCCCTCCCCTAGAACTCCATTCATCAGTTAACGTTCTCTTGTATGTACCCTTCTCCTTCACTGCCAGTTCCAGACTCCCTTCATTTCACCTTGCTGTGGTGTACACCAGGACGGAAAACAGTCAAAACAGAAATAACAACATAGAGCATTTCAAATAAAATCACACAACAACAAAAAAAATCCTCATATAAAAACAATATCCATTCCAATCCCAACCCTAGAGCAGAATTAGAGAAAAACCAGACCCATTCCTAATGAATGGGCATAAAATGAAGTTAAAAGGAGATAGACTCAGAAGTAATCTAAGGAAATACTTCTTTATAGAAATGGTAGGGGATGCGTGGAATGACTTCCCGAAGGAGGTAGAGGAGACAGGGACTGTGAGTTCAGGAAAGCATGGGACAGGCATGTGGGGTCTCTTAGGAGGAGGAAGAGATACTGGATGATATGGACAGGCAGACTGGATGGGCCATATGACCTTTATCTGCCATCATTTTCTCTGTTTCTACCATTTTCACATATATTTAACTACTGTGCATAGTGTAGGTTATCAAGTTATTACATCAGAAGTTAACTTTATTTTTTTTAGTGTGGGAGTTAAAAATAAGCAATAAAAACCTAGCACACATTTGTTGTACAGAATAGCTAATTTTTAAAAATAAGTTTTCACATTTACATTTATGCAATATACATAAATCTTGAAATATGGAAAAGAGAAATTATAAAGATTAAATCAAAGTAAGGCAATAAAAAAATTATAAATTAGTCCACAATTAGTGATCCAAGAGCTAGGAAATTGTCTTATATAAGACACAATTAAATTATAAGAAATAATAATTATCTATAGAATGGAAGGAATTAGAGTTGGCACAGCCGATTGATAGTGCGTATGATCAAGGATAAATACTACATTACTCTTTACTGGAAATAAATTCTAACATCTTCCCTGGGTCAAAGAAAATATAATTAGTGGAATCCAAAGAAATATGACATCTGCATGGAAATTTAAGTAGAAAAGTCCCTCCTAAATGGAGAACTCTTGCTTTCATCAACATAAACTCTTTTCTTCTTTTTTGTGTGTCTCTTGAAAGATCAGGAAAATTTTGGATTTTAGATCCAAGGAAAGAGGTATTGATGTGGCGGAAAAAAAGTCTAAGTATATTGTTTCAGTCCAGTTCTAGAGCAAATTAAACCAACAATGTTGTCCTTTCTGAAATAACTTCCAAGGAATTTTCAAGAAATTGTGTTAGATTTAGGTCAGGTTGAGGAGTTTGAGGTAATCTTCTTATTCCAGCACCAGAAATATATTGCATTTTTTTATTAGAGGGAAATTTTCAGGGGGAAGACCCAATATTTCAACAAAGTATTTTTTCAACATTTCTTTAGCAGGGATAAAAGGGGATTTGGGAAAGGTCAAAAAACGTAAATTATTCCTCCTTAACTGATTCTCCAAATAATCAATTTTTCGTTTCTGAAAGTTATTATCTTTTATATCTGCTAATATAGAAGTTTTAACAGATATTACCTCATTTTCTAAGGATTCCATCTTGGTAGTCTGCTCTTCTACCTTACCGGATAGAATATTATGAGCTTGAGATAATTCCACTTCCGGGCTTCTCAGCTTGCTGTTTCACCATTGCCTTTGTTTCTCCACCGGGACTTGGAGGCATTGCCATTGGAGGAGGACTCAACATCACACCCTCAGCGCTAAGGTCCAATGTCTCAGCTGGACCTCTCGAAGCGTCTGCTCGAATTCCCGGCGGTCACATACCCGACTTCTCCAGAGTCTTCTGTCGCGTGGAAGAAGGGTTTACCCGGCCTGTGGAGGTAGGCACATTGGGCTTCCCTTTCCTCTTCCCCATTACGGGTTTGAGAAAACTCTCACTCAGCAGAATTCTATAGCGAGGCAGGAGTTGCTTCACGCACGTCCATCCTAGGCGCCATCTTGGATCTATCAGAATAGCTAATTTTTAAACCTAAGTACAATAAACATTTCCCTTTTGATATAAATTTTACTGGGGGTTTTCCACTTCTTATTATCTCATGCACTCTTTCATCTCAGATCATGTCTTTCAGCTAGAACTCTTGACAGCTTAGATAACCACAGTCACCACTGCTACATAATTACTGTAATGCAACCTATTAAAGTATTTGTATGCCTAGGTCCTGATGTATTGACCTAAAAAAATAAGTGGAATTTACCTTTGAAAACATTTTCAAATTAGTTAATCCATTTAAAAGGAGTCACCTACAGCATATCTGTTGCCCTTTATTTCTACATTACCAGAAAGGTCAAGTTACCTATTGTCAGGCTGCAGATTTTGGCCAGTTTTGGATGTCTGACCCAAAGAGGTTTAATGACAGGAGATGGCATTAACCATTTTATGGGCTGAAGCCAGTGGGTAACATAGTAACATAGTAGATGACGGCAGAAAAAGACCTGCACGGTCCATCCAGTCTGCCCAACAAGATAACTCATATTTGCTGCTTTTTGTGTATACCCTACTTTGATTTGTACCTGTGCTCTTCAGGGCACAAACCGTATAAGTCTGCCCAGCACTATCCCCGCCTCCCAACCACCTGCCCCTCCTCCCAACCACCAGCTCTGGCCTAGACCGTATAAGTCTGCCCAGCACTATCCTCACCTCCCAACCACCAGCCCTGCCTCCCAACCACCGGTTCTGGCACAGACCGTACAAGTCTGTCCAGCACTATCCCTGCCTCCCAAACAAAAGTCCCGCTGCCCACCACCGGCTCTGGCACAGACCGTACAAGTCTGTCCAGCACTATCCCCGCCTCCCAACCACCAGCCCCGCCTCCCGATCTTGACTAAGCTCCTGAGGATCTATTCCTTCGGCACAGGATTCCTTTATGCTTATCCCACGCATGTTTGAATTCCGTTACCGTTTTCATTTCCACCACCTCCCGCGGGAGGGCATTCCAAGCATCCACTACTCTCTCCGTGAAAAAATACTTCCTTACATTTTTCTTGAGTCTGCCCCCCTTCAATCTCATTTCATGTCCTCTCGTTCTACCACCTTCCCATCTCCGGAAAAGGTACGTTTGCGGATTAATACCTTTCAAATATTTGAACGTCTGTATCATATCACCCCTGTTTCTCCTTTCCTCCAGAGTATACATGTTTAGTTCAGCAAGTCTCTCCTCATACGTCTTGTAACGCAAATCCCATACCATTCTCGTAGCTTTTCTTTGCACCGATTCAATTCTTTTTACATCCTTAACAAGATACGGCCTCCAAAACTGAACACAATACTCCAGGAAAGGATAGTGAATTTTCTGGAAGCCAATAAGTTGCAAGATCCGAGACAACATGGTTTTACCAAAGGGAAATCGTGCCAAACGAATCTCATTGAGTTCTTTGATTGAGTGACAGGAGAATTGAATCAGGGACGAGCTATGGACGTAATCTACTTAGATTTCAGCAAAGCTTTTGACACGGTTCCCCACAGGAGGCTCTTAAATAAACTGGAGGGGCTGAAGATAGGACCTGAAGTGGTGAACTGGATTAGAAACTGGTTGAGGACAGACGCCAGAGGGCGTCCATATAGCGGTTCGCAGTATCTTTTAGTCTCACAATTCCCTTTTTAGTCATTCTCCTTTCACTAATATACCTGAAGAAATTTTTGTCACCCCTCCTTACATTTCTAGCCATTTCTAGCTTTTTAACATCATGCCGTCTCCTGTCTTAATCCAACCTCCTTGATCTGACCACCCCATCCTCGTGCAGTATGGGACTTACAGCACTGATTTCAAAGGCCACAGTCAAACACTACAAATTCCACACATCTTTGGTGCCGTTGCCAATTCCACGGGCTATTTCCCATATCTCCCCGAGGCTCTTTTTGAATGCCTGCGGGTTGCGGCTTTTTGGGCTATTTTTGGCCTGATTGGGCGATTTTTAAATACTATGGGCCAAGGGTTGGCTGCTCCTTTACAGCTAGCCTTTCTATTGGTCCTAATTGGACCAGAAGGAGGTGAGATCTACCTAGGTAAGTTGTGGCACGGCACGCTCTGCGCACCTTTTTACTTTCACAAGGTGGTGGTCTCTGTGCCATGCCTGCTGCCTCTCACAGGTCTCTCTCTGCCCCCCACCCCCGGCCCCGACTGCAGCTCTGCTCCTCATGGCCTGCTGGCCGGAGGAGTCAAAGAGCACAGAGCAGGACAACAGATGGTGTTCGGTCTGGTGGCGGCTCCCCTTCTCCTGATCTGCTCCCAGAGACAGAGCAGATGATCAGGAGGGGGACCCACGGCTGCCACCAGAGAGGAAGGAGCTGGACCGGAGGAGGCAGAATGCATATGAGTCACTCACAGCAGTGAGTCCGGGATAGAGAGGGCCGGGAGCATAGCTGGAGCACAGCTGCTGCAACCACATTGTTGTGCTTTATTGTTGGTAGCATTTTTATTTAATCTCACTTATATTTTCAAACATGATGGCTTGTGCAGCACAACTTTTCATAGATAGAGTAATAATTTGTTATAAATCATAATAAGTGTGTCATACAGTTCAAGCTTCTCCTTCTAACCTACAAATGCACTCAGTCCACAGCCCCTCATTACTTCTCTACCCTCATCTCCCCTTACGTTCCCACCCGAAACCTCACAGGACAAATCCCTCCTCTCAGTACCCTTCTCCACCACCGCCAACTCCAGGCTCCGCCCTTTCTGCCTCGCCTCACCCTATGCTTGGAATAAACTTCCTGAGCCCATTTGCCAAGCCCCCTCCCTGCCCATCTTCAAATCTTTGCTCAAAGCCCACCTCTTCAATGTCGCCTTTGGCACCTTACCTTTATGCCTCTATTCAGGAAATCTAGACTGCCCCAATTTGACTGACTGTACACTTGTCCTTTAGACTGTAAGCTCCTTAAGCAGGGACTGTCCTTCTCTGTTAGTCTGTACAGCGCTGCATAACCCTAGTAGCGCTTTAGAAATGTTAAGTAGTAGTAGTAGTCATTTGGAGGGACTGGTTGACGATTTTTTTCTCCTGGTAAAGGGCCACTAAATCAGACATCATGTTATGAGAATCAGGTGCTCAACATTGAGTTTCTATTTATTTACAGCATTTATATTTATTTATTGCACTTGTATCCCACATTTTCCACCTATTTGCAGGCTCAATGTGGCTTACAAAGATCTGTCATGGCATCGCCATTCCAGGGTAAGAGATACAATTGGTGTTACAAAGAGATTAAGGATGGTAAAGAAGAGCTAAGCAGACAATTATAGAAAGAAGGCATTCAGAGTCAGGATAGAGTGGTGAAGTGTTATAATTGAGCTATGGATTCTCATGGTAGGCCTTGTGGAAAAGATAGGTTTTCAGAGATTTGCGAAAGCTAGTTAATTCGTTAATTGTTTTCAAGTTGGTTGGTAGTGCATTCTACAGTTGCGTGCTCATGTAGGAAAAGCTGGTTGCATGTGTTAATTTGTATTTTAGTCCTTTACAGCTGGGGAAGTATAGATTAAGAAATGTGCGGGCCGATTTTTTAGCATTTCTGGGAGGCAGGTCCACAAGGTCTAGCATGTAGGTCGGGGCATCTCCGTAAATGATTTTATGAACAATCGTGCAGATTTTGAACGTGATACATTCTTTAAGGGGGAGCCAGTGTAATTTCTCTCTTAGGGATTTTGCACTTTCATATTTTGTTTTTCCAAATATGAGTCTGGCTGCGGTATTCTGGGCTGTTTGGAGTTTCTTGATAGTTTGTTCTTTACAGCCCACGTAGAGTGCGTTGCTATAGTCCAGGTGACTTAGTACCATAGACTGTACCAGGTTGCGAAAAATATTTATTGGGAAGAAAGGTTTTACTCTTTTGAGTTTCCACATGGAGTGAAACATCTTCTTAGTTGTATTCTTCATGTGGTTTTTGTTGGAATGTAATTGTATTTTACATGCATTGCCTGTCACCTATTATTTCTCTGTGATTACTCTGTGACCTCTGATGTAAATTACTTAGAGAGGTCACACAGCTATGCAACTTCCGTGTGGGGGTTAGACACAGCAGATGCAGCACATGGAGCACATGGAGCTCATGATCTCTCCTAACCTGAGAGGATCTATGGTGGTGTGAGCATCCATTACCATCTAAGCACATGGAAGGAGCTGATAATACAAATGTATAGTAATATGTATATATAAGCCTGTCTGATTATAATCTAACTACAAACTGTGAGTAAACAGATGTTTTGTTACTTCAACTTTAAAGTGACTCAGCAGTGAATTATTCAGGGGTGAATGAGAGAGAGATGAAGAAAGAAATTAACATTTCTAAAGCTGAAGCTGTGTGTACTAAGATCTGCTAATTATTTACTACAAATAATCCAACAAAAGGGTTATGGGCCCAGGGTCCAGGAATTGAAAAAGAAGAGAAATATTACCAGGCAGAAAAAAAGGCCACATTTTTCTCTTAAGTTTTAAAGGAAAGATTCAGTCTGTCTCTCTCTCCCCCCACACAGCAGACAGAAGGCTAAGAAAATGGCTGAGGGAAGAAATTCACCATTGTTCTATTCTCTCAAGGTGCCTAAATTAACTGAGTTTAATTATCAGCAGTGGGAATTAAGATTCATATGTTTCCTTCGAGCAAAAAGATTAGATATATGCTTAGACCAAGACAGAACAGCTGAAAATATGGCTGAATGGGACAATGCAAACTATTATGTGAAGTGCATGCTTTTGGAAGCTCTCTCTGAAAAACAAGCCATATTAGTGGAGGGAAAAGATACACCAAAGGACATTTTATATAAACTGAGAACTATGTATGCAACTACATATGCAAAGCAGCAACCAATTTGGTTGGCAGAGTTGAATGAAACCAAATTAAGGGATAAAAGTAAATGTAATGATCACATTATGCATCTTATGTCTTCATTTCAAAAGCTAGAACTTTCTGGAATTCCCATGTGTGATGCATTGAAAAGAGCATTTCTTTTTACCTCACTATCAAAGAAGTTTGATGTTTTTAGGTCTGTAAATGAGGCCATTGAAGGGCAATCTTTTGAACAGACAACATCAAAACTAAGGCAGGAATGCATAATAAATGATTCTGAGGAGATGTGTTCTCAAAGCAAGTCAGAGAGAAATGAAACAAATTTCTTGGCAAAGAACAGAGGAAGGCGGAGCTATGGGAAAACTCCACCCAAGGGCAAGCTGATTTGCTACTCATGTGGAAAGGAGGGACATGTATCTAAATGGTGTAAGGAAACACAAAACACTCCCTCTAGCTCACCTAAGCCAATGGAACTAAAGAATTTTCAAACCAGGAAATGTATGAAGGACAAAGATAAACACAAGGGCTTTCTAATGGCAGAAAAATCTTTGACTATGGTAAATAATAATTCAAATGAAAGTACTTGGATTTTGGATTCGGGGAGCACATGCCATTTAACCAATTGTAAGAATTTCTTTCAGGAAATGTGTCCAGAGGAAGGTATTCTTAAAACTGCAAACGCAGGGACTGCTAAGATCCAAGCCAAAGGTATTGGATTCTTAAAATGCAAAGTGTCTAATGAAGTTAAAGAAATTCCTGTAAGTGATGTCTTGTATATTCCCCAAGCAGTTTGCAATATGCTTAGTGTATCTACATTAGATAAGAAGGGATTTGCGATTCATTTTGAAAACAGTAAGTGCACAATCTCTAAAAATGATGAAGTGTATGCTGAAGCTTTTATGCATAATGATGTTTATAAGCTGAACATTTCAGGTGAAGCCTCACATATGGCGCAAGTAAGGAAGAATGATGGTAAATGTAGTCTGGAAATCTGGCATCGCCGCCTGGGACATCGTGATTCTAAGGTGATCCAGGATCTTTACAGTAAGCAACTGGCCACCGGCATTCAGATAAGTGCAGATGCTGGTAAAATTGAGAAATGCATAGACTGTGTTACACAAAAAGGTGTGAGACCCTCATTTCCTGCATACACAGGAAATAGGAGTAATAAAGTGCTGGACTTAATACACAGTGACTTATGTGGACCGTTTAATATCCCATCATTGGGAAATAACAGATTGTGCTAATATTCTTGGATGATTTCTCTAGATATTGTGTGGCCTATTTGCTGAAAGAAAAAAGTCAAGTCACAGACATGCTGAAGAAATACGTAGCCATGGTGAGCAATAAATTTGAAAGAAAACCAAAGGTTCTTCAGACCGACAATGGTGGTGAGTTCACTTCACAAAGCATGCGCACATTTCTAGAACAAGAAGGCATTCAGCATATCACAACAGTAGCTTATACACCAGAGCAAAATTCTGTTGCAGAGAGAAAATTTAGGTCACTTGTGGAAATGACCAGATGTATGCTGTCAGATAGCAATCTCCCTAAAAGACTATGGGGGGAAGCCATTCTCACAGCAGTGTACCTACAAAACAGAATGCCAACTAAAGGCGCTGAGCGCACACCACATGAGACATGGCATGGTAGGAAGCCAAACCTGTCACACATAAGAACATTTGGAAGTACAGCATATGCTCATGTACCAAAGCAAAGAAGGCATAAGCTGGATTCCACAACAGAAAGGGGCATTTTAGTTGGCTATGCTCCAGGACACAAAGGATATAGAATTTTGAATCTGAAAACTGGCATTGTTGGCATAAGACATGTTACATATTTTGATGAAAACAAAAGGGTTGATAAAGGCTGGATTATCCCAGATGAGCCTTATCATCCAGAATATGAAAATAGAACCATAATAGACATGCCAGTGTATATAAATGCCATACCAAGGCAGATGTCTGAAAGCAACTCATCTGTATCTAACGAGGAACAGGCAGAGGAAACAGACACAGAAAGGATCATTGAAGAAGACAGTACAGTTGGAGAAGGGGAATCAATTGGAGAAGGACTCTCAGATTTAGAGGATGCGGAAAGGTCAGACCAACCTGTTGTCAGACGCTCATCCAGGGAAAACAAAGGTGTTCCACCCCTAAGACTGTCTTACCTAACAAAGTCAGCAGAAGCTCAAGAGCCCTTAACATGGGATGAGATTGAGAAAATGCCAGCAGAAGAAGCTGCTGAATGGCATAAAGCTGCACAAGAAGAAATTGATGCATTGGATAAAAATAATACTTGGATTCTTACAAAATTACCTCCTGGCAAGAAAGCTATAGGATGCAAATGGGTATTCAAGTTAAAAAGGAATGCACAAGGAAAAGTGGAAAGGTATAAAGCCAGATTAGTGGCAAAGGGATATCTTCAAAAATATGGAGAAGATTTTGATGAAGTGTTTGCACCTGTAGTGAAACACACGACAATAAGAACACTTCTGAGCATTGCAGTCTCAAAAGGCATGCAAGTCAAACACATTGATGTGAAAACAGCATTTCTTCACGGAGATATAACTGAAGACTTGTATATGGAACAGCCAACAGGTTTCATAAATACAAAACAAAGACAGCTAGTGTGTAAATTAAACAAAGGTCTTTATGGATTAAAGCAAAGTGAAAAATGTTGGAATGACAAATTGCATGAAATATTGACAAATTTAGGATTTAAGCAAGGTGAAGCAGATAAATGCTTGTACACTAGGTGCACAAATGGACAATATGCATACATTTTAGCTTTTGTTGATGATCTGCTCATTGCAAGCAAAAGTGAGCAAGAGTACAAGGACATTGTAAAATGTTTAAACCACAATGTTGAGATAAAAGAACTTGGTAATGTGTCATACTATCTTGGTATAGAAATTGAGAAACAAAATGATGGTTCTTATCTTCTAAGCCAGAAGCAGAAAATAAATGAGCTTATTGAAAGTTTAGGTATGCAAGATGCCCAAGTTGTAAGCACTCCCATGATCACTGATTTTCTGAAGGATGAAACAGTAAGAGAACCTTTACCAGATAACATCCAATATAGATCAGCCATAGGTAAGCTTTTATATCTAGCTACCACATACAGGGCTGATATAGCAAATGCAGTAGGAATTTTGAGCAGAAGGGTCAGCTCACCTACCAAATCAGATTGGACTGCAGTTAAAAGGATGGTAAGGTATTTAAAGGGTACCATTGATTGTAAATTAAAGATTTCAGCCAATAGTAATCCAAAACTAATATGTTACTGTGATTCAGATTGGGCAGGGGATCATTCTGATTATAATCCACAAGTGGATATGTGTTTATGTATGGAAATGTACAAATTTCATGGGCCAGTCATAAACAAAGTATTGTGAGTCTGTCTTCTACAGAAGCTGAATATGTGGCTGTATCGGAAGCGTGCAGAGAACTGATGTGGATTGAAAAACTTTTGCTGGATTTCGGAATAGCTGAACAGAGACCAATCCAGATAATGGAAGATAATCAGAGCTGCATCCGACTGTCACAGAATGACAAGGTTCAGTCACGCACCAAGCACATCGCAACGAAATACCACAACGTGCGAGAGTTGGCAAAAGAAGGGGTCATCAGTCTACAATATTGTCACACCAGTGAGATGACAGCTGACATCATGACCAAACCGTTACCCAGAGAACATTTTGTGAATCTGCGTATAAAGCTTGGACTTTGTATGAATAAATAATTGCATGACAGTTATGCATGAGAAGGGGTTTGTTGGAATGTAATTGTATTTTACATGCATTGCCTGTCACCTATTATTTCTCTGTGATTACTCTGTGACCTCTGATGTAAATTACTTAGAGAGGTCACACAGCTATGCAACTTCCGTGTGGGGGTTAGACACAGCAGATGCAGCACATGGAGCACATGGAGCTCATGATCTCTCCTAACCTGAGAGGATCTATGGTGGTGTGAGCATCCATTACCATCTAAGCACATGGAAGGAGCTGATAATACAAATGTATAGTAATATGTATATATAAGCCTGTCTGATTATAATCTAACTACAAACTGTGAGTAAACAGATGTTTTGTTACTTCAACTTTAAAGTGACTCAGCAGTGAATTATTCAGGGGTGAATGAGAGAGAGATGAAGAAAGAAATTAACATTTCTAAAGCTGAAGCTGTGTGTACTAAGATCTGCTAATTATTTACTACAAATAATCCAACAGTTTTTGAGTATGAGATTTCAATCAATGGTAACTCCAAGGATTTTCAGTGTGTCTGAGACGGGAAGGGAAAAGTTAGGGATGGTTATGGTGGCAAATGTATTTGTATGATGTTGTGAGGTGAGTATAAGACATTGTGTGTTTTTTTTTCTGCATTCAGTTTTAGCTGAAATACATCCGCCCAGGAGTGCATGGTCAGGAAGCTTTGGCTGATATCACTGGTAATTTCCTTTAGATCATGTTTGAACGGGATATAAATCGTCACATCATCTGCATATATGTATGGATTGAGGTTTTGATTGGCTAGTAGCTTGGCTAAGGGTATCATCATTAGATTGAAGAGGGTTGGTGAGAGGGGGGATCCTTGGGGGACTCCACATTCAGGTGTCCATGGGTCTGATATAGCCACATTAGCTGTTATATTAAATGTGATTTTGGTTGAAACCTGGAAGAAGTAAAATCTTTCTTTCTGTGCCTACATCAAAAGACATAGATGGTTTGTGGTGGGAACTTGCTCCTTTTGTTTTGAGGGAGGATGGATGGATTATGAATTTGTGCTAATTATAATTATGACGATGCTGCAGATTATGGTGCTGATTGTGCTAATTATGCTGCTGCTAATTATGATTATGCTGCTGATGATGATTCTGTTTATTATGGTTATGGTTACCTTATTAATATTCATATTGACCTCATTAATATTCATATTGACCTTGTTAATGTTTATATTGACATTATTTATTTTAATATTGGGCTATATTTGTGCCACATTTGGGCTGGAAAAATGTTTGCCATCTGGCAACTCTGTAAACTCAAAACTAAGACTGGCCAAAAAAGACTGTCGCCTAGAAATGGGTAACTTGGCATCTATGTAATAGAAAACAAAGGTCAGTATTTTTAGCCTTGCAGAGTGAGCTACAAATCTTTTATTTTTAAACCAAAACACCAAAATGAAGTAAGTAAAACAAAAATACCCGACTTTTAAACTTGCCCCCCCTGACCTGCCTAGCTAAAATGGTGAAAAATAATTTGCTAAGGAAGTCTTTTACTAAAACTTAGCTCGAGTTATCTGCATTTTATTCCTATGGGCCCTGCTGCAGATAACTGGACTGGAGCTAAGTTTAAGTAAAAAGAGTAAGACCCCCCCCCCCCCCCCCAAATTTCTAATCCTTCAATAAAATCGCGCAGGAGCATGCGTTACACTCGACTCGACTAGACACGTTTCCTTTTCGTAACCTCTGCGTCTGCAAGAGGACAAACACAAATACCGGGGGTGGCTCAGGCCAGCCCGCGCTCGCGCTGTGTCTCAGTGTCTGTATCCCGGTCTCACCTACCTTCGCTTAGGCAGACAGACGTGCTCAATTCATTCATTGGCTATCTGCATGGTGCCCCGCCCCTCTCTGCTGACGCCATGACGGCCGTGTGGTGGCCAGAAAGATGCGTCAAAGGCTAGCTACTGCGAGTCCTGCTCTCCAGGGCGGCTACAAAGTGCAGGCTCGTGGGCGGCCGCTGGTGCTGCTTACGTCTGGGAGCCTTCAGGTCGGGGATGAATTGTTGTCGTCGCTGTTTATGACTCTATCTCCCCCCTCCCCCCCACCGATGACACATGGTGCTAGCTTCTGCTCACCATAATACCGATGGCTACAGAAGCGGCACTGCCGGGTAGTGGCACGAATTCCGGGCTCCCTGCTCCTGCACGCAGAGACTTCTACTGGCTGCGCTCGTTCGCGGCTGGAGGTAAGGACAGGAGGCTGCGAGGGTGGCTGTAGAATGTCCGTAACGGGCTGAGCAGTAAAGGTGAGAGAGAGAGGAGACGTTTGTCTCCTGCGTCTTGTTGGGAGTAGGCTGTGTGCAGAGGCTCCTGAACCAAGTCATTTCCTGTTCTTCCAGAACTCCTATTGCAGATAAGACATTTGACTTCCTCTGGTTTTCCTAACCACTAATTCGTTACGGTTGAAAATGGAGCCGGATAAATCTATGCCCATGCTGACGTCAATACATCTCAAATTTGTGCTGGGCTCCTTCTACTTTGTTCTTGCGTTCGCTAAGAAAGAAAGAGTATTGTGTCCATGTGGTAGTTCTCTAACTCCTCTCTTTGCTACATTCAGAGAAACGGGTAAAAGCCAGGTTTGCTAAAACCTTTTTCTTTACTGATAGCATTATCAAAATTTGTGCCTTTCTGAACATATCAAAACCTGTAGCCACATTCTTATTACTCCCAGCTTAGTCTATTGCAGCCTGGTGGTCATCACAGGTCGTTACTGATAGCTTTGTTCTTCATACTTTCCTGGATGAAAACGTTTGTTGTTTGACATGTCCACTGCCAGAGCAGAGTCCAAGAACCTAGAATATAGCTTAGTTCACTTTGTCAGTGGCTCACAAACTTAAGTTATGATGTCAAATGGGAGGAAGGTGTCAGGACACCCATTGTGACCTGCACCCATGAGGTCTGAATCTATACACTTATGCCCTTCTATCTGTGTGGTCTTCCTAATAGACTTTAGATCTATGTATTTTAATTTAGCTTGCATCTTTTAGTAGAGAATCTCACCAGCATTTGTGAAAACTAATTTGCATATTTGGGAGAAGTGGTCACCTGGCAAAACAGTCAGAAGTGAGGGTATGCCCTGCTCACAACAGCCCACGCCCTGTCCCCTTTGATGTCACTGGATGTGACAACATAGCCTGTTCCTTTTTGCATAACTCCACCACTTTTGGTGATATCACAGAAAGTGTCACCATAGCCATGCCCCCTTTTTACAAGATAGTGTCTACCACTGGTCGCATTACATGGGAGTGGTCAGTGTAGCGGGCTTTGATCCTTGGGAACTGGATTTGATTCCCACTGCAGCTCCTTGTGACTCTGGACAAGTCACTTAACCCTCCACTGCCCCAGGAACAAAATAAATATCTGTATATAATATGTAAAACACTTTGATTTTAACCACAAAAAGGCGGTATATCAAGTTCCATTTCTTTTCCTTATCACTTTGTTTCTACTACTGGTTGCCATCTTGGATGGGGCCACATGACAGGAAGTGATGTAAAAAAAACCCCACCACTGCTTTCTACTGCCATGGAGGAATGTGTGCATGTGCAGCTTAACTTTTTTTATTTTTTTTTCTCTCACAGGAAAGAAATAAAATTTGCTTACCTGTAACGGTAGTTCTCCTTGGACAGTTGATCATCTAGCCACACAGCTGAAGGGACGTCTGGGCGACGTTACCGACCCCGGGCTTCCAATAGCACAGAAAACTCTAAGAGCTCTCTGTGCATGTGCAAGTATTCCTGCCCCTGCAATAGTGTATAAGTAGTGGACACGCCCCCCTGTTAAATCGGTTGATATTCAAGCTGGCATCAACTCAGGGTGGGAGGGCGGGTCTGTGTGGCTAGATGATCAACTATCCAAGGAGAACTACTGTTACAGTGTGATCATCTAGCCACATAGCTGAACACTCCCAAGCTAAGACTTGAAAACATTGTAGCAGTTAAATACAGAAGTAAAATATAAAGTATGAAACTGTTACCTGAGTTGGTGGAGGAGGTGAGTTGGTGCCTCACAAGGACGCGGTCAGAACCAATCTGCTAAACAGCGTCAGCTGCTGATGCATCGTCAATACAATAGTTCTTTGTAAAGGTATGCATGGTTGTCCGAGTTGCTGCTCGGCAGATATCCATCGGAGAAGCATGCTGAAGAAGTTGCCACAGCTCGTAATTGGTGTGCAGTGACATGAGGAACGTCTTCATTTGGTGAGTGAAAAGTCTTTTTATAGCAGAAAGAGATGCAGTCAGATATCCAGTGAGATAAAGTGGATTTCTTCACTGGTTTTGGTTGGTGCACTGACTGGATTTAAGAAAAAGCTCCGAAGGACAATTCAAAAAAAATTTGTCCTCTGCAGATATATGGTAACAGCTCGAACACAGTCAAGAGTGTGTAACAATCTGTCATGATCTGAGTTGTGAGGAGGGGGATGAAATGCAGGCAGTACAATGGTCTGATTAAAGTGGAAGGGCGAAGCAACATTAGGTAAAAATTTTGGGTGTGACCTTAACAAAACCTTATCATGTAGGACTTGTAGGTATGGAGAATAATGCATCAATGCTTGAATCTCCCCTATCCTCCGGGCAGAGGTTATGGCAATCAGAAATAGTCTTCCACAAGAGATATTTAAAATCAGCTATCTGCAATGGCACAAATGGCAAACTCATGAGATTATGCAAAATAAGATTGAGATCCCATGCAGTTACTGGAGTCTTTATTGGAAGCCTAGAATGTAGTAAGCCCTTCATAAATCTCTTGGTTACTGGCTGACGAGTAAGAGTGGTGTCGTCAACTGGATCATGTAACACAGATAAGGCCACTAAATGCACCTTGACTGATGGAAATGATATCCTGAATGCTCCTCACTGGCCAAGACAGTCGTGGTTTCCAATACTTCTGTCTCTATTACAGGATACACCAATCATGTTGCCCATACTGCCAGATCTAATTATTCAGAACAAGGGCACACTTCCATCATCCAAACCTTCATTCCCTGAAACTTACAGCATGGCTCATTCAAAAAATGTGACCAACTCTAAACTATTTTCGTCACAAGTCCTACAAATCATTCAGGCAGCACGTAAAGAATCAACCAGACGTTCTGAGCTATGGTGCACAAGGAATTTCCACCATCCATATAGTTGTTCTATTTCTACTATTCTTGACTATTTATTGCATCTTTCTGATGCAGGTTTATCATGTGAGCTGAGTCTGTGATCACTTTTTGCAACGTCTTCGCTATGAGAGGAATGGGGAGGATAGGCATATATCAGTCCCTGGTCCCATTTGATGAGGAATGCATCAGACGCTACCCTGGTGCAACTTGGCCACGTTGAGCAATATCTGTGGCACTTCCTATTCAGAGGTGATGCGAATAGGTCTATTGCAGGGCATCCCCACTTTTGGAATAGCTGTTGAGTAATTATGGTCTTCAAAGACCATTCGTGCATCTTTAACTTGCGGCTGAGTGAATCTGCTAGGCCATTTAAATGACCTGGGAGGTAAGTGGCTGTTATAGCTGATCCCATCTTTAGAACAAAATACCAGAGTTGGATCGCTTCTTGACATAAGGTACGGGATCCAATTCCCCCTTGTTTGTTGACATAATACATTGCCACTTGATTGTCTGTCTGGATCTGACTATTTTGTCTGTGACCAGCGAATGCTAGCACTGACAGACGAATTGCTCAGAGTTCCAGAAGATTGATACTGCAGGTCTTCTCTTCCTGCGACCAGAGCCCTTGAGTTGATTGATTCTGACAATGTGCACCCCAGCCCTTCTTGGAGGCATCTGTTGTCACTTGTATTGTCGACTTTGGAGTCTGAAAAGATGCTCCCTCTGTCAGGTGAGGTAGATGCATCCACCATGTTAATTGGAGTTTGATATACTGTTGCAGTGTTATCTTGGTGGATAGCGGTTGGTGATATTGAGACCAATGATCTCTCAAAAACCACTGAAGAGGACGCATTCTTAACCATGCTTGTGGTATAACATGGACAGTCGCAGTCATGTGACCCAACAGTACTAAGAGTTCTGGCTGTCGTTATTTGAGTGTTTAACAAGTTCTGTACCAGTTGGATAAGAGTCTGTATTCTGGATGAAGGTAGGGTGCCAAGGCAATGGGTGTGATGAGACACGCTCCTATGAATTCCAAACTGTGTCAGTTTCAAAAGTAACTTTTCGTAATTTATTAGAAACCCGAGGGAAGTTAGGAGGGTGATTGTCTGGAGAATGATCCGCTGAGTGGGACCTACAATGAGCCAGTCGCCCAGGTAAGGAAAAATAATGCAACCCTGTTGACGAAGATAGGCTATGACCACAATTACACGCTTGGTAAAGACTGGGTACTGATGTGAGGCCGAACGGGAGAACCCTGTATTAATAATTCTTTGTAGTGTGAATCAAAGGTACCGACGTGAGCTTGGGTGTATGGGGATGTGTAGATATGCGTCTCTGAGGTCCAATAACGCTAACCAAGCTCCCTGCTGCAGAAATGGAAGGATGTTTGCTAGCGTACACATGCGGAATCGTTGCTTTCTGATAAATTTGTTGAGGAGTCTGAGATCTAGGATGGCTCGAACTCTGCCTAGTTTCTTTGGTATTAGGAAATACTTGGAATAAAATCTGCTCCCCATCTGCTCTTGTGGTACTAGCTCTATAGCTTGAGCCTGAAGCAATCTGTGTACTTCTGCTTGAAGGAGAAGAGCTTGTGAATCTAATGTTTCGGATTGTATCTGAGGATTGGATGGTGGATAATGGAGAAAATTGATTCGATACCCATTTTGTATCACTTGCAGCACCCATGAATCTGTTGTTACAGTTTTCCACACATTGCTGAAAACGGGCAAGCGCCCTCCTACTGGAAGACTTAGGTGATCTTGTTCGTCAAAAACTGGGATTTGTCTTCTGTTGTTGGATAGTGCTACTGCGTACCTGTTTCTTGGCATGAGAAAATTTAGATGGGACATATTGTCGTTGTCTATTTTGTTTATTAAAGTAGGCAGGTTTCTGAGATGAGTAAGGTCTCCTTCCCTGAAACCGTGATTTAGATTGATAATATGGAAGACGCTTATATACAGCCCTTGAGCTATTTGAGTGATCATTTTCCAAAGTATCCAGTGTCATGCACTCATCTTTGACTGAGGTAATCATCTCTGCCACTTTGGGACCAAACAGGCTATCTCCTACGCAAGGGAGGTCTGCTACATTTTCAAATCATCAGTTAGAGCTGAAAAACGTAGCCAAGCCATACGCCTTGTGGAGATGGCAATTGCTGAACCTCGCACTGCTGTTTCATAATTGTCAAATGCTGCATGAATCATAAACTGGGAACAAAGTTCTAAATCTTGCATTATAGATGGCAGCGAAGCAAGAGAGGTTGGATCTGACTTGTCCTATAATTTAGCAATCTTATCCATCATAGCGTATAAGTATTGAACATAGTGGAAGGAATGTACTGCTATCCTAGCCTGCATCATTGTATTCTGGTAGGATTTCTTTCCCAGAAGATCCATACACTTTAGATCTTTATTAGGTGGATGAGACGTGCTCTCTTTCCCTGTCTTATGTTTTCTCATGGCTGATTTCACTACCACAGACTGGTGTAGGGGCTGGTGGAGTCCATGACGTAAAAGAGATTGTACTCTATATTTGTTATCTAACAGTCGATTTGTAGCTCGAACAGTAAATGGGTTAGACCAAATCTGTTTATGATGCTCCTGCAATATGTTGTCAGTTGGGAGAACTACTGTCTCCTTGTCATTAGAGAGATATTTTAAAACTGACCTTTTCTCCGGCTCTGTAGACGCCGAGTGAGAGGTGTGTGGTAACTGAAGTGCCTTGGCCATTCTAAGCAGAAATTGAGGATATGCACAATCCTCCTTTTGTAGATTCCTTGTGAGGAAGATCAGCATTTAAATCTGTAAGGCAAGACTTTTTTCCCCATGGAACTAGGTGAGTCAGCAGAAGAACAGGATCTAGCATCTTGTCTGGATTGTGATTCCACTATTGGAGAAGTGGAAGGAGAGACTGACCATGAGGCTTATTTTCAAAGCACTTAGCCTTCCAAAGTTCCATAGCTTTCTATGGAACTTTGGAAGGCTAAATGCTTTGAAAATGCCTCCATAGTTTCTTTCTAAATGGAGTGGTGCAATGGGATCTGAGGGAAGTCTGCTGATTAGTAGAGGATTGTCCCTCATTAAGAGACATTGAAGTAACTGGTGCAGCTGGCGCATGCTGTTTCGAGAACTGAGCCATTAGTTGGAAAAAATCTGAAGAGACTGAATTCTGATCTGAAACTGAAAGCACAGGAACTGCTTGAAGAGAAGAGCTAGTATTCAAAGGTGGCGCAGTAACCGGTCGAGCTCTTGATCTCGAGTAACTGCTGTGAGAGGATTGGCATCCACGGCATCGATTACTCTTGTGCCGTCTTTTATTATGTGAAAAAGATGCACTTCTTCTAGAGACTGAAGAACAGTGACGTCTCTTTCTTCCTCTAGGAGAAGGAGAACAGCTTTGAGAAGTAGATGAAGCCGACGATATCAAGCTGTTACTCAGCTAATGCCAGCTTGGTGCAGAGAGATTACTTCGAGTCGACATTGCTGACTCCAACTGACGAAGTGGAGCAGTGATGGAATCAGCTGACAGTTCTTGTCTTTTTTGCCGGTTACTCTGCTGGGTCCTTGCAGTACTATCGGAGCCCTCAGAAGCATCCAATTTTGACTGTCGGAAATACCCTGATCCTGTCTCCCCCCCCCCCCCCCCCCCCCGGAACATAGCAGCAGGGGGGAATACAGAATCTGCAGGCATATTAGAGAAAGAAACAGCTGATAGCTGTACCGTGTCTTCTTTTTAGTAGAAGCAGAAATGTCAGAGGTAGACCGGGAAAGATCCTTTAATTTTAAGAGTCGAATCTGCAAAGATTTATCCGCCATTTTTTGGCAGTCAGTACAATCTGCCGGTACATGCTGCTGTCCAAGACAGCGGAGACATTGAGTATGCGAGTCTGTGACCGACATCTTTTTTAGAACAAAAAGAACAGTTTTTAAAACCCGGTTTCTGTGACAGCTGTGAAGAAGGCTGCCAAAAATAAAGAAAATAAGAAATACTGACTAAATTTTATGACTAGAACCTGAGAAGCGCAGCGGGTCATAACTATACCGCGGACAAAATAAAACTGATTTGACGGGGGGGGGGGGGGGGGGCAAGTCCACTACTTATACTATTGCAGGGGCGGGAATACTTGCACATGCGCAGAGAGCTCTTAGAGTTTTCTGTGCTATTGGAAGCCCGGGTCGGTAACGTCACCCAGACGTCACTTCAGCTGTGTGGCTAGATGATCACACTGTCCATGGAGAAAGTAGACCTTTTGTTTTTCCTGTAATTTTTTTTGCTTAGTTTTTAAATTGGATCATGTTAGGTCTGTCTTTTTTTAGAATGACAGGCTGATTACTGAATGATAGCCATTTTAGGTTTTAAAATAAAAGGATTGACTCCTCCTTTTCTTTGCTTTAAAGGGCACATATCGACAAAGCTAAGCTGTTTTAAGATTAACTTGCACAAGAAACCGTACGGGATCTGTCTCCTTAGGCTTTCAGATCTGTTCACACTGGCAAATGCTGCATGAACCCTGTCTGCAAGAGCTGGTTTTCTCTGCAGCCAGTTCAAAATAAAATAAAAAAAACAAAACTGTTGAATATGTAAAGCAAACCTACTATGTGGTATTTAGCAAAGACATCTTTTTTTTTTTTTTTGGGGGGGGGGGGGGAGCAAGAGAACAAACCCTTACCCACACAACCCCCCACCCTTTTGTTTTCTACAGGTAGCTGTTTATAGAGAGCAGAGGCTACCAATGTGCACAGCTACACCTTGTCACACCCCTCCTATTTTCAAGACATTTGTAAGAGATTGTGACCTGCATATCTGATTTCTATAGAAAACCCTCCCGCACAGAGCCGTACTTTTGCCTTATGGATAAGCAAAGTTACAGGGAACTCCCTGCAAAGAAATGGCTTCTATTAAGAAAAAAAAAAAAAAAGTTAGTGGTTACAACATAACTGGGTGGGGGGGGGGGGGAAGTTAACCAAATTTTATTATCCTTTTTAAAGGCATTTTGCTGTAGCAGTGTTCACCTAAGAATCATACAAGTTAAAAAAAAAAAAATTAAGCACACCACACATTTTTAGGGAAAATGCTTTATGCAGTGAATTTCTTTAGGAAGCATACAATGTTTAAAAAAGTTAAGTAAAGCATATGCAAAGAGTATGGATATATAATCTGTACATAAGAATAGCTCTACTGGGTCAGGCCAGTAGTCCATCTAGCCCAGTATCTTGTAACAACAGTGGGCAAGCCAGGTCTAAAGTACCTGGCAGAAACTCAGATGGTGGTAACATTCCATGCTAATAATCCCAGTGCAAGCAGTAGCTTCTGCATGTCTGTCTCAATAGCAGACTAAGGACTTTTCCTCCAGGAACTTGTCCAAACTTTTTTTCAAACCCAGATAGTTAACCACTGTTACTACATCCTATGACAAAAAGTTCCAGAGCTTAAATATTCGTTGAATGAAAAAATATTTCTTCCTGTTTTGTATTTCCATGTTGCGTGTACCCTAGTCTTTGTACTTTTGGAACGAATAAAAAAGCGATTCACTTCTACTCGTTCTACACCACTCAGGATTTTGTAGACCTCGGTCATATCTCCCCTCAGCTATCACTTTTCTAAGCTGAAGAGCCCTAACCCCCTAACCTCTTTAGCCTTTCCTCATACAAGAGGAGTTCTATCCCCTTTATTATTTTGGTCACTCTTCTTTGAACCTTTTCTAACTCTGATATATCTTTTTTGAGATACAGCAACCAGAACTGAATGCAATACTCAAGGTGCGGTCAAACCATGGAACGATACAGAAGAATTGTAGTATTTTCAGTTTTATTTACTATCCATTTTCTAATAATTCCTAGCATTGTGTTTTGCTTTTTTGGCCACCACTGCGCACTGGGTAGATTTCAGTGCACTATCTATGACAACACCTACATATTTTTCTTGGGTTGGGTAATTTTTTTTCCTCCCCTACCAGGAGTGCGAGATGCCACCCCCTACCCACTCCCCTTTATATGTTCCTCCCACTCTACAGAGCTAGTGTTGAAACACGCACTGCCCTATGAAGTCATATCCTAAAAATCCTAAGCAGAATTTACTTTGATCCATAGGTGGCTGGGAGTTTACATTTTCGCCATGGTTTCTGATTTGCATCATAGGAGGACCCTCTGTGGTAAAAATGTCTTTGTTAAGCGTGAAATCCAATCAAATTGTATGGTGTTACACTGGTGGCAACCTATGTATGAAGAATTGTCAAACCGGTGACGTTTAACAATGACCTGTTCCGCCCTATAAAGTAAATCTGGACATCATCGATGATTTTATGGAGTCCACTTGCAAAAATGATGAGATTGAAAAAGACTTTACCAGATATATACGCCACAGAAATTAAAAAAAAAAAAAATAATAAAAATATATATATATATATAAAACGCACCACGAACGTTCTAATGAAGCCTCAGCTGGAAACTTGAGGTGGCATAGATATCCATTTGGCCATGAGTGTGAGCCCCGCCCTCGCGTCATGACGTTGACAGCGGAGCGCTGACACTAGAGGGCTGAAATGGAGAAGGCACAGGCGCAGAGGCGGAGCAACAAAAACTGCATGTCGGACGATGGGAAAGAGGGACACAACGAGCCAACCGGCGTCGCGAAAACAAACAACAAAAAAAATGTTTCAGCCGTTTCGCGGACAACGCCAGCCACAACGTGTGAGGTAACAAGGGAGGCAGGCAGGCACGCAGGCAGCCTGGACGTCGGAGGGTGGGAGACAGGGACACAACTAGCCAGCCAGCCTCTACAGTGCCCAAACACACACGTGGCAGTCAGGGAGCCAGCATGAATGACGGTAGGCTGGCAGCCTGCCTGACCGTGGCAGTGGGAGGGAGGGAAGGACGGTGGGAACGAACCTGAATGTCGGTGACAGGAAGGAAGGGGGGGCACGACCATGGCAGCTGCGGGTAGGGGAGCCAACCACCCTCAAGCTGGGAGGGGGGGCACAGTCTTTCTCACACACACACTCTCCTTCTCAGACACACACTCACACACACACACACACACTTGCACATTCACTCTGTCGCTCTCTCACACACACGCACACACACTGTCTCAAACATACACACGCAGAGGCACACCTTGCTAGCGCCCATTTCATTTCGGTCAGAAACGGGCCTTTTTTACTAGTGTATATATATTTTCTAGAATATTTTTTTTGTCAAGGCAGAACAACCCATACCATCACCTTAAATACAAAATACATGATGTTTAAGAATCCGAGAGATAAATAACAGCTGTTCTCGCCTGGCAAATGTACCCAGGCAAGACATGTTTCTTTCTCGAGGCCTTTGAAATTGTTCTTAGAAAAATGTACGGCTATCTTCTCACTGATTTGAACATGTTGATGCCTGAGGCCTGGATTTTGTACCTTAACCTGCCCAGGTTAAATATTAAATGTAAGCGTTTTTTTTTCCCCCAATTTGGTTTCTCTAGTCATCCATACCACGATTTGCTGTATTTGTGTTGGTTGCAGCTTTGACAGGACCTCTGATGAAGGCACTCATGCTGAAACACAGCCTGTGTTGGATTTGAATGTCAAGTGCATCCTGTATATTTGTTAACTGTATTTTTATATTCACCTGGTTGGCTAGCCTGAGAACTTGTCTTGGTTCCTTCCACTCTTTTGCCTGCGGCCTGCACCAAGGCTTTCTTTGAAGCACAACTTGTGTTTCCTGAAGGGCTGGACAGTTCAGAGTGCCCTGGTGCATGCTGGGCGAAGACTGGAGGTGATTTTAAGGTTAGGGACTTACAGGGCCAGGAAGAGAAGGAACAGAAGCGTCAGGAGGGAAATGCAGTGTGAGATGCATCCCCTGTTGCAAATGCCTGGCTTTGCCACTGCCATGATCATTAGGCGCAGCAGTGGGATTTAAGCCCAGGTTTGCTGTTTTCTTTCTGTCATTATCTGGAACATGTGTTTGCAAGCGTGAAAACAAGCTTCCTGAGCTTTTATCCTATATGATTCCGTTTTAAGTGTTATATCCTCTAGTGGTTATAGGCACACTGCAAACAGCTGTAGCCTGGAAATGTTCAGAATCTAGAGTAGTGTTCCAAGATAAACAGTTCTAGAAAATTGCATAATCTTGAGTCTGAGCAAATTCTTTTCTGCAGTGAATTTGGTCCGGCATATGTTACATGTGATATGCAAAAGCATTTCATTGTGTGCTGAAAGTATGGGAGCCAGAAATACTTAAAAGAAGGCAGAAGATTTTATTGTAGTCCCTTTTTGTTTGGTTCAAAAACAAGAAACCTGGCATTCCATTTCATGCCTGTGTACTTGTGCTTTAAACCTCTGTTGTAAGTTAGGAAGCTGAACTTGCTTGTTAATTTAGAGAATGTGTAAATAGTGGATGCTTCTCTCTGGCTCAGTGTAACATTTTGGAAGCTGGAAGCAAGAGTAGACAGTGGAAGATTTGGTGGAAAATACATTTTCATAAATATTTGCCTTGGTTCGTGGCAGGTTATAATCAAACGTTTTAACACCCCCATGACACTATGTCAAAAGTACAAACTATAATAGAAATCAGAATGCAAGTACTTAATGGTCAGGGGGGGGTCAAGATCAGTAGCCTAGTGGTTAGTGCAGTGGACTTTGATTCCCACAGCAGCTTCTTGTGACTCTGGGCAAGTCACTTAACCCTCCATTGCCCCTGGTACAAAATAAGTACCTGAATATATGTAAACTGCTTTGAATGTAGTTGCAAAAACCTCAGAAAGGTGGTATATCAAGTCCCATTTCCCTTCCCCTAATAAAATCTTCAAGGTGGGGGGGAGAACCATCTGCCTGAACAAATGGATCTTCAAAGCATTTTGCAATTCATTTGCAAACTTTAGACAGTTTGTGATGTCAGAATTCCTTCTGAGATCTAAGCAATGAACTATGAATCAGGTGTTCTCCTTGGATCCAGAAACTTATTTGATAGGTTATTTGTCTAATTTGTTTTAGAGATTATATAAATACAAATATATGCTGTAATTAAGCCTGAATTGAATTTTAAATAATGGGGAATTTAACATTTTGGTAGTGTATGTGGCAGAACTGTTCCTTTGATAGTCTGTTTATATAACTGGAGCGCCTGTGTTTGAGGTATTTAGGAGTTGCAGTCCTGTGCTTTATGTGAACAGCTGAAACTTTTTTTTTTCTCCTCACCAGGAATTGCAGGATGCTGTGCAAAGACTACCATTGCTCCTTTAGATAGAGTAAAGATTTTACTGCAAGCTCATAATCCTCATTATAAGCATTTGGGTAAGTTTTTACAGGACGCTAAAGACAGCTTTGTGATAAATGAACACTTTCAGAAGCTCCTATTATAAATGAATGAGAGGTATCTTCATGTAAATATCAGTAATATACCTGGCAGAGACTTAGGGCCCTGTTTACTAAGCTGCGCTAGCGTTTTTAGTGCACGCTAAATGCTAGTTGCCCATATGTTCCTATGCATTTAGCGTGTGCTAATCAGCACACGGTGAAAATGCTAACGTGCCCTTAGCACCGCTTAGTAAACAGGGCCCTTAGTGTTTTCCCACTGTAAATGTAGTTTCAATAAATCTCTTAAGTGAACTCAAGCTGACACACCCTCATGCACATCTTTCTGCAATTTTTAATTTATAAATGCCATTTTATTTGCAGTTTTTATACAGGTTTCAAAATAAGAGTGAATATGGCAGGTGCAATAATTTGGATACCCTTTCAGATGGAAGTAAGCTTCCAAATGTTTCCTGTAACAAACTAAGTGTTCATGTTCTTGACTTTTGAAATGTTTTCTCACTCTTTGCAGAATTCTTCTAACTCTGAAATACTGTTAGGTCTTCTTTCATGCACTACATGTTTTGATATGATCTCCCCACTGATTATCAGTATTTCTCAAGTGAATGCCATTCAAAAACCTTCACCTCTTTCCTGTAGGTACTTCTTGGGTGATTTTGAGATGTTTCAGATTGCTGAAATATATCCAAGCTCTCCAACTTCAGTTTTTTTCACTGACTGTGGATCATTAGCTTTTAGGACAGGGCTGGCCAACCTTTATACAGAGAGAGCTGCATTAATTTTGGTACTGTCCCTGGTGGGCCGCACCATTACATAATGTCAGAACTGGAAATACACAGAGCTCTGTAGACTTCCGTGATAAATAAGCAAGTAAAAATGTAACTAAAAATGATGTAAACAAACTGCTAGATTGGCTATTCTAAAAATACATTTACAAAATACAGTTTTTAAAATCGCTAACACTTTGATTAATGATGACTTCTGTGTACATTTCCCATGGTCTTGTGTGCTACATAAAATTCAGTGGCGGGCTGCATTTGGCCCACCCTTGTTTTAGAATATATAGCTATTTTAATTGTGCGGGTGGAAAGACAGATTCAATCTTTCCACCTGCACAATATTTTCTGTCTTGCAGTCCCAAAGCATAGTCCATCCTCCTCCATCCTTAAAGATTGTCAAGTTGTTTTTACTGCCAAGGCTTCATTTCCCCTCCCCCCCCCTCCCCCCCCTCCAACGGTATATTGTGAGTTTTGGCAGAGCAGTTTTTCAATTCATCAGTCCAAAGCACTTATTTCTGATCAGTTTACTTTTGCAAACTTTAGGCGATGATTTTGTAGTGAGGTCATAAAGGTTTCCTTCTGACACTCTCTCCTATACACCTCTTTTTGTAATTTTTGTCTGTGAACAACTAAGGGGCATGTTTTTGCTCTAGTGTAGAAAGTGCAAAACCCCTGTGGTAAATGCAAGAGGTGTGGCTAGCATCTGTGCTTCATTTACCACACAGGGCAGAGATGCAGGAGCCTGTGCTATCAGCTGATAACATGTAACATGGGCCCCAGTGTGGCAAGGGATCCCCTCCCATTCACCTTACCTTACCTCCCTGCTCTGAACTCTGCCATCAGTTCACATCAAAATCCCCCACCCTTGCGGAAGACATGAACCCCACCCATCATTTTTCCAAAGAATCTCTGGTAGTCTAGTATATATATGGGACAGAAGCAGTCCCCATCTGCTCATGCCCCATCCGAGTCTCCGGTTCAAAATGGTATCTCTGACCCACTGCAGTAGAAGCCCAAGACTACTATTAGGGGTCAGTTGCCATATTAAACCCAGGAATTGAATGGGGCAGGAGCAGAGGAGAGACTGCTCCTTCATACCTTAGACGACCAGGGATTGCTTGAGTAAGTAGAAGGGGTTGGGTGTGCATCTGTGATGTGATAGGGGAGAATTGAATTCTTGGGGGGGGGGGGGGGGGGTCTGTGATGTGATCTTGTGTCCAAGGGTCAAAGCAGGGAGGGTAAGGTTGGATGAATGTTGTGGGGGATTGATTAGTCACTATGGTATGGGCAGCTGCCAGACTACTAGTAGCCTTTTGAGGTGGTAATAAGGGCACCTGGGCTATTGGCAGTCCCATGTGCTAGCTGTCAGTGCTGGCCACACCCCCATCCTACTTTATGCTAAGCAATTAGTGTAGGACTTTTACTTTGCTGGCTGGTTTTAACGTGTGGTAGCTGTTAACATGGATCCATGCTAATAACTTAATACAGTATAACAGGCCTCAAAATTTAAAAAAGTGGTCCCATTTTCGTATTAAAAAGTATGGACAGCATATTAAGTGTACGGTTTACCTGTGATTGTATTAGCTTCAAGTCTTCCCCTAGGGTAAGTTTAAACCAGTGTGCAGAAGTGAACTGTGCCATGTAGAATGATTTGGAAAAGGCAAGTAATTAAAATATCTATTAATCTGAAAAACCTTAAACCTCTTAAGTGACTCTGCTCCTGCCAGCCTTCACATACTTGTATAAGCAGAGCTTTCCTTGCGCTTTTAATATTTATAGCATTCCTAATTGGAACAATGAACCTTGAAACCAGGCACACCAGAACAAATTATGACAGTGCAAAAAAATGTATTATCTTTGATCCTAGTTTGTTGAAAGCAAAGTGCATGTGAGCGGAGGTGTAGACTGAGATCCCGGGGAACTGGGTTAAATTCCCACAGCTGCTCCTTGTGACCCTGGGTAAGTCACTTAACCCTCCATTGCCCCAATATAAAAACTTAGCCTTGTTTACTAAGCCACACTAGAAATGCATTAGCGCGCCCAAATATTTAGATGTTTATGGGTGTCTACACGGTTAGTGTGTGCTAATTTTTAGCATTGTAGAGATATGGTACAGCTAGGAGCCCTCCTTGGGCCTCCACTGGAATGGTGGAAGGCTAAACCTTGGAGTTTTAGGCTATTAAAAACAGCTGGTAATATTTGCCTAAGCTAAAACCAATGGCTGGTATAATTGAGGCCTTGTTGGAAAAGCAAGGCCTAGTAATTAAGCTTAAAAGGAGGGCTAGATAACTTGAAATGGAAAAGTTAGGCCAAGGAGACTGTAATTAAAATGGAAGCTCAGTTGCAATCTGAGATACAAAATGGAAGATGAATTGCAATATGAGTTATGAAATGGAATCTTTAAGGCTACGTGTCAGTTAACAAAAATTGTTTGTCATGGCAGGTGCAAAATTGAGGAACTTGAAATAGAAGAAAGGCGGGTGAGAGGGGGATTTGCGGTTGACTAAGTTTTGGGTAAACAAGTTTATCATAGCACTCTAAGGCCTCATTACTTTCTATGGAGTGAGAGGGTATAAAAAGAAGGCTGAATCTGGGAGTGGCTGGCAGAAGACCCAGATGCTGCCAGGGGTGCTGTCACTCTGTTCAGAAGTCTGATAGATGTCTTTGATTGCATTGCCTTGTATTGGTAAGCATAAATAAAATACATATCTTTACCTCCTGTCTTCTCTCATTCCTATAAGAGATCTAAGGTTTTTGGGGTGACCCTATGACAGAAATGATTACTACAAAGAGTCCGCTTATCCTCAAAGTAATAAGGAGGCAGATAGTCATAAACTATCATGTAGACAAAAGCCTTCTAGTCAATCCTACCGATGACTGGCCATATGTCCCCTCAACACCAGGGACTTCATGGACAGTCTAAGGGAGATCAATTCAGCATGCACTAAAAACGCTAGCACACCTTAGTAAACATGGCCCTTACATTGTGAGCATACTAGGGATAGAATATACAGTGGGGGAAATAAGTATTTGATCCCTTGCTGATTTTGTAAGTTTGCCCACTGACAAAGACATGAGCAGCCCATAATTGAAGGGTAGGTTATTGGTAACAGTGAGAGATAGCACATCACAAATTAAATCCGGAAAATCACATTGTGGAAAGTATATGAATTTATTTGCATTCTGCAGAGGGAAATAAGTATTTGATCCCCCACCAACCAGTAAGAGATCTGGCCCCTACAGACCAGGTAGATGCTCCAAATCAACTCGTTACCTGCATGACAGACAGCTGTCGGCAATGGTCACCTGTATGAAAGACACCTGTCCACAGACTCAGTGAATCAGTCAGACTCTAACCTCTACAAAATGGCCAAGAGCAAGGAGCTGTCTAAGGATGTCAGGGACAAGATCATACACCTGCACAAGGCTGGAATGGGCTACAAAACCATCAGTAAGACGCTGGGCGAGAAGGAGACAACTGTTGGTGCCATAGTAAGAAAATGGAAGAAGTACAAAATGACTGTCAATCGACAAAGATCTGGGGCTCCACGCAAAATCTCACCTCGTGGGGTATCCTTGATCATGAGGAAGGTTAGAAATCAGCCTACAACTACAAGGGGGGAACTTGTCAATGATCTCAAGGCAGCTGGGACCACTGTCACCACGAAAACCATTGGTAACACATTACGACATAACGGATTGCAATCCTGCAGTGCCCGCAAGGTCCCCCTGCTCCGGAAGGCACATGTGACGGCCCGTCTGAAGTTTGCCAGTGAACACCTGGATGATGCCGAGAGTGATTGGGAGAAGGTGCTGTGGTCAGATGAGACAAAAATTGAGCTCTTTGGCATGAACTCAACTCGCCGTGTTTGGAGGAAGAGAAATGCTGCCTATGACCCAAAGAACACCGTCCCCACTGTCAAGCATGGAGGTGGAAATGTTATGTTTTGGGGGTGTTTCTCTGCTAAGGGCACAGGACTACTTCACCGCATCAATGGGAGAATGGATGGGGCCATGTACCGTACAATTCTGAGTGACAACCTCCTTCCCTCCGCCAGGGCCTTAAAAATGGGTCGTGGCTGGGTCTTCCAGCACGACAATGACCCAAAACATACAGCCAAGGCAACAAAGGAGTGGCTCAGGAAGAAGCACATTAGGGTCATGGAGTGGCCTAGCCAGTCACCAGACCTTAATCCCATTGAAAACTTATGGAGGGAGCTGAAGCTGCGAGTTGCCAAGCGACAGCCCAGAACTCTTAATGATTTAGAGATGATCTGCAAAGAGGAGTGGACCAAAATTCCTCCTGACATGTGTGCAAACCTCATCATCAACTACAGAAGACGTCTGACCGCTGTGCTTGCCAACAAGGGTTTTGCCACCAAGTATTAGGTCTTGTTTGCCAGAGGGATTAAATACTTATTTCCCTCTGCAGAATGCAAATAAATTCATATACTTTCCACAATGTGATTTTCCGGATTTAATTTGTGATGTGCTATCTCTCACTGTTACCAATAACCTACCCTTCAATTATGGGCTGCTCATGTCTTTGTCAGTGGGCAAACTTACAAAATCAGCAAGGGATCAAATACTTATTTCCCCCACTGTACCTACATAAAATGTGTACAGCACTGCATATGTCTAGTAGCGCTATAGAAATGATTAGTAGTATGATTATTCCTAACGACACTTCGATTGTCTCGCACAACTGTGCACAATGTAATCCATAACCAAGTTGTACCATATTGTATTTCCATTATTCATATCTTATTGTAAGCCACACTGAGCCCGCAAAGAGGTGGGAAAATGTGGGATACAAATGCAATAAATAAATAAGATGAAGCTAGACGTGCTTTTAACAAGACATCATTGCCAATTAAAGCTAGGAAAAGGCACTGCAGAAAGTTAGTGTTGGAGAGGAGCAGGAGGTCAGGTTGGGTAAGTGGGCCACTAGACTACCAGCAGGTAACCCTTGTACACCACCTCAGACCTGGTGGTACATTTCATGCACTTTGCTCGTGAAAAGAGCTATGAAAAAATTCTCTGCAGTGTACTGACTTATCCATTAGTCCCCTTGGCGTTCATCTTATTCTCCGAGGACAAGCAGGCTGCTTGTTCTCACTGATGGGTGACGTCCACGGCAGCCCCTCCAATCGGAAACTTCACTAGCAAAGGCCTTTGCTAGTCCTCGCGCGCTCCTGCGCACCGCACATGCGCGGCCGTCTTCCCGCCCGAACCGGCTCGTGTTCGTCAGTCTTCTTTTGTCCGCGCTCGGTATGGTCGTGTTTCGCCGTGTCGGGCCCCGCAAAGTCGACCTCGCGCGTTCGTCGTGTGTTTTTCGAAAAAGAAAAATTCTAATCCTTTCTGTGTGGGAAAAGACTCTTGGTCTTTTCTCCCCCCCCCCCCCCCCCCCCGCTATTTTCAGCTTTCGCCCCGGTAAGTTTTCTTTCGTCGTCAGGGTAGGCCGCTTTTAGGCCTCGGGTCGAAGTTTTCTTCCCCTTGTTTTTTCGGTGCCTTTTCCGCCATTTCGACTTTTGATCTCGCCGGCGTGATTTTTCCGCCCATGACATCGAAGTCTACCAGCGGCTTCAAAAAGTGCACCCAGTGCGCCCGGGTCATCTCGCTCACTGACAGGCACGCGTCGTGTCTTCAGTGCTTAGGGGCTGGGCACCGCCCGCAGGCCTGTAGTCTGTGTTCCCTTTTGCAAAAGCGGACTCAGGTAGCGAGATTGGCCCAGTGGAACGTTTTGTTCTCGGGCTCTTCGTCGGCATCGGCACCGGGGGTATCGAGTGCATCGACGTCTTCAGCGTCCAGAGCTTCATCCTCGGCCGCCAGTGCATCGAGTGCATCGAGGCATCGGCCCTCTGCATCGGCGCTGAGACATCGGACAGCTGCATCGACGTCGGTGGTACCGGGACCTCGTCTGCTGATGTCGTCGGACGGTGGTGCTTCGTCTGGAGTGCAGGTGAGGGCTGTCCATTCCCCTGCTGGTGGCGGTGAGCCTTCGGGTGGGTCTCCCCCTACCCTGAGGGCTCCTGCGGTACAGCCCCCCCGAGACCGACCTCCTTCGGCCTTGGCCCCGAGGAAGCGACGACTGGATTCTACGTCGTCCTCGTCGGTGCCGGGAAGCTCCGGTGACGTGCTTCGTTCCAAGAAATCGAAGAAGCATCGTCATCGGTCTCCTTCCCGGGTCGGCACCGAGAGCTCTGGGTCGCCGAGGGAGTCGGCACCCACCAGGCATCGGCACCGAGAGGACCGCTCACCCTCTGTTCAGGAGGTGTCGATGCGCTCCACTCTGGACAGCCCGGAACAGCCTCCACGCCCGGAACAGGTTCTGACGTCGACGCCTGCATCGACCTCCATGCCTTTCTCTGCAGCCGCTCTGAACGAGAGCCTCCGGGCCGTTCTCCCAGAGATTCTGGGAGAGCTGTTGCGCCCTACCCCTCCGGTACCGGCGGTGCTTGCGCCACCGGTACCGTCGAGCGTGGCGCCGGCTGGCCCATCGCCCGAGGTGAGGTCTCCGGCGTCGGTGCCGCGTGCGGTACCGGCTGCCGTCGCCTCCCAGGAAGGCTCCCCCACTACGTTGGCGGAGGGAGCTTCGCCGATGCGGGCGAGGGAGTCGAGTCGGGCACGGTTGCAGACACAGGTCCGTGAACTTGTGTCTGACACCGAGGGTGAGGCCTCGTGGGAAGAGGAAGAAGATCCCAGATATTTCTCTGACGAGGAGTCTGAGGGTCTTCCTTCCGATCCCACTCCCTCTCCTGAGAGACAGCTTTCTCCTCCCGAGAGTCTGTCTTTTGCTTCCTTTGTCCGGGAGATGTCTACGGCCATCCCCTTCCCGGTGGTTGTGGAGGACGAGCCCAGGGCTGAAATGTTTGAGCTCCTGGACTATCCTTCTCCACCTAAGGAAGCGTCCACTGTACCCATGCACCATGTCCTAAAAAAGACATTGCTGGCGAACTGGACCAAGCCTTTAACTAATCCCCACATCCCCAAGAAGATCGAGTCCCAGTACCGGATCCATGGGGACCCAGATCTGATGCGCACTCAGTTGCCTCATGATTCTGGAGTTGTGGATCTGGCCCTAAAGAAGGCTAAGAGTTCTAGGGAGCATGCTTCGGCGCCCCCGGGCAAGGACTCTAGAACCTTAGACTCCTTTGGGAGGAAGGCCTACCTTTCTTCTATGCTCGTGGCCAAAATTCAGTCCTACCAGCTCTACACGAGCATACACATGCGGAACAATGTGCGACAGTTGGCGGGCTTGGTTGATGCGCTCCCCCCTGAGCAAGCCAAGCCTTTTCAGGAGGTGGTCAGGCAGCTGAAGGCGTGCAGAAAATTCCTGGCCAGAGGGGTGTATGACACCTTTGATGTTGCGTCCAGGGCCGCTGCTCAAGGTGTGGTGATGCGCAGGCTCTCATGGCTGCGTGCCTCCGACCTGGAGAATAGAATCCAGCAGCGGATTGCGGACTCGCCTTGCCGTGCGGATAACATTTTTGGAGAGAAAGTCGAACAGGTGGTAGAGCAGCTCCACCAGCGGGACACCGCATTCGACAAGTTCTCCCGCCGGCAGCCTTCAGCCTCTACCTCTACAGGTAGAAGATTTTTCGGGGGAAGGAAGGCTGTTCCCTACTCTTCTGGTAAGCGTAGGTACAACCCTCCTTCTCGACAGCCTGCGGCCCAGGCTAAGCCCCAGCGCGCTCGCTCTCGTCAGCAGCGTGCGCCTCAGCAAGGCCCCTCGGCTCCCCAGCAAAAGCAAGGGACGAGCTTTTGACTGGCTCCAGCAGAGCATAGCCGCCATCCAAGTGTCAGTGCCGGGCGACCTGCCAGTCGGAGGGAGGTTGAAAGCTTTTCACCAAGGTGGCCTCTCATAACCTTCGATCAGTGGGTTCTCCAAATAGTCCGGCAAGGATACACCCTCCATTTGGCCTCAAAACCTCCAAATTGTCCACCGGGAGCTCAGTCTTAAGCTTCCAGCACAAGCAGGTACTTGCAGAGGAACTCTCCGCCCTTCTCAGCGCCAATGCGGTCGAGCCCGTGCCATCCGGGCAAGAAGGGCTGGGATTCTATTCCAGGTACTTCCTTGTGGAAAAGAAAACAGGGGGGATGCGTCCCATCCTAGACCTAAGGGCCCTGAACAAATATCTGGTCAAAGAAAAGTTCAGGATACTTTCCCTGGGCACCCTCCTTCCCATGATTCAGGAAAACGATTGGCTATGCTCTCTGGACTTGAAGGATGCCTACACACACATCCCGATACTGCCAGCTCACAGACAGTATCTGCGATTTCAGCTGGGCACACGTCACTTCCAGTACTGTGTGCTACCCTTTGGGCCCGCCTCTGCGCCCAGGGTGTTCACAAAGTGCTTGGCTGTAGTAGCAGCGGCACTTCGCAGGCTGGGGGTGCACGTGTTCCCATATCTCGACGATTGGCTGGTGAAGAACACATCCGAGGCAGGAGCCCTGCAGTCCATGCAGATGACTATTCGCCTCCTGGAGCTACTGGGGTTTGTGATAAATTATCCAAAGTCCCATCTTCTCCCAGTGCAGAGACTCGAATTCATAGGAGCTCTGCTGGATTCTCGGACGGCTCGCGCCTATCTCCCAGAGACGAGAGCAAACAACTTGTTGTCCCTCGTCTCCCGGGTGCGAGCGTCCCAGCAGATCACAGCTCGGCAGATGTTGAGATTGCTAGGCCACATGGCCTCCACAGTCCATGTGACTCCCATGGCCCGCCTTCACATGAGATCTGCTCAATGGACCCTAGCTTCCCAGTGGTTCCAGGCTGCTGGGGATCTAGAAGACGTAATCCACCTGTCCACGAGTTTTCTCGAATCCCTGTATTGGTGGACGATTTGGTCCAATCTGACTCTGGGACGTCCTTTCCAAATTCCTCAGCCACAAAAAGTGCTGACCACGGATGCGTCTCTCCTGGGCTGGGGAGCTCATGTCGATGGGCTTCACACCCAAGGAAGCTGGTCCCTCCAGGAACGCGATCTGCAGATCAATCTTCTGGAGTTGCGAGCGATCTGGAACGCTCTGAAGGCTTTCAGAGATCGGCTGTCGCACCAAATTATCCAAATTCAGACAGACAACCAGGTTGCCATGTACTACGTCAACAAGCAGGGGGGCACCGGATCTCGCCCCCTGTGTCAGGAAGCCGTCAGCATGTGGCTCTGGGCTCGCCGTCACGGCATGGTGCTCCAAGCCACATATCTGGCAGGCGTAAACAACAGTCTGGCCGACAGGTTGAGCAGGATTATGCAACCTCACGAGTGGTCGCTCAATTCCCGTGTAGTGCGACAGATCTTCCAGGTGTGGGGCACCCCCTTGGTAGATCTCTTCGCATCTCGAGCCAACCACAAAGTCCCTCAGTTCTGTTCCAGGCTTCAGGCCCACGGCAGATTGGCATCGGATGCCTTCCTCCTGGACTGGGGGGAGGGTCTGCTGTATGCTTATCCTCCCATACCTCTGGTGGGGAAGACTTTGTTGAAACTCAAGCAAGATCGAGGCACCATGATTCTGATTGCTCCTTTTTGGCCGCGTCAGATCTGGTTCCCTCTTCTTCTGGAGTTGTCCTCCGAAGAACCGTGGAGATTGGAGTGTTTTCCGACCCTCATCACACAGGACGAAGGGGCGCTTCTGCATCCCAACCTCCGGTCCCTGGCTCTCACGGCCTGGATGTTGAGAGCGTAGACTTTGCCTCTTTGGGTCTGTCAGAGGGTGTCTCCCGCATCTTGCTTGCTTCCAGGAAAGATTCCACTAAGAGGAGTTACTTCTTTTTATGGAGGAGGTTTGCCGTCTGGTGTGACAGCAAGGCCCTAGATCCTCGCTCTTGTCCTACACAGACCCTGCTTGAATACCTTCTGCACTTGTCTGAGTCTGGTCTCAAGACCAACTCCGTAAGGGTTCACCTTAGTGCAATCAGTGCATACCATTACCGTGTGGAAGGTAAGCCGATCTCAGGACAGCCTTTAGTTGTTCGCTTCATGAGAGGTTTGCTTTTGTCAAAGCCCCCTGTCAAGCCTCCTACAGTGTCATGGGATCTCAATGTCGTTCTCACCCAGCTGATGAAACCTCCTTTTGAGCCACTGAACTCCTGCCATCTGAAGTACTTGACCTGGAAGGTCATTTTCTTGGTGGCAGTTACTTCAGCTCGTAGAGTCAGTGAGCTTCAGGCCCTGGTAGCCCAGGCCCCTTACACCAAATTTCATCATAACAGAGTAGTCCTCCGCACTCACCCTAAGTTCTTGCCAAAGGTTGTGTCGGAGTTCCATCTGAACCAGTCAATTGTCTTGCCAACATTTTTTCCCCGTCCTCATTCCTGCCCTGCTGAACGTCAGCTGCACACATTGGACTGCAAGGGAGCATTGGCCTTCTATCTGGAGCGGACACAGCCCAACAGACAGTCCGCCCAATTGTTTGTTTCTTTTGATCCCAATAGGAGGGGAGTGGCTGTGGGGAAACGCACCATATCCAATTGGCTAGCAGATTGCATTTCCTTCACTTACGCCCAGGCGGGGCTGGCTCTTGAGGGTCATGTCACGGCTCATAATGTTAGAGCCATGGCTGCGTCGGTAGCCCACTTGAAGTCAGCCTCCATTGAAGAAATTTGCAAAGCTGCGACGTGGTCATCTGTCCACACATTCACATCTCATTACTGCCTGCAGCAGGATACCCGACGCGACAGTCGGTTCGGGCAGTCAGTTCTTCAGAACCTGTTTGGGCTTTAGGATCCAACTCCACCCCCCGAGGGCCCTGTTTGCTCTGTTCCAGGCTGCACTCTCAGTTAGTTGGTAAATTTTTTAGGTCAATCTCAGTTATGTCCTCGCCGTTGCGAGGCCCAATTGACCATGGTTGTTGTTTTGAGTGAGCCTGGGGGCTAGGGATACCCCATCAGTGAGAACAAGCAGCCTGCTTGTCCTCGGAGAAAGCGAATGCTACATACCTGTAGAAGGTATTCTCCGAGGACAGCAGGCTGATTGTTCTCACAAACCCGCCCACCTCCCCTTTGGAGTTGTGTCTTCCCTTGCTTTGTTTTGCTACATATGGGACTGACGAACACGAGCCGGTTCGGGCGGGAAGACGGCCGCGCATGCGCGGTGCGCAGGAGCGCGCGAGGACTAGCAAAGGCCTTTGCTAGTGAAGTTTCCGATTGGAGGGGCTGCCGTGGACGTCACCCATCAGTGAGAACAATCAGCCTGCTGTCCTCGGAGAATACCTTCTACAGGTATGTAGCATTCGCTTTATGCTGTATGCTGACGTCTACCATGCAAATAAATTTCTGTTTGGAATTAATTTCTGCATCATGCACCTGGTAACATGGTTACATACTGTGCTTCTGCCAGTGGTAGCTTTCTGCATCAGCCCTTCCGTGTGAGGCTTGAACAGTATATTTCCTAGTATCCTGCAGGAGTTGAAAGGTTGCACTATTCTGTTTTGTGAATGATCAGGAAGCCAGCTCTAGCGTGGAATTCACTAGAACCTTGCAGACCTGACTGAGGAGCATAGCCAGTCAGATGTGAACTAGGGCCCTGTCCTACTTCTGAAAAGTATCCTCTCAGCAGACCTACTGGAGTTTCCCCAAAAACTAATTTTATTTTTTTCCCCTTTTTTCAGTTGGTGTTTATAACATTGAACATTTTTTTGTTGTTGTGCTGTTGAAGCCTACTCCAGGCAATCCAACTTTGATAAACTCCAGTAGTTGGGCAGTATGTTCAGTGCCGGGCAAACTTCTGTGGTTTGTGACTTGAAAATGAGAAGGACAGATAAAGAATATATGTTATGTTGCATCATATGCAATGAGTTTCTTATTGGGCAGACTGGATGGACTGTGCAGGTCTTGAGCTGCTGTCATCTCTTTGTTAGTATGTTTCTCTATGACTAGTCACTCATTCCAGCATTTCTGTTTTATTTGGTCTGCAGATATGTTCTAGAATCTGTATGACCCTGGGTTTTGCAAGGATCTTAGTTTCTCTAGCAACCACCATGGAATTGCTTTTAGGATGATATAATTGCCCAGAGACTGGTGGATACCCAGTTTGTGGGTGGGTGATTTCCAGTACAGGTGAAGTGTCCTCCAAGCATTGCTCAGACCCCAACTGACTACGGGTTAACACTGAGTGAGTAGTAAGGTTGGTGCTAAGGCGGCATCTGACCTTCAGTTATGGAAGGTTCATGTATTTTGTCATATTTTTGTTCACAAATTGCCATCTGGATTAGGCAGATTTTTCGAATAGCACATAGTCCACTAATGACTTCCAATGACCATCTCATGGAAGAGGAAATTTGGTTTCTTAACTTTTTCCAGTGAAGCTTCTGGGAAGTAGTTATTGCAGAAGTGTTTTGCAGTTTGTGATATTAGCGTTGGTCCCTGGAGTATTGAAGCCTTTTGCTATAAGATGTATCCAGTGAGCACCAGAACAGTTTCTTGTTTGGAGTTTCTTCTAAGTCTCATCTTGGAAACACTTGCAGTATTACTTGTAAACAAAGTTGCATACTATGTATTTGGAATCTCTGTTCAGTCTGTTACTTTTACTACAGCTTCAATTAAATATTCAGCATTGTATGCATTTCCTGAGGTAACAACTGTTTCAATAAGGAGGATGTTTCTTTCTCTTGTCACACAAACCGGGTCTCGACCAAAGTTTCTTAGGATCTTGGAGCCACACTGGAATTTTTATTTGTGCACATTTATAAACCACATGTGCATAATGTGCTCTAGGTGATGCACAGCAAGTTATTTATTAAAGTGGTAGGAAGGAGTGGCTAAAAGGCTACTTCTATCCTCATTGCCCACCCAGCTAGAATGCAGTGGCTTACCAAGGTGGGGGCGGTCCGCCCCGGGTGCACGCCACTGGGGGGGTTGCCGCGCACCTGTCTGCTCCACTCGTTCTGTGCTCCCTCTGCCCTGGAACAGGGGGGGGAGGTGGCCTTTCACCGGGGGTGGAGGGGTCGTGCTGCACCCGGGGGGGGGGGGGGGGCATCGGCGATCCGCCCCGGGTGTCAGCCACCCTAGGAATGCCACTGCTAGAATGTATCTGGCAGTGGAGAGAGGCTTTAGGCTGTGGTTGGTGGTGGTGGGGAGAATCTAAAGGTGCAACTGCTAAAGGCAGGTGGGAGTAATGCTTCCACCCCCTACTCTAAGCAGTTGCAGCTTTAGCCTTTCACTGTTGCCAACCTACCCTCAGCAGCTGCAGTTATAAACTCTCTGCATTTCTAGTCCTACCAGCTCCTAGCAGCAACCTCTCTGAATCTTTGCTTTCCCCATAAGCAGTAGCCCGTTTCAGTCCTCCTTCCCCTCTCCCCCCACCCCCCGCAGTAGCCTCTACAATCCCTCTTGTCTTCCCCCCTCCCTCCCCCCCCCCAAGAAAAAGATTCTTAAGTTTAAATTGCACTTACCTACAGGACTGGTGGAGAATCCCTTCCTTAGTAACAATGTTCCATATGTGCTGCATCTCTTTCCCACTGGTAAAGGAATGTCATCTAAAATATTCCCCAAATGAGGTCTCTTACAGTTTGCTGCTGTGAAGGCTTTTCCCCGTATCCCAGTCTGACATTTCTTCCTCAGTACTGCAGGAGTGCGTTCTGCTGCTCAAGTTGTTTCACTTTGTTTGCTCCCCAGATTCCTCCTGTTTGCCCAGATCTGTTTCATCCTTCAAAATCCTCTATTCATTGACTTTTATTTTCTTTGTTTTTTTTTTTAAATAGAGGTAAGGTCTTCAAGACATCAGGCTCAGGGGCTGGTCAGGATTTGCAAGGGTCTCGGTGTCTCTAGAAGTCATCAGGGAATTGCTAATTCTTTGTATGTACTAATGTTTAAAAAACCATGTTCATAGAATACAATTAGAAGTTTCTTTGCTGCTGGTAAGTGTGTGACTTTGAGTATGATGGTTTTGATTGGGGGTAATTACTTTATACAATATGGGACAGCATGACACTATCTTGTTGTTGAGCCTCACTGTTTCGATTTTGTTGGCTTGTGTGTAATGTCCCTGTCCTTGCATTGATATTTAATATCTTTGAGTTGCCTATCTTTTTTTTTTCATAGCTGATGTTCACTAACATGAAATGTTTGTAGACCTACTAGTCTCACTTTTCTGATCATGTTGTAAAAGTATCTTAAATTTTGGATGGCTGTTTTTGTTTTTGCAGGAGTTTTTTCCACATTATGTGCTGTCCCTAAAAAGGAGGGCTTTCTTGGACTGTATAAAGGAAATGGGGCAATGATGGTCAGGATCTTTCCTTATGGAGCAATCCAGTTTATGGCATTTGACCACTACAGAAAGGTAATTTGTTTGCTCTTGTTTTCAGTTTCAGTAAATAACCATTCAAAATAGCAGTCACCTCTGAACAGCATAGAAGAAGAAATTAATGTTTAGAACATATGAGTAAAGGAGAAGTGCTGAGATAATTGTAGTGTCTGTTTAAACACAGGTCAGTTTAGATTCTAGGTATTTTTCCTGGCATTCTAGGACTTGTGTGCGATCAGTGGGGAGAAGAAATAAAATGCAGGCTTTGGCTTCTTCAAAGTGCATAGTAAAATTGCTCTTGATGTTAACCTTTTTGACAAGTGCTCGGGATACCCACCTGACTACACTACTAGTACTTGAATCTTGAAGACAGTGTTCAGTTTACTGCAGTGACAGTTTTAGAATGAACTGACCTTAAACTTCATCCTCCTAGACAAGTGGATAATGTTCCTGAACCAGTAGGTGGAGGCAGAGAACAGTTGACTCCGATTCCCAGGTTACTTTCTCTTTGCAGATGGACTTGGCAGTGGAGAAGGCATAGGAAGTGATCTAATTTGGGGTTTTGGGGTATAAGGTATTGTGGAAGATAATCATCAAGGAATGAGAGGCACCAGAATTATGGACAGGCTTTAGCCACTTCCCAGGGGAGAGCTAGAAAAGCTGTTTCATCTGCCAGAGATGGATGCCCTCATGACAGCTGTTAACTGGAGTAGTAGCCTAATGGTTAGTGCAGTGGGCTTTGAACGTGGCGATCTGAGTTCAATTACCACTGAAGCTCCTTGTGAGCTTTGGCGTTACTTAACCCTCCATTGCTCATGGTACAAAAACTTAGATTGTGAGCCCTCTAGGAACAGAGAAAATACCTGCATACAATGTGTACAGTGCTGCATATGTCTAGTAGCCCTATAGAAATTAGTAGTGGTAAGAACACTATACCTGTGGAGGGTGGTGTGGCCTTGAAGGATGTCCACAACAGAAGAATTGAGATCTTTTTAAAACAAGCTCTCCAGGTGACAGTCTGTGGGGTCTACCTGCCTTGTGTCCTACTTCAGTGGACCCAACTAATGCTGGCTTTCCTGAAGTGTCACGCCTAGAGTTGGGGCTGCTTACCTGGCAGATATGCTGTATGATTTTGTTCAAATCTGGGTTAGATTGGATGCATCTGTAGTTGTGATAAGGAGATAGTTTTGACGGAGGAATTGGATGGAAGATTTTTTTTCCAAGTCTCTTGCTTAAGCATACTCCCTTTTTTGGGGGAAGAATCATGTTTGATAGGACCTCAAAGCTGTTGAAAGACCTGGGTATGGCAAGGCCTTAGAGGCTTTCATAACATTGGGCTTGTTCTCAACAAAGGGCTCAGGGAGCAGGACACATAGGGTTTGCAATGGATTTTAGGTACAGGAAGCAGACTGGATGTAGTTTCTCTGGATATTTTTCAGGCTACTTTAAGAGTAAGCTCTTTGGGGGACCCACAAACCCAGAGATGGGTGTGGGACTTGGCTGCTGGAGGAAAAGTTGCTTAATGAGGATCAATGAGCCCAGTCCAAGGGGCTGCTGATGGGAGAATACCTGAGCCTGCTGTTTGCAGAGTGGAGCTGAATAACCTTAGACCAGTGAGTCCTGGAGATGTGTGACAAGGCTAGTCTTTGAAATTTACAGAACCACTTTCTGATGTCGTCTTGGTTCTTCCTTTGGCTCAGAGCATGTTTCCCTCTAGGTACCCTGACATATTGGGGAGCGCTGTTCGACAGCAGGCACAAGCAAGGGCTGACTGAATTCCATTCAGGTGGAGATTGCGGTGTTCTGCTTTTTGGGGCAGAGGGATTCTCTTGCAACTTATCCAGTCATTGCTCACTTCTTGAAGGGAATGAAGCACATTTATCCTCTCTGTCGGCCAGTGATGCTACAGTGGGAGCGTAATTTGGTTCCGAAGGTATTGGTGGGTCTGCCATTTGAGCCACTGAAGCACAGCACATTAAAGGCTTTGTTTCTAGTGATGATTTATTAAGCCAGGCAGTGTATCAGGTGCTATCTTGTAGGGCCCCATATCTTTCTGACAGATTTCTCATATTGCTAGTGGGTTTGTTTGTTTGTTTTGCCTGAGGTTCTCTCTCTATGTAATTTAAATTGGGCAGTCTGTCTCCTGGCTTTTTTTGAAGACTATCCAAAAAGATTAGAGCAGTGGTTCCCAAACCTGGTCATGGAGGCACCCCAGCCAGTCAGGTTTTTAGGATTTCCACAATGAATATTCATGAGGGAGATTTGCATGCACTTCCTCCACTGAAAAGGGTGTAAGCTGCATCCTGGGCAGAGGTCAGTGATGTTTTCTGAGAGCATGTGCAAGGGAACAGTTTGGTCGTCCTTGTATTCCTTTGTGAAGCACTACAGGTTGGATGGGTAGGAAGATACAACTTAAATGCCTCAACTCAGCAACACAACAAAACCAAAGCTCATACTGGACATAACTTAATTCTTCTTCTTACGATTCCCCAATGTGTCTGTCACACATGAACTTTACCACAACAACCTCACTTTGTATTTGTTATAACCGGTATTGGCGATTGCCTCTGCGGTACTGTGTAAGCCACATTGAACCTGCAAATAGGTGGGAAAATGTGTGATACAAATGTAACAAAATAAATAGATAGTGCTTTTGGAATGGTGGGAGGGCAGGGCAGCCTTCAAGGGGGCTGTATCTCAACCCATCTGGGATGGTGAAGCTTGGATATATTCCACTTGTCTAGACTGCTCTAGCAAGAGGATGAGGAAGGTGAAATTTGTTCTTGCCTGCTAGACCAGTCAAGGACCTTACCAGAAAGAAGAGCGAAGAAACTGAAGTACTTTAGATACTTGTATTCCTTAACAAGCTGCAGGCTTGGGAGTCTGGGATAGTGGGGGTTCTTGCTGTAGTTTTCCTGTTGATAGTTTCTTTACTGTGTTAGTAGTTTTAGATTTGGAATGTCGTGTCACCTTTAACAAAAATATACTGGCAAGCTCCAGAACTTCACCAATCTGGTGGTAATGTCAGTGAAAATCAATGTTCTGTCTCCATCTCCTGTTTGGGGAGCATTACCCACTTGTATGTATTAGTCTAGCAGGACCCAAAGAAACAAAGTTAGCAGGTAAGAACAAATTTCCATCTATAACGCACTTCATAGCACTTGTTTTGGGTTTCTTTTGGGTGGGTGGACCTGCAGATTTTATCAGGGCTGCTGTGAGAGGGGGACCCGGCGCCGGGGTGTCTCTCTCCTGACAGGACCAGAGTGATCGCATCCCGACAGGAGCAGGAGAGAGGGAACTCTGGCGCCGGCCCTCCCTTGGAGTCTGGAGAGGACCCTGAGGAACAGACCTTCAGGTCTTCCTCCAGCGCTGCTCTTCTGCCCATTGCTTGCTGAGTGGCTTAGTTTCCTCTCAAGTGTGCATGCTTGGTTTTGAAACAGAGCATGCCCTGAGAGAAAAAGCAGCCACAGGAGCAGACAGTCGGCAGAGTGAAGAGTCCACGTTGGAGGAACATGTCTTGCTGCATGCATCTAGTAGCGCTATAGAAATGATGATTAGTAGTAATTGCGGCAGCAATCCTGGGGGGGTGGGCAGCAGCGGCTGATGATCGGGGGCGGGGCGGTTCATTCTCTTGGTAGCCCTGGATTTTATAACAGAACTGGATAGAGCAAATCAGAAACCTCATTCATGAATTTGCAGGTTTTGCTAAGACGCACTTTCCTTGTCCGACATAGCTAGACAAATTGAGCTAGTGAGCATTCAGATGTAAACATGGGATAGCTGCTCCTGAAGAAAGAACAACATGTTTGTTTCTGCCTATTTCAAAATATTGGCTGTTGGAAAATTTTCTTGACTTGTGATTTTGATGAGCAAGCCCCAAATTTAGGGAAAATCTTTTTTTTTTTTTTAATGTATAAATGGTTCTTTTTAAAGGAGTGAATCACTGTTTTGTTTTTTGTTCAAATATTTTCATTTGCGATTTTATATATATTAAGACTCCTTATTAGTTCATTGCATTTATAACCCATGTCAAAAAACAATTTGATGAATATAAAGACCTAGAACACATCTGGCTACGGGGAATTATTTTGGAGCTAGGAATTAATGTAGACAAGAAAGGGAGGGTTGTGGCACTGTTATGTACTACTATTTAGAAGACATAGGGGTCCGCTCTTAAGTCTAGTTTTCTATTACTTGCCGTTGCACGACAGTGACATTTAATGGCCAGACATGGGGTGCACATTTGCAGGATCTGTTTCTCTCAGAAGGGGACAGAAAACTTAAAAGGGGGAAAACTTTGGGTATTTGTTAATGAAAGCTCATGTCATGGTTCTAGTTAAGCTTGGAATCCAAAAGAACCCAAATTGCTGGGCACACTTGGAAATGGTGAGCCAGCGCAAGGGGCATCTGTCAAGGAGTAGCGTAGCAAAAGCTGGAATAGAACTAGGAGAGTTCCAAAGAAGATACCAGCAATGATGCTTCATGTTATGGCCCTAATAGTACCATCTCAAGAAAGAAACAAGACACAAGTTGATTTACAGATGAGTAGGAGCAGTTTTAGTGCCACTTCCAGAAGGAAGTTCTGTCTGGAATTTTCTCAAGCTACAGTTGTAGGGAGGCAGCTAGGGAAATGAGGGCTTTTTCTCAAATTTGTCTGAGGAGTGGGAGATGGGAAATACCTGTAAAGGAAATTGAATTGCATAATATTCAGTTTTCTGATTTTAGTTCGTAAAGCTGAAGCTCGGGATATCTGGACATGTACATCGATTAATGGCTGGATCCATGGCAGGTGTGGACTTTTCTTTTGCATTTTATGGCCAATTTAGTTCACATAGAGGCATATTTTCCTTTTGTTTCAGTAGATTTACTTCTTTGTCAAATTGAATTTACACTGTGCTGACCTTTAAATTATGTCCCTGGGCTGGAAGAATCATATTCAAGGTTAAAACTTTCTTATCTGATTTTGGTTAAGGTATGTTTAGAAGAAGCATTATTGTACATGATTTAACATTTTTTTTTTAAATTTTTTTTATCAATGGGGTTTTGTCCTCTTTTTTTTTAGTAGGGACAAAGCAGTTTTAACAGCTGTCAAGACATTTCTCCAGCTTCAGAACCAGGCAGGCTTCAAGAGCTGTCCTGGATGTAGCAGAGAAAATGTGTCAAGTAGAGCTGTACAGCCAGGGGCAAACCCTCTTCATTCATCCAGGGTCAGGTTTCAGCTCTGGCTGGTCCTGGTTGAACGTTTGTTGCTGCAGGCCCAAATTCCATGAACAAAAAGCAGCAAGAACTATGTTGTTCTTGTATGCAACATTTCCCCCTTAAAATAGTTTTAGGTTTGGAAAGCCCTGCCAAGGCTGTCTGCTGTTGGGTTTTCAGAACATCCATAATATAAAATAGGTTTCCGTACTTTTTTTTTGGGGGGGGGGGGGGGAAGCATGTTTGTGTCATTCTTGCTCCTTGTGGAAATCCTGAAAACTCCAACTGGCTGTGGGAACACAAGGACAGGTTTGAGAAACCCTTCCCTTGATTTTTTTTTTTCACACAGTACTCTTGGCAGTATAATAAAACTCTACAAAAGACACCTAGCCAAATACTGTAGTAGGTTTGATATGGCCAGTACTACAATTGTTGGGCCTCTTTTTTTTTTTTTTTTCATATATGTAGGTGGTGATTTTGTTTTTCCTTGATCTGGCAGTTTCCTCCTCCTCCTCCAATTAGGCTTTCAGATCAATTGGAACAAGTATGTGTATCTGTTGCCATGAGTCTTAATTCATGACTACTGGTGGGGGGGGGGGGGATTGCTTTTAGTGCTTAAGGCAGGCCTCGGGGCACACCCAGCCTGCTGGGTTTTCAGAAAATCTAGAATGAATATGCATGAAAGATTAGCAATCACTTGCCTCCTTGGTATGCAAATCTGTCTTGTCTATATTTATTGTGGATATCCTGAAAACCTGACTGGCTGGATGTGCCCTGAAGACTGGATTGAGAAGCACTGTTCTATTTTATACCTCCCCCTGCTTCTTTAATCCAGTTAATGTTCTCTACCAATAGCCGTGCACCAAGGTTCCTTCCATGATTGCAGGGCTCTAGACCTTGAATCTAGATATTAGGTGTTAGCTTTGCATGATGACTGTCTCCCTCATCCCAAAGATTGTGGTCACTGCCTCCACAATATCTCTGGTTTCAGAGGCACTGTGCTGGGAATTGAATCCAGATCCTTCCACATGCAGTGTATAACTGTCACTAAACAAAAAGCAGCCCAAGCTACAGATTTTATATTATGTTAATACAATTTGGGGAACTTTTGAATATTTAAAATCTTTCCCCAACTTCTTGGTTAGCTGAGAGAAATAATATACTTCATTTCATTGTTAGCTGGATCAATCCAGATGCAAGAGTTTTTGCTCGCATACAAGTAGATGGAGACAAACTAGTTTGCTGACATTGAGGTGTATTTTCAAATCACTAAAGACCAACCTGTTTGAAAAGGCATACCCTACTGACCCAACTTAAATGCCTGAACCCAGCAACACAAGGAAACCAAAACTTATAATGAACATTATGATCACTATATAACTCCCTTCTCTACGATTACTTAATGTGTCTGTAACACATTTCTTATTGGCAATTACATCACTTTGTATTTGTTTCATCACCGGAGGTGGGTGACGCCTCACGGTACTATGTAAGCCACATTGAGCCTGCAAATAGGTGGGAAAATGTGGGGTACAAATGTAACAAATTAAATAAAATAAAGTTCCATAGTAACCTATGGAACTTTGTAAGGCTAAGTGGTTTGAAAATGAGCCCCATAGTCTTATATAGGGTCCCATGCTGAAATCAGCTCTCCAGTATTCTGTCTTGAGCAAGTGTTAGGCCTGCACAGTTCTAAGCAGTCTGGCATGATAGGCTAGATGAAAAGGAACCAGGGCTTACAAGCTCTGAAGTTTTGGAACTAAAGCTCCACTCCTCCAGTTGAGACTGTATTAACACGGTTTTTTTGTTTACATTTTACCAAGAGCACTCCCCCCCCCCCCCTTATCAATATCTTGGGGTCAGCCTACCTGCAGTAGTTGGCTGTCCCTCTCTCCCCAAGGCAGATTCCAATTATAGAGGATAAGGCTTAGCAGAGAGTGCTACTTACAGTGAGATTTCTGTGACAGTTGGCACAAATGATCGGTGCCTTGCCTCCATCTCCACGCAGGGGGTGTTTAGACACTTCAGGGAGATCTGAGACAAGGTCTACAAGCCCCGTCTTTGGGCTGAGGCCAGATGCAGGACCAGAAGACTACTGCATGTGCAGATACCACAGGAATGGTGACCTTCCTGTCATTGTGTGGCATTCGTTGAAGGGAAGATTGATTTGGGCCCTTCTTGCTGTTCCCAGAATCAAGAATGAAGGCACAGTTCCTTCAGTTGGAGGACCTCTGCCCTTTGGGAGATGTCTTGTTCTTTTTTTTTTTTTTTTTAAACTTCTGAATTTTGTTGCTGCATCAGGCCTATTTCTGTAGTCGGGGGACTTGGGTACCCTCTCTTATAACCCTACAGGGTGATCATCAGCCCTGAGCTTGGGAACAAGTCACTCGGGCATGAAACAGAGGGAGATATCCCTGTTTTTGAGGGCTTCCTAGGTGATTTGTAATGATCAGAGATGTAGAGGAAAGAGATTCCTAAGAAAGACAAGGAAGATGGCAATCAGTCTGGAAAAAGTTAAAACTGCTCTCCTTGATAATCTGGTCCCTGTTCGCCGTGGACATAGTCATTCTTCCAGAGGAAGCTAAGATTTCTGTTTTGGTAGGCATTAAGGCTACCCAAGATTGGTCTTATATCCCAAGGTACTAGAGTTGCCTTCTGCGGTGTGGGATGTGCCATAACCAGACTTCACATTCACCAATTTGAGAATTGGTCTGTGGATTATGCCTTCAGTATACTCTTGAAACTCTCTTTTAAGGAGAACATGATTTTTGGGGAGGATATCATGGACTTGGTTGGGTTTCAGGTCGTGAACAGTCCAGAGGGTACCAAGGGTCCCCCTGTGGCCAGGGAAGTAGTTCTCTTGGTGGATTGTGTGGAGAAGCCATTATGGATGCTCTTGGAGGCCCGCATAGCAGCAGAAGAATATTCAGGCCGATTACCTAAACTGACACATATTGGACCCAGGAGAGTGGGACTTGTCCAGTTCTGCCTTCTCCCTAATAAAGGATAGATGGAGCAAGCAACTGATTGGACTTTATAGTGACTCTAAAGAATGCCAAGGTGGCAAGATTCTTCGGTCACAGAACAGAAAATATTGTTTGCACTAGACACCCTGACTCAGGCTTGGCTGGTTTATGGTTCCTCTATATGTCTTTCCCTCATTGTCTTTTCATTGACAGTCATGCAGAGTACCAAACTGGTCATGTTGGTGACTCTGGACTGGCTCAGATCTTCATAATATGCAGACCTAATGAACAATGCAGGAAATTTCCACCCCCCCCCCCCCCCCCTTCAGGTTTTCTCAGGTCAGGGTTCTGCTAATGTAGGTTCTAGTACAATTTTGTCTTGTGGCTTGGCCCTTTAAAAGTGATTTCTATTCTCTTAACGTGTGTAAGAGATTTATCTGCCTGGCCTACATCTGGATGTGGAGGTTATTTTGATGTGTGGTGTACAGAGAAAAGGATTTCTTCATTTTAAGACCCTGATTGGTCTGATCATCTCTTGGTAAGAGAGGTTCAGGAAGGGGCATGGCTTTAAATTCTCTTAAGCTTCAAATAGCTGCCCTTGCCTGCTATAGAGGCTGTGATCTTTCTAAGGATATGTCTTGCAGCATATCTGGATATCTCACATTTGATGATGGTAAAAGATCTTTTTCTTTCTAGAGCATTTATGTTCACATAGGTTCTCTTAAGTTTGTGCTTAAGACTCTGGTTTTGTGTGTATTTGAACTGATTGGGAATGAGTTTGTCTGTTAAGGAATTTGCCTTGAAGGCAGCTTTGCCATGTCAGTTTTTTTCAACCAGGCAAATATTGGAACTGTAGACCCTGTCTTGTACGGAGCATTTTTATCTTCTCATCCTCCCCCCCCTCCCCCTCCACCCCAAGGAAGAAGTTTGTTAGGATGCATCCCAAGGTCTGAATCGGGTGGTTTGCCTGCCAGGCTTCCAGAAAGATTAGTCTCAAGAGGATTAGATTCTTATATCCATTGATGTGTACAGAATATTACTGAGAGATCCAAAGGTGTGTTCATTGTATTCCTCAAATCACATTTGTTCCTCCTCTTTACTGGCGTATACCAAAGGGGAAGCCACTTCTAGGCTTCTATGGCTTGCTGGATAAAGAAAATGTTTTCAGCGTGTTTCTAGGGACGTCCTTGTTCTAAGGTGCTGTCAAGGCCTTTGACCAGGGCATTGGCCTGTACATGTGCAAAATCTCTAAATTTAGATTTCCTCCGAGGAGATCTGTTCAGCGTGGTCATTTGGCATTTGGCAAACTACTTGTTTGGATTAGTTTGCCACAGGAATACTGAAGAGCCTGATATGTTTGTTCTCTGTCTCCATCTGCAGGTAAGGGAGCAAAAACACATGTATCTGGACTGGTTGTGAGGAAAAATTTGCAGCTACGATTAAATTTATGGTCTTTTTTTTTTTTTTTTTTTTTTGTTAGCTGCAAATTTTTTCCTCAACGTGTGGTCTTCCAAGTCAATTTAATTTTGATATACTGCTAATGGAATACCCTCATGGTGATTTTTAAATGGAATTCAATTTAAAAGAAGGAAATCTATAAGTATATCTGTCCTGTTGTCTTGGCTTTTTCTTTTGGGGGGGGGGGGTGTTAATTAACAGCGTAGACAAAATACCTATTCAATTTTTGAAAATGAGCTGTTCTCCAGTGTAGTGACGTACCCAGAACTTGATCAAAACCAAAATTGGTATGCCAAGATGGTAACTTAATTCTTTCCTATTTATATCGGGGTTTTGGGTTTTTTTTTTTTTTTAATACTAAAGCTTTTTGATTTTCTTCTCATTTGTGGAAGGTGTTATGACTTCATAAGTCTTATTTGCTAAAGAAAGGAATACTATTACATATTAACACCCCTCCCCCCCCCCCCAAAAAAAAAAAAAAATTTTGAATCTGGCATATTGGAATACTTCTCTAATGCACATTTTTAAGGTCTTTAAGACATTAAAGGGGGAGACTTTTATATAAGTGGGGGTTAGCCCACATTGATTAGTAACTAGGGGCCCTGTTTACTAAGCCGTGCTGTAGGCATGCTAACTTTTTAGTGCGTGCTAACAATACACACTCATTATATTCCTATGGGTGTCTCTAGTGTTTAGCGTGTGCTAAAAAGTTTGCGCTCCTACAGCACGGCTTAGTAAATAGGGCCCTAGGTCTCATTACATAAAATGGACCTGTGCTAAAATAGCACACGTTAGTGATAAAATAACATGTCTTAACAGTAGTCCACATTGGTAACTATGCCCTTTAGCCACAGATTGCCAAACAATCTGTCAGACTGCACTGAATCTCCCCCCCCCCCAAAAAAAAAAAAAAAAAATTGCAGTTTTCAAGCTAGCTAAAATTTACTGGCATACCTCTTCTCAGGTCACTTCACTGGCTTCCAATCAGATACCGCATACAGTTCAAGCTTCTCCTTCACCTACAAATGCACTCAGTCTGCAGCCCCTCATTACCTCTCTACCCTCATTTCCCCTTATGTTCCTGCCCGTAACCTCCGCTCACAGGACAAATCCCTCCTCTCAGTACCCTTCTCCACCACCGCCAACTCCAGGCTCCGCTCATTCTGCCTCGCCTCACCCTATGCTTGGAATAAACTTCCTGAGCCCTTACGCCAAGCCCCCTCCCTACCCATCTTCAAATCCTTGCTCAAAGCCCACCTCTTCAATGTTGCTTTCGGCACCTAACCTTTATACCTTTCAGGAAATCTAGACTGCCCCTATTTGACTGACTGTACATTTGTCCTTTAGATTGTAAGCTCCTTTGAGCAGGGACTGTCCTTCTATGTTAAATTGTACAGCGCTGCGTAACCCTAGTAGCGCTTTAGAAATGTCAAGTAGTAGTAAGGGTTATGTAAGCTAACTAACTCAGAATTTATCTTCCTCTTGCTACTCTGTGTAGTTTTATTTTTGTAAAAAACAAACTATCTTGGAAGCAAGCTACATGTTTATGATTTAACGTTTTTATTGATGACACTTCAAAGGAGATACAACCAATAACATAAAAATATTAAGAATTAGAGCGAAACATGTTCTCATTACACACAAAATGATACATTTTGTCATCATACTTTTACATTTTCAACCCTACCCCACCTCTCTCTATTGCAACCTCAATCTATTCATGTACTCCAAAGACTAAAAGTGGCAAGCTACATGTTTAAATTTAACTTTTCACTATAAAGTCTTTTTTTTTAATAGAAATTTTACATGTTACGCAGATAGTTGTGAATTGAAGACTCATGGTACCGTAGAAGAGATCAGTTTGAATTGAGCTGAAGTCCAAAAAAAAAATGGGAGGAAACTCCCTAGCCTAAGTTAATGGGTTTACTGAACATATAATATGGAGTGTATTAAATGTTCCTCTAGTACAATGATGGCTATGCTCAGTGCATTATATGCCTTTTGCCGTTGGTTGGCATCTTTACTATGAAAAGAAGCTAGCCTTCCTTAAGGCCAACTGGATATGGGTCGAATTGGGACCCATCAGTTGAACCCAATTTAAAAGCATCTTGTTAGATTGACATGGGAATATTGCACTTACTTGGTCTTCTCTGTCACTGTTTAGTCATCTGTTAGTGTCTGGTATTTTCCAGTCTGCAGCTTCATGTTAAAAAAAACACCTTAAGAAGGAAAACTATAGTGGCTGCACCTCCCAGACGCTCTGAATCTGACAAACGGGACCAGAATTTACCATAGTGCTAAAATGTGCATTTTCATAATTTTTTGTTGAGGTACAGTTTGAAGCTTGTTCTTTTGTCTTTAACAAGCTGGAGCTTACAAAAAAATGTTTTGTAACGTTTTTAGGTATGACAGCAGTCATTTGTACCTATCCTCTAGACATGGTGCGAGCTCGCCTGGCGTTCCAAGTGAAAGGGGAGCACAACTACAGAGGCATTATTCATGCCTTCCAAACAATTTATACAAAGGTAATTGTATCCTAAGATAATCAGATTTGGTATGAAATTAATGCTCTCTTTTATGGTGATGAGGTACTAGAGCAGTGTTTCCCAAATGTTTATCCAGTATGACCTCATTTTGACACTTAAAAATATACATGACCCCAGAGGATGATGAAAGGAAAATAACAAACCTTCATCCACTTCTTCCCTCCCCACCCCACCCCACCCCCAACTTACCAAAGCATGAAGGCTGTTAACAGTGAGCAAAGGTCCATATGTGTGTTAGTTTGCTCTCGCAGTACTCTGCATGCCCACATGGGAAGAAAAGGCAATGTCCTCTTGACTGCCATTACTGAGCGTGTCATAATGGATCTCCAGAAGGATGGTAAGCTGCCCTGTTTCTGTGACCTCTGCTACAGGGTTGTTGATCACTGTGCCAAAAATTCATGAAACCAAGTTGGTAGTGTTTTGACCTTTCCAGAAAATGTTGGGTTTTTTTGTTTGTCACTTTTGATATAATTCAGCAGGATTCTCTCATTTGCTGAATAATGAGTAGGGTTACTTTGATTTGGTGGTTTGTGTCTGCATCCTCTCACCGGGCTTTTTTTTTTTTTTTTTTTTTTAAACCTTCACCTCTTTTTCTACTTTTTCTTTTTGGCTTGACAGATTTCTTTTTGATTCATTTGCGTTATGCTCAGTCTGAAACTTGGCTGCTTCCGAAAAGGAATAGAGTTGGAGGGGGGAGGAGTCAAGATGGCGATCCGAGCTTGAGAGGGTGTCGGAGGAGTGCGCTGTAACTCTCCGATTCTTCTTTGAATTTCGCAATAATATGCATCATACTAAGAGAAAGGGGGTGGTCAAGGGTTTCCAATCGTCAGCCCTTATACCTACCCCCACTCAGCAAACGCTGCGACGCTTCTTATCGAGCACCCCAGTTGGAACCGGCGAGAGGGGCCCTGCAGTTGGAACGTCCGGAGGAGCGGCGTCTCCATTAGGGGCTGAAACATAGCTATCCCTGCCGGAACTTAGTCAACCGCTTTGTCCTGCTGATCTTCGGGCCATGCAGGAGGTCTTAACAGAATCGGAAGTCGGTGACCGAAGGGCCTCTGACGGTGGTGCACAGCCCCAAGTAGCAGATGAGACGATCATGGAGCTCGCTGCTCCCCAAGCGGTAACCTTACAAACTATTTGGGCAGCGATACAAAATTTAACTAAGGCAGTTGCTAAAACATCCCAAGACACTGCTCTGTTAATAAATAAGGTAGACTCTTTATCGCTGGCCTTGGAGACTGTTAAACAAGAAGCGAAAACTCAAAACACTCGGATACAAACTGATATAACATCTCTTAAAAATGTTTCAGATATGCTAATAGTGGATAAAATGAAAGTTGCTTCAAAGCTGGAACAGCTAGAGAACTATAACAGACGATTAAATCTCAGGATTTTAAATTTTCCTATTTCTATTGGAATTTCACCAATGGATTTTCTTAAGAAATATCTTCTTGAAATTCTGGCATACCCTCAGTCTGCTATTCCACCAATTAATAGAATTTATTACTTTCCAGAATCTAAACAGTCTGAGGTGAACCCAATAGTTAAAGATCAAAATCCTGAAATAAATCTTCAAGATATTTCAGCTTTACTGGAGGAATCTATTTCAGAAGTGTCTACTCGAAGGACTTTACTGATATCGTTTGTTTTTGAACAAGATTTGAAGGCTCTTTTGAAATTATACTTCAAAAATTCACAAAAAATATTCTGTGGACAAAAAGTGTGGATCTTTCCAGATGTGATGAGAACTACGCAGGATCGAAGAAGAACTTTCCTAGCTTATAGAGAAGAAGTTAGATCTTTAGGAGCTACATTCTTGTTAGCATACCCATGCAAATGTTGTATAAAGTACATGGGGAACAAATATATTTTCTTTGATCCAGATCAGCTTAAAAAGTTCATAGAAAATAAGAAATTGCCCAGATAGTTGGTGTAAAGGTTCTAAGGGAATATAAAGATACAGGGGATTTATGGATCAGGCCATTTTCCTTTTACCTATATGTCATTAGACTCCTTAGTTGAATACTCCCCCCAAACTGATGGTGGTCTAAGGAAGCTGAGTATTTGCCTTTAGTATACCCCTTTTTTTTTTTTTTCTTTACAATTGATATAAAGATTTTGCTGTTAATAATTCTGGTTGTTATTACTTACTTTTCTAATTGCTGCTGTGTTGCAACTTATAAGTTTATTTTGTAAACTGTAAGAAACTAATAAAGAATAATTTAAAAAAAAAAGGAAAAAAAAACTTGGCTGCTTCCAAGTTACAAAGTCATGAGCTGCCTTTTACAGTTGCTTATGGGTTTTTCACCTATGTTTAATATTTTCTTCCCCCACTTCTTCTCTACCCTCTTCTTCTAAAACTAATCCAGTAATTTCAAAAGCAGTCAGTGTCACAGCCCACAGCTGCTGCAGTTCACAGTACATGTATACTAAGGATGTACACAGAAAACTTGTTTTTGTTCTGGCTTGTTTTAGGGACATTGGATGTTTTTCCTTGATTTTTGGGCATTGTTTCCAGTTTTTCATACTTTATTATTGAAACCATTAACCCATGGATTAATAAATTTTAAGGTGTGCTAATTCATGAAATGCACATCTCTGGTATGCACCCTGAGTTGACCACTAGGTATCTCTGTGCAATAAAGGGCTACCCAGAGGCTTCAGATTCAGGCACCAAGAATAGGCCGGCCCAAACTTTATCCATATGATGGAGAATTATATTACCTGACAATTAGTCCCTTCTCAGTTGAATGCTTTATGAAAGAGACCACTAACCAATTTTGTGGTTCAGAGGGTGGCTACAAAATGTGTCAGTGGTCTTTCATAAAGCATATGGAGACAAAGCTCTCGATATGCATACTTTGGAAGAAAGGCGGGAGAGAGAGGATATGATTTTTTAATACCTCTGTGGCATTAATGTACAAATGAAGGAAAACTCTGGAATGAGAGGGTATAGGATGAAGTTAAGAGGTTATAGGCTCAGGAGTAATCTAAGGAAATACTTTTTCATAGAAAGAGTGGTGGATGGGTGGACTTGCCTCCCAGTGGAAGTGGTGGAACAAGGTCCAAGAAAACAACAGGGCAACTGGTCTGCAAACTCCAAGATGGAAACACAAAAGAGCAGATTGATAAGAGAGAAATATTAATTTACTAGTCAAAAAGGCCCGTTTCTGCCTGAAATGAAATGGGCACTAGCAAGGGTTCCCCACTCCTTTCGTTGCTGTCTCCCTCTCTGTCCTCCGAGTCCCATGCCCTCCTGTCGTCGGAGGCGGGCACGGGACTCCCTTCCCATCCCCTTACGCGACTATCCCTGGTGGTCTAGAGGTACCTCTTCGGTCGGGGCAGGAAAGAAAGAGCCCCCTGTTTCCTGGTCGGAGCGCTGCTGCTAGCTGCCCTGCTGCTTCCTGTGCGAGTCTGGCTCTCGGCGTTTCAAAATGGCCGCCGAGAGTTGAAGTCTCGCGAGGCTGCTTCAACTCTCGGCGGCCATTTTGAAACGCCGAGAGCCGGACTTACACAGGATGCAGCACGGCAGCTAGCAGCAATGTTCCGGCCAGGAAAGTGGGGGCTCTTTCTTTCCTGGCCCGAGCAAAGAGGTACCTCTAGACCACCAGGGATAGTCGCGTAAGGGGAGGGGATGTGACAGGGGGGAGGGAAGGTGATGGGGGGAAGAGGGGGCGACCGGGGGCGGGGCGATAGCGTGAAAGGGGCGTGGTGATGGCGCAAAAGGGGCGGGTTGAGGGCGTGAAAGGGGCGGGGTGAGGCCTTGAAATGAGCCGGGGCAAGTGTCCTCGTTTTATGAGGCTATCTGCAGCGATTCGTTGGAAGGGGAGGAGTACTACGCCTCCCCGTTCGTTCATTTGCGTTGTTCTGTATTCCGCCCTCGACGTCATCACATGTGACGTGAGGGCGGGGCATGGAGACATGGTGAGTGTTGTGGCTTCACCACCATGAACTTACGAACCGGTGTCTGAGTGGCTGCAGTGACGTCAGTGTCTTCAGAACGTTGAGGGTGAGTTTTATTATAGTAGGTTAAATAACAAAAATATTCAGAATCAGCCCGACACAGGCCGTGTTTCGCCCAGCAGGGCTGCGTCAGGGGCTACAAAACAAATGACATGACATTTAAAAACTTGTATAATCACAAACAAAATGTGTCTAGATATACAAAATTAAAAACATATAAAAATGTATTAATATCCATAAAAATCAATGATTTATATACTCAATAGCAACCAATATAAAATATGTATATTCTAAAAGCGATATATATGAATTAATATAGAAATTATTTATAGAATCTTTGAAGTATGTAGGGCTACCAAAGGTAAAGTGTAAAAATAAAATATCACATTAGAAAACATTGAAATATAAATATCTCAACATGAAAAACAAAATGACATATCAATATAATGTAATGTTGTTTTATAATACCCGATAAATGAGTCAAAAATCAATGCGATTTAATATCAAGTTGATTAAATGAAACATAAACATTATTCATGAGCATAGATACCTAAAAGAAATTGGATAAACACAACAATAATTCTTGAGAAACAAACAATACACCCACCTATATAATATTCCTTTACTGTCGACTTGATATTAAATCACATTGATTTTTGACTCATTTATTGGGTATTATAAAAGAACAATACATTATATTGATATGTCATTATTTTGTTTTTCATGTGAGATACTTATATTTCAATGTTTTCTAATGTGATGTTTTATTTTTACATTTTACCTTTGGTAGCCCTACGTACTTTAAAGATTCTATACAAAATTTTCTATATTCATATATGTCGCTTTTAGAATATATGTATCATTTTATATTGGTTGCTATTGAGTATATAAATAATTGATTTTTATGGCTATTAATGCATTTTTTAATGTTTTTAATTTTGTATATCTAGACACAGTTTTTAAATGTCATGTCATTTGTTTTGTAGCCCCTGACGCAACCCTGCTGGGTGAAACACGGTGGTAGAGACAAGGACTGTCTGAATTTAACTAAGTGTGGAACAGATAAGTGGAATCTCTTAGGGAAAGGAGACGATAAATGGTTGCTGTGGATAGGCCAGACAGATAAGAGCCAAAACGGCCCATCCAGTCTTCATGTTTCTAAACTCAGGTTTTATCGTGAACAATGTTGTACTGTCCCAGAAAAACCTAGCTTTGATATAGCTGAATTTGTTTGAGGCTTGACTGACTTTGAAACTTTAAATGTTCCTAAAGACATTACTGAAAATACAAAAGTAAATTATGAATTTGTAATATTGTACCTTGTATATCAACCTGATGTTTTATGTCTTTTGTTCTTTCATCAAAGGAAGGTGGTTTTCGAGGGTTTTACAGAGGACTTATTCCTACTGTGCTAGGAATGGCTCCTTATGCAGGTATGTCTTACAGTAAATTAGGGAACCCATTCCAGGCTTTTCAGCAATCTTCGCCATGTAGTGTCTTGATTCACTACATATTGGCAATAGCATAATGTTGTTTTAGGTCTCTAGAACATATGGTGAAATAAGATCAGTTTGCCCATTTGTGAGGAGGCTGAAGCAAACCTGAGTGATAAACTGCCTTGTGTATTTCAAGAGGAGGGCAACTGTTTGTATTACCATAGTTTTGCTTTGCTGCTTTGAGTACATTAGACTAGTAGACTATCCCAGAGCTCAGCAAATCCCAGGGTTATGGTCGCCATGGTATCTACAAATTGCTTCCTTGCCCCTGGGATTTTTTTTTTTAATGCTGCTGAAAGGAAACATTGCCTGCTTCCCTGCTGTGATTTTTACTCTCTGGAATCTTGAGCCATGCAGGAGGGTTGGGCTGTCTCCTGAAGGCTTGGGGAAGGGGGTAGTATATATGAGAGAGGGAGACTGTGGGGAGGGGCTAGTAGAGAGGAGGGGGGTGCTTTCACAGTTGACTGCATCTTTTGAGAAGGAAGACTGCTGGTTTCTGCTAGTAATTTGCAGGCATTTTAAGGAACTGATATTTACTGATCTTCCTTTTCCTCTAGAGGCAGGCTGGAAAAATCTATAGCAAACCATTTCTAAACGAGCTGCTGATCTTAGAGGGAATTTCCTTCCCCCTCCCCCTAACACTTGACCATCTCTCTGAATGATGCTGGGTGGAGGAGGAGGAGGAAAGTAAGAGATCTTAGCTGCTGGCACACACATTCTTGGGCTGGTTCCTCCATTCAGTGAAAATTTGAGGCTTGAGCCTATCCCCTGTTCCCTGATTTTGGAAATTCAGCCCTAGAATTCTCACTCTGTTACAGAAACCAAATCTGAGACTACATGGGAAAGCCTCGGAAGTGAAAGCTTTTTTCACAATTTGTTTCCTAACTTCTAAAGGTAATCAATAGAAATAAAATAAAACATAGAAAAGAAAATAAGATACCTTTTTTTATTGGACTAACTTAATACATTTTTTTGATTAGCTTTCAAAGGTAGCCCTTCGTCAGATCAGAAGTAAGCAAATTTTGATAAGTAACAGCATATATAAGTGAAACATCAAAGTATTTCAGTGATTGAAGGGATGAGGGAGGGGTGGGCTAGGTGAGAAAGAGAGGCTGTTACTTATCAAAATTTGCTTATTTCTGATCTGACAAAGGAGGGGCTACCTTTGAAAGTTAATCAACAAATGTATTAAGTTAGTCCAATAAAAAAGGTATCATCTTATTTTCTTTTCTCTGTTTTATTTTATTCTGTTTCTATTGATTACCTTTAAAAGTGGGCTAACACGGCTACCACATCTCTTTCCTAACTTCTGAAATCATCAGGAAGATGCAGTTATGTGATGATGCTTGCCAGTGCCAATTAAACGTCTTTTGAGAACATAACGTGACATAAAGGGGTATGTTTACTAAGGTGCATTAGCATTTTGAACGCACCTTTAAAGTTAAGGCGCATTAAATTCTAACGTGCTAATACATTCCTATGGGTATATTTAGCGTTTAACGCATGTCAACCATTAACACATGTTAAAAACGTTAACGCGCATAGCGTGCATTAGTAAACATATCCCAAAATGTTTCTATTGATATTGTCAGTTCATGAAGGTGGCAACCCACCCCTCTAGGTATTTCCAGGGCTAGTTTGTCTAGGGGTCATAACTTTTGTGAGTATCTTGCTGCACCAAGTGGGGGGAAAAACTTTATCTGGTCACTGATGGACAAAAAAATGTGCTGCTTATGAATGTCAATCCAAAAAAATCTTAATCTATTGAAAAAAAAAAAAAGTAATCTGAGCTCTCTTGCTTGAATAGCAACACATTTTGAGATACCTGCACCCAGATTACATTCCATCTTATTCTTCATAGAGATAATTGCATGACACTGCTAAAAATGCCAGTGCTAAATCTAAATGCATTTTTAATACAAATATTTGGATAATAAGATGTGTGCACGTAGAAATTATTGCACTCCACCAGTCTAATTAGTTCTAAGTAAGATGGCATATGTGGTTTGTGCCTATATAGTGTGATTTAAAGGGTTCTGTATTCAGGGCCGGTCTTAGGCAGAGGCGACCGAGGCGGCCGCATAGGGCCCCGCGCGGCCCGCCTCAAGTCTGCCTCGCCTCTCCTACCACCGCCACTGCTCGCCTGCCCTCCATGTCCAGCGACACGACTCTCCAGTCCTTGTTCCCCTGCTCCACCTCCCTCCAGCCGTCTGAGCCCCTCCCCCGTCTGAGCCCCCCTTGCCCGACCCGCCAAACGATCCTCTTCTGCCACCCGACCCGCCGGCACCTCACCTGACCCAGCATTTTTAAAAAAGCTACAAGCGGCAGTGCCTCCTCACGTCTGTAAAAGAAGAAAAGTCGCTTCGTCCATTGGCCGGCCTTCCCTCATGTCCCGCCCTCTGATGTAACTTCCGCAAGGGCGGGACATGAGGGAAGGCCGGCCAATGGACGAAGCGACTTTTCTTCTTTTACAGATGCGAGGAGGCACTGCCACTTGTAGCTTTTTAAAAAATGCTGGGTCAGGTGAGGTGCGGGTGGGTCGGGTGGTAGAAGAGGGTCGTTTGGCGGGTCGGGGAGGGGGGCTCAGGTGGCTGGAGGGAGGGGGAGCAGGGGAACGAGGAGAGTCGCGTCGCTGGACATGGGTGGAGGGCAGGGGCGGGGGTTCTGGAAATAGGTGGAGGGCAGGGGGCACAGGAGGGTCACTGGACATGGGTGGATGGCAGGGGAGGGGGTTTCTGGACATAGGTTGAGGGCAGGGGGCACAGGAGGGTCACTGGACATGGGTGGATGGCAGGGGAGGGGGTTTCTGGACATAGGTTGAGGGCAGGGGGCACAGGAGGGTCGCTGGACATGGGTGGATGGCAGGGGAGGGGGGCTTCTGGACATAGGTAGATGGCAGAGGAGGGCAGGGGGCACAGGAGGGTCACTGGACATAGGTGGAGGGCAGGGGCAGAGGAGGGTCGCTGGACATGGGTGGATGGCAGGGGAGGGGGGTTTCTGGACATGGGTGGATGGAGGAGAGAGAAGAAATGCTGGACATGGATGGAGGCGAGGGAAGAGTGAGGAAAGAGATGAGGTGAGGGAAAAGGAAGAGGAGGAGAAAAAGTGCACATGGATATAGAAAATAGGCAGAAGCTGGATCCACTGGACAGTCAAGTCTGCGGAGGACCCAGCTTTTACTTACGGATGTAGGGCAAGAAATGAAGAAGAAAGGCGGAAAGTAAAGAAATAAATGGAAAGGAAGCCCTGGAAACGGAGTTAAGAGGACAGATAGCAGCACAATCGGATACTGAGCCAGCATGATCAGAAAAACAAAGTCACCAGACAACAAAGGTAGAAAAAACTATTTTATTCAGGATTTATTAATTGGAATATGTCAGTTTTTGGAAATGTGCATCTGTGATATTTTTCATGTACGTTTCAATTTTTGTAGTATTGCTGCATGCTGAGTCTAACTTCTTGAGGTAACTTTCCAGTTCAGTATTTTGCCTTCATGTGTTTTTCAGGTGTGATCAAGGAAGGTACAGTATTCTGCTAGCGTATAGTTTGAATCCCTTTTTGTTTGTTTTTTTTCACTAGGTTGTGCACTGGTGTTTTAGAGCCAGGTGTAATTACAGTTGCCTTTCCACGCCACGCATAAGGTTGTAGCTCGTTCTGTCCTTGGAATTAGTGCTGTTTATGGTTTGTTAAGGTTATGAGTGTGTTTTTGCACAAGTTTGTGTATAGTGTTTTGCAGTGGAGAGATTGTGTGTTGGCCTTACTAAGGTGGCACCAAACATCAGAAAGGGTGTAGAGCCTAAATCATGACACACTACCTCTAAAAGGGTGTTTTGTGGCTCTGCATGAGAATTGTGGTATTATGATCCCTTGCTAGCTTCATATTGTTGACGGTCTGCATTTTCCGTATGGCTGGTATATTGGTGTATAAGGTATTAATTGTGACAATTTGTTTTTACTTATTTTTTTTCTGTGTGTTGTCAGACAGTTATGGATGACAGAGTCGGAGTCTTCTTGAGTCAGAGAGCTGTGGTATATATTTTAAAACAATTTTAATACCTTGGTGGTCTATATGTTTTTATATTGTACATTATATTTCACACATCACTTTATTTTATTGTATATCTTTTCATTTCATTTTTATTTTATTGCATATATGGGTTACAGAGTAATAGGGGAATTTGAAAGTACTGAATCTTTTCTTAATATTTTTCCTTTATTCTCCTTTGTTATGAGAATTGGAACTACTAATTGTAGTGGACTTGAACTGAATAATTTCTGGGGAGGGGAGGTTTCATGATAGCATTGTGCTTATTATTTCAATCAGTTTTTTTGTACAAGTTTAGCTTCATTTGTCTTTATTTGAAATTTCATAAATAAAAAATGTTCTAAAAATGGAATAATCTTATCAATGGGGTGGAGCTAGGATAGGGGCGGGACTATGGTGGGGGCGGGGTCTGCATAGGGCCCCACCAAATTGGTCTGCATAGGGCCCCACCAAATTGGTCTGCATAGGGCCCCGCACTTGCTAAGACCGGCCCTGTCTGTATTTGACCACAATGTAAAGCGAGCTCTGGTAATACCTGGTCTTTATTTACCAAGTACTCAGATTTAGTGTATTGGTACCAATAGGACTTAAGTGTGTAATGTAATGAAACCCATATAAAATGTCTGCTTTCTTTGGAAGGTGTTTCGTTTTTTACCTTTGGGACACTGAAGAGCGTTGGTCTTAACCACGCACCTACCCTACTTGGAAAACCATCCATGGACAACCCAGATGTCTTAGTGTTGAAAACTCACGTGAATTTGCTGTGTGGTGGTGTAGCTGGTGCTATAGCTCAAACAATATCGTAAGTTTTTCTGCTCGGAAGTATTTTAACAAGAAGTGCTCTGTGAAACACATTTTTAATATCGGTTAAGCAGAAGAACTAAATGGAAGACTGATTCCAAATAGATTGGTGGAAAAAAAAATCCCCCTAGATAAACTGAAGTAATTTTTGGAATTCACATAACTGTTTTACTTTGCACGCTAGAACTTTACTACAGTATCTTTAAAGTGTTACTAAAGAGAAAATTCAGTGTGTATTTGTAGTGTTGGGTGAAGTACATTGGTATGTGCGCCCACACCATACTGTCTGACATAACGTTTAGAGATGTATCTGTGTCTTTAAAAGATTGGGAGATGGCCAGTGGGTCCCCTTTCCTTTGTCCTTCAACACCTAGATTTCAGTCATTTAAAGTGGTCATTCTATAAACTCTATTTGTGTGTTAGACTTGAAAGACCTGGCATTTAGGCATCCATATTGCATAATTATGTCTATCTCAATTTTACAAAGATGAGGTTATACATGGCAAAGGGACGTAGTCTGGGCATGACCTAGGGTGGAGGGCCAAAAAAATAAAGGAAGGTGCACACACAAGGAGCAGGCCATGCTCCTTTAGGCGACTTCTGGGCAGTGACTATTTTTCACTAGACAAGGTCACCATCTTCTTGTAAGTTTAGTCTGTTGGTTTCTGTTCAAGTTTGTTCTTCCTTCTTTTATGTCTCTTATTCCAGTCCACTGGGGCTATTGCCCCTTTTCTTTTACTCATTCACAGCCTTTACATCTTCATTTCCTGGCCCTTCCCCTGCTCCCATCTGATCCTCCACTCCCATCAGTACCCAACATCCTTTCTGCTCCCTCCCCAACTGCTTGCTTGCTTTATGTCCTGTCTACCTTTGAACTGAAGATCTCTTCATTCTAAGCTGCCCAAGTACGTAATGTTTTTTTGACCCACCCTGACTTTTTTTTTTCTTTTCCTCACAGAGATATGGCTCCTGGAGGGGAAGACACCATTCTTGCTTGGTGCCTTCTCTCTGATTACTCTGCCCCTAGGTCTTCCCAGAAAAGGGACAGGTCCTGTACCCATCCTTGTTCCTTTTTCTTTGATTAACCATGAACCTTCCTCTGCCTCAGAAGCATTATTACAGGTGTGCTCTTCTCCTCCCATCTGTCTCCTTATCTATTTTCCTCTGTCCCAGTCAGTTTCTGACCATGACACTTTTGGGTTTGACGTTTGTTTAGGTTTTTTTTTTTAATCTGATGTCCATATGTGATTATTCCCGCCTCTTTCTGGGTGATTTCAATATCCATTCAGACAATCACCTTAGTCCTTTAGATAAGCGTCTGTGTACTATTTTCTCTGACCTGGGTTTTGTCCAATATGTTTCCTGCCTACCCATGTTACAGGACACACTCTGATCCTATTCAGCTTACTTTTTCCTGTACCTCCCTTCCTTGGACTGATAACATTCTTCTCTCATTCTTGATTTTCCTTCCAATTCTCAGTGATCTGACAACCCCTCCTCCTTTCCTGATTTCAGGTACCTGCTAGCAGCTTCCATATTACCTTACAACTGTGTCAGGTGCTGGAGTGGGCAACCTGGGTTCAAAGGCTATTTATGACTGTGGCAGCCAATTACACATTCCCTGTTACCTTTTTTTTCTGGCTACTGGAGGCATGGCATAATGGTTTGGGGTGCAGTGTGTGGCATCCTGGGTGTGGTAGATTCAAGACCCACTGAGTGATACATTGTGATACATTGGGCAGCCCTCTGATTGAGCACTTGACATTAAGGAGGAACTGCTCTGAATGTGTACATGAGGGCCCTTTGGACACCTCTCTCCCCCTCTCTCCTCCCTCCCTCTTTCTAATGTCTACTTTTCCCAGGACTTCACACTCATCTTGCCAGGCTACCTCTAATGAATCTCCATGGTGGTGGTGCTTACTGCCTTCACAGAAGGACCAGGAACTCTGTTTCTGGCACAATAAAATTAAGCTTCCTCTGAAGACATGACTGGCCACACTGAGGAACATTCCTCTAGGTGCAGGAGGTATATTTGCACATGGACGGAATGTGTTGCCATTTCTGCAAACTTTTCTCCTGTACCTCCATTGCACATTTTGTATAGTGCATTTCTGATTGGCAGAAACATTTATCTCAAAATGTCGAAGTTTGCAGTGCGTCCTTTTCTAAACAATTTTGGTGTATTTTTGAATATCTTCCATTATTGACTGACATTTTCAACATTTTCGGTAACATTTTTTCCCCCATTTGGATGTCATATTGAAAGTGCCCCTCTACCTTCGATATTATGGTTTGAAGGAACAGGAACCTTAGTCTGGGCAGCAAGATGTGCTGCTGTCCTTCAATGACAGCCTCTAAAATTTGAAGAACTAGGTTATAAATTGTCTTAACTCCCTCCCCCCAATCCAACTCTGAAGGGAAACTAGTGGAAGATTTGAAAGGGGAAAGGGATTTGATATATTGCCTTTCTGTGGTACAGTCAAACTGTTTGCATATTATACATACAGGTACTTTTTTTTTTTCTCCCTCCGTTCCTGAGGGTGCATTTAGTTCCTGGGGCAGTGGAGGGTTAAGTGACTTGCCAGGGTCATGAGCTGCAGTGGGAATTGAAGAGGAACAGCTACCCCAAACATAATACTCAGCTGGAATGATGACTTAAATTTTCAGCTTCGAATAAACACAAGGCAGTCGATCCACAAGAGCCAGACTGCACAAAATCAAGAGCAGATCAAATAAAAAAATGTAGTAGACCAGATCCAATAAAATTCCAATGATATTCTAACTAGCAACAGACCTAGAGGGGTAGAAAGCTGTACCTTAGTGGGCCAAGTTTTGCTTGAACAAAGGAGTGCCTCGAGGGTCTTACAGCTATACCCAATAAGATGTAAAAAGTAAATTTGCCCCATAGGTAGTAAAAACATGTTACACTCGCTGACATACTCCTGCCTGCTTTGGCAAAACTTGGCCAAGTCAGACACAGCTTTCTACCCCTCTACATTTGTTGCTAATAAAAGTACCATTGGAATTTGATTGGATCTTGTTTACTGGACTGGTTTTTATTTCATCTGTTGTAAAATTGCAGCTTACAGTAAATGACTGAGCTGTATGGACAAACATAATGGGCCTTATTCTATAAAGGTTATGCTCCTAAATTAAATTTTATGTTCCTAAATCAGCAGCATACCCTATTTTGGAGCATAAGAGTATGGTTTTAATGGAAGAAGTACCTTGTGACATACACACACCAGACACACACCTCTCTCTGACCTCATGTACAAAGTTCTTTTAAAATCGGTCACCTTACTTTCTAACTCTTCTTACTTATCTTTGCTTTATCATTCACTGTTCTATTATGTATTGTGTTGACATTATTAATAGTATACTATGCCATACTTTGTATTGTTGTTTGAATATTGCCTATTGCTCATGTTTGATGTATTCTTACTGTACACTGCCTTGAGAGAATTCCTTCAAAAAGGCAGCAAATAAATAAATTAAAGAAAATTGCATATGAATTCAGAAAAGTGCTTGAATATTGGCTAGGGGAGGAGTAGATAAGCATGTCCTGCTACAGTATGTGCAGCTGGGACTAGTAAGTTTCCTGCTTCCATTAAAGGCTTGGGTGAAGAGCCAAGCTTTCACCTGCTTCCTGAAGTACAGATAGTCTCAGTGGTGTGCTGGAGCAGGCTCTCACAGGCTCGCAAGAGCCGGTTAAGTTTTTAAGAATTTTGGGAGCCGGTTGTTAAAGTAGGGCCCTCCATGGCTACTTTAACAACTGGCTCCCAAAATGTGGGCTTGGGCCCCCTGCTGAATTCTCTTTTACTTTGCTGGTGGGGATGCTGAGCCCTGCCAGCCAAGTAAATAGACTGCTGCTGCTCCCAGCTCCTTGTTTCCAGCTCTGAGCAGCAGGCTGGGACTTCTCCAGCATGTGTGAGAAGTTTCAGCATGCTGCTCAGAGCAAGACGTTGGGGGTGGTGGCAGTCCATTTATTGGCTGCCAGCAAAGGTATGCCTAGCGTGCCCGCACGAAAGGAGGGAGGAGAGAGAGGCAAGTGTTGCTCCCCCCCCCCCACCCCGGCCACCCCTAGTCCTTCCAACTGCAGAGCTGGCTACGTCCGGAGAAAGAGCCTATTGTTAAAAATTTACCAGCACACCCCTGGATAGTCTTATTATTAAGCAAAGCATATTGGGGAGTGCATTTCAGTGTGGGGGCTACTCCAGAGAAGGCTCACTGGTGGGTATCACATTGCATGATGTCCTTTGGAGAGGTTGTGATTAAGGATACTCTTTGGAAGGACCTTGGTGACAAGGGGCCTTGGAGGTGTGTAGAGAGATCCTGCAATACACATAATATTTTTTGTTACTAATTTTTATAATTATATAGTTAATGAAAGCAAGAATGGTATCTGATAACGTTTTTTTGAGAAGGAGGAAAAGACCTCAGATGCTCGGTTTGTTAACAATGTGTTTTGTAATAGGAACAGGCATGCGAACATCCTCATAGGTCTAAAAAACCTCCTTTAATTATTTGAAATATTTATGTCAATGATGTCAACTTCTTGTAACATTTTAATCATTTATACATTTAGTGATTACTAGTTCAAAAACAGAAACTTGAAAACACATCTGCAGCGTAGGAATCTTAACTCTTTCACATTCAGTTCTCTCAACCGTGCGCCTGCTTCACATTACGCTTCGGGAGCAAAACCGTCCATTGCACTTTTTTAGAACCTAGTCACAGAACAAACTTCAGGGAAAATGCAGCTATATGGACTTGTTCATTTGGCTTATATTAATCACTTTCAATATAATTTATATTATAACAAATTTAAAATATACTAGAAGCTCAATTACATTCTCAGCAGCCAAATAGCCAAAGGAGGAGTGGCCTAGTGGTTAGAGCACTGGTCTCGCAATCCAGAGGTGGCCGGTTCAAATCCCACTGCTGCTCCTTGTGATCTTGGACAAGTCACTTAACCCTCCATTGCCTCAGGTACAAACTTAGATTGTGAGCCCTCCTGAGGCAGAGAAATATCCAGAATACCTGAATGTAACTCACCTTGAGCTACTACTGAAAAAGGTGTGAGCAAAATCTAAAGAAATAACATCAGATATGAAGAATGTACAAACATTGAAGTGCGCATTTATATTGCACCAAAATGGCACGTTCCCCTCCTTCCATTTGCAACTCATGCATGTCTGTTTGGGGAGTGGGGGTGTCCTGTTAATTTTATTCCTGGTAACCTTTTTTATGTTTTGTTTTGTTTTTTAGCTATCCATTGGATGTAACTCGTCGGCGAATGCAATTAGCTGCTATTCTTCCTGATTCTGATAAGTGCCTGTAAGTTGTGGTTCCCCCTCCCCCCCATGTTTTCTTCTACTAAGTGGATGGCTATATTAGTCTATAATGGGCTAGTTTAGATACAGGGAAAGGATTAAGGATTGTTGCTTCAGGCAGACAAGTTGGCGACCAGCATTCTTTCCCTCCCCACCTCCCCTTAAAGAATTCTAACTATAAATGAAACCTTGGGATATCTGTTTGAAATGCTGGATTGTAATCTGTTCTAGCGTAGGTCAGTCCATGGCCTCCCAAGTGTCTGGTTTTTGTTAGAATCTCAGCATGCTTAGTATCAGCTTGTTCTTACAACTTCGTATAATATAAGGCATCATAAGTTTGGAGTTAGCCAGTTTCCTAATTGGCCTCTGGAACTTTTAATAGGTTACACAAACCAGACTCTGACTTTCAATCCTTTTGATCTCACTTTGGTGGGGGGGGGGGGGGGATGGTGGTGGTGGGGGAATAACACTTTTGTGCCCGCAATTTCAGTACCATGGTTTTAAATGGATTACTTACATAACTGCTGCAGAGTGACTGCAGGTCATGTACAGTCATATTCTTTTTAAAATGTCCACCTTCAAAAGGACTAGTGGTGATATTCATTGATTTTGTTTTTGTCGATTTTGGTCGATTTTTTTTTTTTTTTTTATAGGCTATCAAGCCAACATTTGCTCATGGCTGCTTATAGTAAAAACATATATAATCAATTATGTTTGATAATGTTGTATATTAACTCCCTCTCTTTAAATTCCTTCCATCCCTCAATACTAATTAATAAAATTAAAACACAGAAATGGAAAATTAGTGATTATTTTTTTATTAGACCATGACCTTTTTCTGTTTTTCTTTTTTTGTTTTTATTAACGGTTAAACTTATCATGCTATCTTTAAACTCAAATATTAAACATGATCTTGTAATTTCCAGTGATGATTTAATTCACAGCTAGCTCTTCCAAGAGGATATTCTTCTACCCCCCCCCCCCTTCCTTTATCTTTATTCCCTTTCTCAAATACCTGCTGAAAGTCAATTTACTCTCTCACCTCTCCATTGGGAGGGCATTCCACAGCAGGGCCTGCTACTGAGATGGAGCAATAAATTGGAGAGAGGAAGGCTGTTTGAGGAAGTGTATGAAATGCAGTGCAGACAGAAGCACATGTGAGAACATCTATGGCAAGGAATGAGATGCAGAACTGTGAACAATGAATGTGGCATTTTCATAAAGAATTTAGTTTTGTATAGCAGCATACATTTTAGATACTGTCTTAAAACCATTTTTCACAATTAAAATGTTGGGGGTTTTTTTGTTTTTAATTTTCCTGGAGTAAGAAATGAGGATTGTTAATATAATGATTATATACTGCTAACTCCCCTTACTCAGGGTTCAATGCAGTGTACATCATAACCAAAAAACATATTTGAAATACAAAAACATATTTACAATAAAAATATTATCTAGAAATTAAAAATTAAAACATAATTATAGAAATACAATTAACTACAAAATATTACAAGTCACGTAAGCATCAGATTAATCAAATTACTAGGTAAAAGTTTTGCAGGTTATGATTTAGTATAATCGACCACTGAAGTAATTAACAAAAGCTTCAAGGCTCAAGTTTTTACACTTACAAAATGACAGGTAATTTGCTTGATTCTGATAGAAATGGGAAGAGCGACTCCCATTGCTAGACAGAGTGCCAGTTATTTTATGAAAGTGAAGTTACGAATAGTGATCGGACGTAATATAAGTTAATTCTGTAAACAAGACGACTGGCTGAAGAAAGAGCCAGATACAATAATTCAGAAGTACATCCATATAAAATCTAAAAGAACAAAGTTTAGAAATGCGTTTGTGGATTGTGTTTTGCAGAGACTAAACAGAAGCTGATCTTTGCCAGTGTTTGACACAAAAGTGATTTGTAGATGTGAAATGAGTGCTGACCTACCATGTACTTTATCTGCTGAATGATAAGCTCATGATATTGGTATTGTGTATTTATTTTCTTGTGATTTTTTTTTTTTTTTAGTACTATGGTGCAGACATTGAAGCATGTCTATAACCAGTATGGGATAAGAAGAGGATTTTACCGTGGCTTATCTTTGAACTACATTCGCTGTATACCCTCCCAGGCTGTGGCTTTTACTACCTATGAGCTTATGAAGCAGCTTCTGCACCTCAATTGATTGATTGTTTTGGGGGGAAATGTTGCAAGACACCTGATTTCAGGGATGTACCTGACATGGAGGTGTATTTTCATAGCACGTAGACTTACAAAGTTCTATAGTAACGTATGGAACTTTGTAAGTCTAAGTGCTTTGAAAATTAACCTCATAGTAGCTTAGTGAGCTAAGAACCGTAAGAGTCCTTATTCAGAGCCAAAATAATGCTTCCAGAGCTGATCCATGTAAACATAAAACTGGTTAATGAGATGAACCAGCATGGCTTTCTGTAGCACCTGTGTGGCTTTTTCAGCACACAGTTCTCCTCGACATGGAAAATATGTTCTGGTTTAGATGTTTGTGGGTGGTTTTTGGAAGTCTTGGCACTATCTCTTGGATAGGAGGAGGCAAAAATAATTCCAAAGCGCAGTGGCAGCCAGCCAGCCTCGCATATGGCTTGGAGTGTTGGATGCCACAGTTTGTGGTTTCAGCTCTGTCTGTGATGGAACAGAAATAAAAATCTTAGTTTAGTACTGTAAAGTTAAAAATGGGCAACCTCAGGTATTTGAAACGTTTGTGTTTGTAACCATTTCTGTTGTGCTTTTTGGTGTCTATTGCGGTATCTGTACTTGTTAAATAATAACCTGAGTGTGTTCTGCTATCTGAAACACCTTTGAATGGATTCAAAGGTTACATGGGAGTACTTTATAATTTAAAAAAAAAATTGTGTGTTCTATGTTTAAACCATTTTTTACACACAGAGGGCTCTTTCAAAATGGGTTATAAATGCACTGAAAAATGTCCCTACTTTTCAGCAATTTGCATATAGCTGTTCCCAAGGATGGAGCTGCAGTGTAGACACAGTATAAAATACACCTGTACATTTCACACATTTACAGTATCTTTGGAGCAGGTAAAAATCTGTGTGCCTAATTTATAAATGTCTGTGTTGCCTTTTATAAAATAGGCACCTTGTTATAAAACAACCCCCATATGAAACAAAATCACTGCAGAATGACGGGTTTAGAGCTGGGAAACGTTTTCTCCACCGTTAAAATGGGGGGGGGGGGGGGGGGGGGACACTTTCCAATTGTCTGATTTGTAGTGGATAATGTTGGGTACCGGCTGATTTGTGTTTGGTTTTCTTTCTGTGTAGTAACTGAACACAGAAAGTGATTGTATCCTAGTATAAACAATAACAAAAGAGAGGGTAACAGCATACAAATATAAAGGGAAACACAAAAAGCAAACACTGGTCCTTCAGGATTGGGAAAAATGTTGTCCTTTATTCTAACAATGACCCGACACGGGCTGTGTTTTCGGCGTGCAAACGCGTGCATCAGGGGTCTGACATAAAAACATAAAAATACACAAATATGTTAATCAAAAGATATTAACCGATTTGAACAAATATAAACAACATAACATATATATATTTAAAAAAAGGCAAAATACCAATCCAAATACATAAACAATTTAAAACACAATCATCAAATCATACAAAAAGAGGACCAAAATAAGCATTTCAAACATAAAAACATGTCTTCATGATAAGGATTCAATAATGTAGACATATAAAAAGATGTAAAAATTATATTAAAAATATATATTTATATGACGTGTGTGTCAATTACATGTTTGTGAAAAAAATAGCGGATTACAGAAAAGATGTGAACAAAAAAACAGTGCAAACAGACAGATATTCAAATGGGAGAACCTTACCAGAACAGTCCTATAGGCAGTGGTATGCTGGTAAATTTTTAACAGGCTCTCTCCCCGGTCCACCTCTGCACCCCCCCCCCCCCCCCCCACAACAGGCTCGCTCCCTGGTCCACCTCTGCGCCCCCCCCACCCCCAAATTGCAGAGCTGGCTATATCCGGGGAGAGAGCCTGGGAGGTGGGCAATGATTTATTTGCACCTTTTAATGTGAACCTAATGTGAATATTTACGCATTATTTTGCTAGATGACATATCTTGAAACATTATCCCCCAAAAGATTAAGTATGTTTGTCCGGAAAATGTCAGTCTCTATAACCATGTCCCCCTGGTTCTAAGACAGCACATAACACAGGAGCTCCGGATAATGTCAGAGTCTATAACTATGTCCCCCTGGTTTTAAGGCGGCACATAATACGGGAGCTTCGGCCAGTTTATCTTGGAAGTGTTTGATAGGTTCTGTTATGTTTTGTTTTATGATATTGTTCACACAGTTAAGCCTTTCCGCTTGGATGAAACGACGCACTGGCAGACATATACTTTGTATGGGTACAGAGTGCCATCCCGCAGCTTCAAGCAATAAAGGACCTCTTTGATAGCTCCTCCTGCGTGTTAATACAATTCATGGAAGCTGCCTTTAGTTTATATTTTTTCATTTGAAATAGCAACTTCTGTCGCTGGCTTAGGCGATTACTGCACTGATGATTAACAACTGACTGTATATACACGTACATGCAACAGGATAGATTGTATTTCAAAAAGTTTCTTGGATGCAGTAAGGTGCTAATATATTCTTTTTCCCCTGTGCTGTCTTGTATACTAGGACACATCCTGAGTGTTTATTCTATTTTATTAGTCCTTGAGCAGACCTTTTCTGGTAAGGTTCTCCCATTTGAATATCTGTCTGTTTGCACTGTTTTTTGTTGGCATCTTTTCTGTAATCCGCTATTTTTTGACAAACATGTAATTGACATACACACGTCATGTAAATATATATTTTTTATATAGTTTTTATGTCTATCTTTTTATATGTCTATATTATTGAATCCTTATGATGAAGACTTTTGTTTTTATGTTGGAAATATTTATTTTGGTCCTCTTTTTGTATGATTTGATGATTGTGTTTTAAATTGTTTGTGTACTTGGATTGGTATTTTGCCTTTTTTAAAAATGTTGTTTATATTTGTTCAAATCGGTTAATATCTTTTGATTAACATGTTTGTGTATTTTTATGTCGGACCCCTGATGCAGGCGTTTGCACGCTGAAACACGGCCCGTGTCAGGTCATTGTCCAAATAAAGGATAACATTTTTCCCAATCCTGAAGGCCCAGTGTTTGTGTCCAAGTATACACATTTTATGCAGTGATCTTTGAGGAAGAGAAGAAGACAGTTGGACTAAATTGCCATCACCCCATACAGAAGAGAAGACCTTGTTGCCTGCTTGGCCAGTAGTAGACTGAGATTTTGCTGTTTGGGTATTAATGACAGGAAGCTCAAAGCAGATCACACAGCAGGAAACAAAACTTGTGCTTAAAGCTCTGTACAAACTTCATATAGTACTACTTAAATTAAAAAAAAAAATTCTAGTCTAAAAGTCCCAAACATCCCCCAAACCCCATTTGCTAGAATTGCTTGTTTAGGAGCAGAGTAGTTATAGGAAGTGGGAGGGGGAATAGCCTCCACACCCTGGTCCACATTGGATTGTGTGTGTTTGGTGTAAATTATGCTAACATTGTACCACTGGCTAACATTCCAGTTCATCTCCTTTTCAATTTTGTCTTATGCATGGACTAGTCTTTCTGTGTTTAAGTGAAAAGAGAAAACCTTGAAAATGAACTCTGTTCTATAAAATCTTAAATGTGTGCTTACTATAACTTAGTACATGCAATATTTTGTAGATGAAACTACTTCCCTATCTGCTCATTCAAACCCATTGATTGACATTTGTTATCATGTTAAGTTTTGTACATAGAATTGCATTGCATTGCATAATATTTCTTGATTTGTTTGATTAACTGTTTCAGTGTAGCTTAAAATGCTCCCCGGGGTTGTACAATGCTAAAACAAGCCATAATTCTTTCCTTGGGGGATGAATAAACTATTAAGTTTAATAACATCAGAGGCTTACTAATTCCTTAGTGTGCCTTTAATGTAGGTCAGTGGGCCCCAGCCCACTCATGGTTATCAGAATATCCACAATGAATATATGCGAGAGATTTTGTATACAGAGGAGTGTGCATACAAATCCCTCTTGTGCATATTCAGTGTGGATATCCTGAAAACTATAGCAGTAGAGGGCTAGGTTGAAGATTAGTGGGCAGTAAGTTGCTCTAATAGGTGTAGCCCTGTGGTCAAACCTGATCCTGGAGGAACCCCAGCCAGTCAGTTGGGTTTTCAGGATATCCACAATGAATATTCATGAGAGATTTCAGTATGCAGTTCTAATCTCTCATGAATGTTCATTGTGGGTATCATGAAAACCTGACTGGCTGGAGTGCTTCTAGGACCAGGTTTGGGAACCACTGGTATAGCCTGAAGTTGAAGCATGGGGGTGGTGGTGCGGAGCAGGCTAAGATGGTATTTAATACAGAACAAATTTTTATTGCTGCTGTGTAGAGGTGCATTTTAGTGCTATAGACCTGCAGGGAACAAATCAATCGAAGACTACATTTGAAGTATTTTCTTTAGTATCAAGATTTTCTGAAGGACATAAAGGTTCTTTCAGAGTAGTTAGAATTGGCTGTATAATACGACATAGTTTTGATATGTATTAGAAAAAAAGCTTTCTATGTATACTGGCCATTTGACGGATGGAGAAGTGACTACACTTCCGAGTATTGCTGTCAGTAGCCTGTTATCCTTGCCAACGCTTAGCCTGTATGAAATCAGGGCTATTTGTACTGGCCCACATACTTTAAAGCAGATGTGTTGGCAGTAATAGTCTCCATGCTTATTACCAGTACACTTGTTCCTCGAGTTGTGTTCTTGCATTCATACTATACATCTTGAAAAGATTTGAGTTTCTAAACTTTTTTTGAACACTGTAGAATGCAAGGGCATAGACTAAAGTATAGTCTTCCATTTGTTTGCTTTTAGCAATCATGCAAGTGACCACCTTTGTTAGATTGCTGCTTACAAGGCAATACAGGTATCCTCATTTGTCATATTATGAAATAATTTCACATAAATGGGGGGCGTAACATAGGTTGGATTGCACTGTTCTTAGGGGGTCCAGTAAAAACATTAAATCTGTCTTTGTGCTTTCTGCTCTTGGTTTCCCAACCTCAAAGAGGGAAACAGCTTCTGACTTCTGAGATCCAAATCTGCTCACTGGAGGACAAACCTTAATTTGGGAAAGAACCTGTACTGAAAGGTTTGTTTTTTTTAAATAAGATTCTGTTTTACACTTTAAGTAGTAAGAACTGGGATTTTAGGGGATAATCAAGAAGACTGCAGGCTTTCCCTTGTCAACTCTTATTACAGAGCACCTGGCGGTGGAAGAGCCGGCAGGCCCTTGTCTCAGCTTCCAGTTAATTTTCCACTGAAGCTGCATATTTATTTTACTAAGAAATAGTGCCACTTTTATAGCATCCAAGTCACATTTATCTTAAGAACAGTTTAGTTGTGCAATGTGTAAGGCACTGTTAAATTGAAAGCGGTATCTTGCTGTATTAGAGGATGTTTAAGTGCTATTGCAATAAAAGCTTTCTCAATGTAAATTACATACACTGTTCATTACAGACGACTGCTGTTCTAAGTCTTAAGTGGTACCTTAAACATCTGAATTTTGTATTCTGTTTTAATTTAAAACATGTATGTGGCTAAAAAGTATATATAGTTAGAAATCAGGGGCTTTATATCTTGAATTTTAAAATCATTTTATTTGTAAATGATCTGGGAAACAGAATGAAGTGCGAGGTGATTAAATTTGCAGATGACACAGAACTACTCAAAGTTGTCAAAACCCATGCAGATTGTGAAAAATTGCAGGAAGACCTTAGGAAATTGAAAGACCTGGGCATCCAAATGGCAGATGAAATTTAATGTGGACAGATGTAAAGTGATGCACAGTGGGAATAATAATCTAAATCATAGTTACTTGATGCTAGGGTCCACCTTAGGAGTCAGCACTCAAGAAAAAGATCTAGGTGTTATTTTAGACAATATGCTGAAATCTTCTGTTCAGTGTGTGGTAGCAGCCAAAAAAAAGCAAACAGGATGCTAGGAATTATTAGGAAAAGGATGCAAAAGCAGACCAAGAATATTATGCCTCGTTATCTCTCCATGGTGAGACCTCATCTTGAGTGTTGGTTGCTGTATCTCAAAGATGTAGCAGAATTAGAAAAGGTTCAAAGAAGAGCGACCAAAATGAAAAGGCGATGGAACTGCTCTCATATAAGGAAAGATTACAGAGGTTAGGCCTCTTTAGCTTGGAAAAGAGAAGGCCAGATGGAGGTCTACAAAATACATTACACATCACTCATTCAACAAAAACATGTGCAGTTCTATGTGGAGCACAAAAGGAAAAAAATAAATCACAAATTAAATCAGTAAAAATCTGACAAAAAATTAACTTGCATATTTGTTAAAAAAAAGCTTTCAGCTGTTTTTTTAACTTTAAATACCTCCTAAAAGCATGAACTGAGCCAGGGAGAGAATTCCAAATTGAGGATGCTTGATAGGACAGTGATGAGTTCAAATGTCTGATACTTTTAACCAGTTTAAATGAAGGAAACTTTAAAACATGTCCTCTGATTACCTGTCTAGCAAGAAAAAATGATCATAAGTACATAAGTGTTGCCGTACTGGGACAGACCAAAGGCCCATCAAGCCCAGTATCCTGTTTCCAACAGTGGCCAATCCAGGTCACAAGTACTTGGCAAGATCCCAAAACAGTACAATACATTTTATGCTGTTTATCCGAGAAATAAGCTGTGGATTTTCGCAAGTCATTTTAATAATAGCTTATGGACTTTTCCTTTAGGAATCTATCCAAACCTTTTTTTAAACCCCGCTAAGCTAACTGCTTTTACCACATTCTTTGGCAATGAATTCCAGAGTTAAATTACACGATGAGTGAAGAAATATTTTCTCTGATTTGTTTTAAATTTACTACTTTGTAGCTTCATTGCATGCCCCTAGTCCTAGTATTTTTGAAAAGAGTAAACAAGCGATTCACATCCGTTCCACTCCTCTCAGTATTTTATATATCTCCGTCATATCTCCCCTCAGCTGTCTTTCTCAAAGCTGAAGAGCCCAAGCCATTTCAGCCTTTCCTCATGGGGAAGTTGTCCCATCCCCTTTATCATTTTCGTTGCCCTTCTCTGTATCTTTTCTAATTCCACTACATCTTTTTTTGAGATACGGTGACCAGAATTGCACACAGTATTCGAGGTGCGGTCATAGCATGGAGCGACAGAAAGGCATTATAACATCCTTGTTTTTATTTTCCACGCCTTTCCTAATAATACCTAATATTCTATTTGCTTTCTTTGCTGCCATAGCACACTGAGCAGAGGGTTTCAAAGTATCATCAACGATGACTCCTAGATTCTTTTCCTGGCCGGTGATTCATAACGTGGAACCTTGCATCACGTAGCTATAGTTCGGGTTCCTCTCTCCCACATGTATCACTTTGCACTTGTTCACATTATCTGCTGCCATTTGGCTGCCCAGTCTCAGTCTCCCAATCTGGTAAGGTCGTCTTGCAATTTTTCACAATCCTCTTGAGATTTAACAACTTCCAAAAACTTTTTGTCATCAGCAAATTTAATTACCTCACTAGTTATTCCCATATCTAGATAATTTATAAATGTGTTAAAAAGCAGTGGTCCTAACACAGAACCGCACTACCTACCCTTCTCCATTGAGAATACTATCTATTTAACCCTACTCTCTGTTTTCTAGCCATTAACCAGTTTTTAATCCACAATAGAACACTGCCTTCTATCCCATGACTTTCTAATTTCCTCTGGAGTCTTTCATGAGGTACTATATCAAATGCCTTTTGAAAATCCAGATATACAATATCGATTGGCTCACCTTTATCCACATTTTCATTCACTCCTTCAAAGAAATGTAGTAGATTGGTGAGGCAAGATTTCCCTTCACTAAATCCATGTTGGCTTTGTCTCATTAATCCATGCTTTTGAATATGCTCTGTAATTTTGTTCTTTATAATAGTCGCTACCATTTTGCCCGGCACTGATGTCAGGCTCATCGGTCTATAATTTCCTGGATCACCTCTGGAGCCCTTTTTAAAAATCGATGTTACATTGGCACCCTCCAATCTTCCGGTTCCATGCTTGATTTTAAAGATAAATTACATATTACTAACAATAGTTCTGCAAGTTCAATTTTCAATTCTATCAATACTATGGGATGTATACCATCCAGTCCTGGTGATTTGCTACTCTTCAATTTGTCAAATTGCTCCATTACATCTTCCAGGTTTACAGAGATTTGATTCAGTTTTTCTGACTGGTCAGCATTAAATACCATTTCTGGCAACGGTATCTCTTCCACATCTTACTTTGGTGAAGACCGAAGCAAAGAATTCATGTAATCTCTCTGCTATGGCCTTGTCTTCCCTGAGTGCCTCTTTTACCCCTCGGTCATCTAGCAGTCCAACTGATTCTTTTGCTGGCTTCTTGCTTTTAATATACCTAAAAAGTTTATACTATATGTTTTTGCCTCCAATGCAGTCTTCTTTTCAAAGTCTCTCTTTGCCTTCCTTATCGGTGCTTTGCATTTGATTTGCCATTATTTATGTAGTTTCCTATTACTTTCAGTTGGATCCTTCAAATTAGAAGGCATATCTCCAATAAGGGATCAAAAAACTACTGAACTCAACTTAAAATAAGATCTTGCCATAATAGGTAGCCAATAACGCTTGCAAAAATAAGGTGATTTATGATCATTCCTTTTCAGCAGAGGTTATCAATAGAAATCAAACAAAATAAAACATGGAAAAGAAAATAAGCTACCTTTTTTATTGGACATAACTTAATACATTTCTTGATTAGAAATGTATTAAGTTATGTCCAATAAAAAAGGTATCTTATTTTTTTTCCATGTTTTATTTTGTTTGATTTCTATTGATAACCTTTAAGAGTAGACTAACACGGCTACCGCACCTCTCTACTTTTCAGCAGAAAAATAATTTGTACAGCAAGATTTTGAATAGTCTGAAGTTTTCTCAACACTTTCTTTGGCCAGCTAACATAAACCAAGATTACAGTAATCCAATTTAGATAACAGTAAGGCTTTCACTATTAATCTAAAGCAAGATATTTTAAAATTCCTGCGAATAGCTCTTAACTTTCTTAACAAACCAATGGAACCTTGAACTACATAAAATAGTGGTGTAGAATGAGTAGAAGTGAATTGATTATTTAACTCTTTCAAAAAGTACAAAGAGCAGGTGACACAATGAAATTATGTGGAAATATTTAACAAATAGGAGGAAATATTTTTTCTCTCAAAGAATAGTTAAGTTCTGGAACAGTTAGCAAATCTGGGTTTAAAAAAAAGGTTTGGACAGGTCACTGGAGGAAAAGTCTATAGTCTGCTATTGAGACAGACATGGGGAATAATACACTGCTTGCCCTGGGATTGATAGCATGGAATGTTGCTATATGGGTTTCTGCCAGGTACGTCTGACCTGGATTGGCCATTGTTGGAAACAGGATACTGGGCTAGATGGACCATTGATCTGACCTAATATGGCTATTCTTATCTTGTAAATACAGAGCCTTTAGATATGATGGATGTGGGGAAAAAAGAACCCGAATTATAGCTACATCATGCAAGGTTCCACGTTAGGAGTTACGGACCAAGAAAGGGATCTGGGTGTAGTCGTCGATAATACACTGAAACCTTCTGCTCAGTGTGCTGCTGCGGCTAGGAAAGCGAAATAGAATGTTGGGTATTATTAGGAAAGGTATGGAAAACAGGTGTGAGGATGTTATAATGCCGTTGTATCGCTCCATGGTGCGACCACACCTTGAGTATTGTGTTCAATTCTGGTCGCTGCATCTCAAGAAAGATATAGTAGAATTTGAAAAGGTGCAGAGAAGGGTGACTAAAATGATAGCGGGGATGGGACAACTTCCCTATGAAGAAAGATTAAGGAGGCTAGGGCTATTCAGCTTGGAGAAGAGACGGCTGAGGGGAGACATGATAGAGGTATATAAAATAATGAGTGGAGTGGAACAGGTGGATATGAAGCGTCTGTTCACGCTTTCCAAAAATACTAGGACTAGGGGGCATGCGATGAAACTACAGTGTAGTAAATTTAAAACAAATCGGAGAAAATGTTTCTTCACCCAATGTATAATTAAACTCTGGAATTCGTTGCCAGAGAAAGTGGTGAAGGCGGTTAACTTAGCAGAGTTTAAAAAGGGGTTGGACGGTTTCCTAAAGGACAAGTCCATAACCGCTACTAAATGGACTTGGGAAAAATCCACAATTCCAGGAATAACATGTACAGAATGTTTGTACGTTTGGGAAGCTTGCCAGGTGCCCTTGGCCTGGATTGGCCGCTGTCGTGGACAGGATGCTGGGCTCGATGGACCCTTGGTCTTTTCCCAGTATGGGGCATTACTTATGTAATGTTGTAGGGTTATGTAAAGAAATGTAAAATTAAACTTTCCTGTTGCCTTCTTTTAACAAGGCTCAGATTCAGAGGTTTTGAGGGTAATTCTATAAATGGACACCAGTTTGGAGTCTGTTCTAATAACCTAAAGTTGGCTACCTTTCTTTATAGAATATTAAATACATGTCTGTACTTCTTAGGTGTGAGTGCTTATTTGAGCTAGAGAGCTGGTGTAAATGCTAGTACCTAGATTGTGAAAGTACACACCCACATTATAGTATTTTGCAGTCTATATAAATGTGTGCCCTGCCTATGTGAACATTCCCTTGCAAAGTATATGCCATTGAATATTGTCAAGTACTTACAGAATAATATGTAGCTGGAAAGTGCTTATTTACATACATATTTGTTCACATGCATGACTAGAATATAAGCATTTACATGTGTACCTATAGCCTCACTAAGCCACCTCACCAACCCACTCAATTATGAAAGCCCACCTTCTATAACTACCCTAATCACTCCCTTCCTTCTCCTTTATTCCCTTCCTTAATCGCCACACATCACTAACTGTATCTGATATCCTGAAATGAGAATGTTAACAAAACTATGTAAGCCACATTGAGCCTGCAAATAGGTGGGATAATGTGGGATACAAATGCAATAATAATTCCTAAATCTAGGCACTTCCTTATACAATTACCCTTTTTATGCCAATGTACATTGGGACTTTATTTGTTAGAAAACTTGAATTGTTTGTTCTTATTGGCTGGGTTTGTATTTTTCTGGCACATACAACTCCGCTATGCCAGTGCAGAAAATGTTTGGATAGGGCAATTTGGATCTTTCCAGTAGCTGAAGGATAAAACTGATTAAAGTCAAGTCTAAGGTGCCCATCTTGGGACATTAAGGCAGCGCTGATCAAACTGCCTCTGGCCACTGAAAGCATGTGACCCCCACAGCCCTAAGCGTTTGTGTATATGAAATCCTAATGGAGCAGCTCATGACTTGCATATGTAAATCATTTAGGGATGCATTATTTTGAATCCAGGTCCCTGAACTTCAAAGTTACAGCATGAAAATGATGGCTTAGTGACATGGTATAATAAATCTAGGGTTTAATTAGTCTTGAAAGTGAGGATTATAGACTAAAATTCAGCTTGTCCTTACAGGATTTTTTTTTTTTAATATAAGATTACTTCTTAACACTTATGTTAAAGAATTATGTACTTAAGGGAATTGGCTGTATTTGTACTAATTTATTAAAAAAAAAAACCTTTTTAATATTAAAAGATCTTGTGTAGTTTGTGAATACAGAAGCTCTGGCCGACTCATACTGCTGTTCTAAGATGAATAGTTTGATTAAATGATTTTAAACCTTAAGTTGTCTGATCCTCATTTTATTAACATGTAATTCTTTCTCTTTTAGGGGGTTGTTTACTAAAGCTTAGCTCGTGTTATCTGCAGTAGGGCCTATAGGAATAAAATGGGCCCTGCTGCAGATAACTCGAGCTAAGTTTGAGTAAGCAAGTGGGTTAGTGAACTGGATGCCCTGGCCATTTTTATACATTTCAGAAAAAGTTGTTTTTTTTTAATATATATGGAAATAATTGAATTGCATTGTACAATATAGTCAAAATTTGGGGTCAGTGGGTTCTAAGCTTCTTTCTGTTTATGCCCACCCCCACCCCCAAAACACAAAATGGGGAGGAGCATTTAGAAATGGTCATTTCATAGGTCCCATAAGTCTGTGCTATCATTTCTTACAGTAGTGTTTCTTATTGCACGGGTATACTGTCAAGTTTGCTCACTACTTATGATCCACTCAGCTACAGTTTTTTCACTCCAGTGTACTACATTCTGCTGGTTTCAGAATTTTATGGTTTGAATATGTGGGGCCCCATAATCTTGCAGGACCTACATGTTCAGATGTGAGGTAAGCTGGCAGAGGAGGCACTTAAGAAACACTGTCCCCCTTTTTATTTCTTTATGTTCAATCATTTTTATTGACAACCACAACAAAAACACAACTTATATCCTAAATCTAACATGTTGCTTCCTCAAATTCAAATAACAATGCAGTGTGATCACAGTGTACAGTTGTCATTTTGTATTATAGTCTTCCCCCTCCCCCCCAAACCCCCCCTTTTTCTCTTTTGTCCTTTATTCCAGTCCTTCTGAGGGCACTTTTCCTTTTCCTCATCTCTGACCTTAAATATTCAATAGATATCCTCTTGCTGTTGGCGTTAAGGTCTGCCAAAAAGCAAACCATCTCTGTTGAAATTGTTGTCTTCTCATCGTTTCCATGTTGGTTGTTTCTAATCTTTCCATTCGCATTAAGTGTATCATCTGGGCTCTCCACTGAGGTACCGTGGGTGCCTGTTTTGACAGCCACTCCAACAAAATCACCTTTTTTCTACTATTATAGCCCTTTTCGCAAAATCTTTAAACCCTCTGGGTGACCGCGCTGGAGTGCTTATATGGTCAAATAATATCATGCAGTCCAGGCTCCACTGTACCCCCCACATCTGGGAAATTCTTTGTGTCAGTATCCTCCAGAACTGGGTTATGTGTGGACATGTCCAAAACATATGTCCTAGTGTTGCCCCCACCACATTACATTTTGGGCATTCCCCCGCTGGGGACAACCCCATGTGGAAACCTCTCCGTGGTGCTATATGCATTCTCAACGCCACCTTATATTGTATTTCCCAGCACCAAGTAAAGTTGGTGGACCTCCCTTTTTATTTCTTTAAAACATTCCATTTATTAATGTCTTAGGTGGAGTACAATACAACATAAAGATCAGATTTTTAAAAAATGCAGCTTAATGAAAACCATAAAAGATAAACAGCAGCTACATAGTACATTTTAGGCAAAAACTCTGCATGCAAGTGTGTGTGGGGTTGTTTTTTTTATTTTCTGAAAGAATATGAATCTTAAGCTGCAGGGCTGCTGCAACCAGGCAGTTATCTACTGCAACAATTTGAGGGGTGGGGGGCACCAAAGAGCAGCTGTGGTCGAGGCAAAATACATCCTGGTGTTCACAAACTGTAAGAAACAGAAGGTACTCTTACCAGCAGGGAGGGTGGACACGTCAAATGGCCCATTTACCCAGAATACTATGGGAAGGATAGTGTTAGGGTGATCATACTTGTTTGGGGTGGGGTGATAAGTGCCCTACAACAAGTAAGAAGCAACCACTGCTTCCTTAGTAGTTCTCCAGACTGGTCAAGACGCTTGGGTTATGCACACCTACAAGCAGAAGGAGACTAAGAACACTGAGATTTATATAAGAGCACAGCAGTTGCCAGCCAGCAAATATTTGTCTCCCAGAAGATGGTGGTCCTGCAGTCTGAGCTGGTGTGGTAGACCTGAGGAGGAGGAGGAGGGAATATTTTTTTTTCTTGGTATTTCATGTTGGGAGGTGTATGTTTCTCCCACAGTAAAAAAAAAAAAAAAAAAAAAAAAGTCTGCCTGCTTTGATGTTGGTACACCATGAGGACCATGTTTTCTTGCCAGGGTGTTTGGGCAGTTGTGTCCCCCCCCCCCCCCCCCCAAAGCTGCTTTCTTTGAGAGGACCACTTCTGCTGTAGCTGCAGTGTTTGTTGGATGCCTTGAGTGCTCTGGTTCCATATGCGGCTGCTGTGGAGAAACAGATGGGGAGGAGGGCAAACAAGCTGAAAGCTCTCTAGGTTGGTTTGAGCAGCTGTCTGGGAACCTCATACTATGTTGGGGTTGTTTTCTCAAGTGGGTTTAGCTTGCAGTCCGTCCTTTTTCCTCCTTTGGGTCCCTCTCATCAAGCCTTGGTCACCACAGCATGGGAGAGAAAGCCATGCCATGAGCATAGATTGACTACTGCATGTGTGGGCTGCAGGAGTTAGAGGCACACATCACTCCTTGCAAGCTCTACAGTGAGCCCAGGTCTTCTGTGGCAACCGTGTTGGATTCAGTGCTCTTGGATGGGCAGGTGCAGTTAGGTTACAGCGGGTTCGTTAGTGGCTGCTCTTTCTTTGACGGGAACTGCTGCCATACTGGATTTGGCCCAGCAGTCTGATCTCCCTCGGTTATCTCCAGAGGGTTCTCTCCCAGGTCCCATATCTGCTAGTGATTGGAGGGGTTGAGTTTTTTTTCTCCTAAATTTATTGTACAGACCATGGCAGTCGGGGGGGGGGGGGGAGGAGTTGTTGGAGGGGGCTTTCTTGTGGATGTGCATGCTCTAGGAGCAGCCAAGTATCCCTCGGTGGACTGGACCATGGAATTGGAAGCAATTGAGCAGGATTTCTGAAGATGATTTTTCTGACCCAGCAGAGGAGTTGCTGGTGGAAAGGGACTTTGAGGGGGAGGACCTCTTGCCTGGGGAAGGTCCCTTGGTGGTCCACGTTTTTTCACTGTGAAGAGCTAACAGAGCTGATAGGTCACCTTGGTGCTGAATTTTGAGGACAAAGTGGCTGTGGAGGGCACAACCAAAAAGGTGGAGCTGTTGGTGAAGGGAATATAGTGGCTGCTTAAATCCTTCCCTATTAACCAGGACCTCTGAGATATGGACGTCACCAAATACACTGTGTAACGTGGCAAGAGCGATGGAAATTGTACCCCATTCCAGCTGAGGACAAATTCTTTTGGCCTCCAACTATGAGCGTGGTTGTTACTGCATTTACAAAGACTATTCCCTGAAGGATCCCCAAGACAGAAGAAGAGAGACTTTGTTGAAGCGTATTTTTGATCTTTTGGCTTTGGCACTTCAGGCTTCCATATGTGGAGGCCTGGTGGCCATGGTGTGTTTTTAGGTGGGTGGACAGGATTCTGGATGCTACTCTGATGAATCAGATCCTTGGCAGGGAAGTAGCTAAGTTCGAAATGGGCAGCTCTTTCCTGGCAGATGTCCTCCAGACAAACCAAGGAGCAAAGGGCAGAGGAAATTATGCACACAGCAGGTTTTGGAATGCTAGACATTACTGTCTGGGTAGGTTTAGTGGGAGAAGTACTGCGGGGGGGGGGGGGGGGGGCAGGGAGTCTGATGTAGGTGCCAGATTAGAAGTACAAAATGAAGGTGTAGGGGTCCAGCCTCTGGTGGCAATTAAGGGCATGATTTAAGAGACCTTTTACCAGAGGTAGATCCAGATTACTTTGGACAAGTGAGTTCTCAATGTTGTTCGCAACAGGTATTCACTGGAGTTTGAGTGACCTCTGCCATTCCTGTTGGAAAGTGGGTCAGTCAGGGACATGCTACAGAGGTTGGCCAGTTTATGGTCTGTCCCAGTGGTTCCTCAGGAGGAACGGGCACAGGCAGTAAATCCGTTTATTTTGTGGTCCCCAAAAAGGAGGGCATGTTTCATCCCATTTTAGATCTCAAGCATGTAAACGGAGCCCTCAAGGACCCTGCACTCGGTCACTCTAGCGGTTTGACATGGAGAGTTTCTCATGGCTCTGGATCTTACAGAGGCATACCTTCCTATCTTTATTCACCTGGCTTATCAGCAGTTCTTATGTTTTGCTGTCTTAGGATGACAGCTCAGACCTTTTCCAAGGTAAGGGTTGTGGTCACAGTGGCTCTTAGCAAGGAGGGAATCCTGCTTCATCCCCTATATGGATGATTGGTTGATCAAAGTGAAATCCTTCCAGGAGAGCAAGTGGAATATGGCTTGAATTATCCAGTTTCTCAAAGATCTGGGTTGGATAGTGAATCTCACCAAGAGTCATCTCTCTCTCGTTTTGCAGTCTCTCATATATCTGAGGGTCCAGTTCAATACTCAGGTCAAGTGTTTTTCCCTCAGATAATCATTAAACTACTGCGGCAGATTCTCCATTTTCTTTCATCAAGAGGTCCTCCAGGCCCTGGCTTATGTGCAGGTATTGGGGTCGATGGTGGCTTCTCTGGAAGTGGTACCCTGGCCCCTGCAGTTTGCATTCCTGGCACAGACATGCTCTAGAGGTCTTCCCCTCTTGAGGGGTGGAGGGTGCAATGCAGTTTCCAGTAGTGGCTGTTGACGGACAATCTGGAAAAAGACATGTCTTGGAGTCCCCAGTGTGGACAGTGGCCACTACAGATGCAAGTCTGAGACTGGAGAGCCTGCATTCTTGGTCAGGTGGTTCAAGATCACTGTCTACAGAGGAAACACAGTGATCGATCAACAGGCTGGAGACTAGAGCAACCTGACTCGCTCTGGCAGTGTTCAGTAGATTCTTGAAGGTGTTTCCATAAGAGTGCTGTCTGACAGCGCCACAGCTGTGACATGTCAGTCATCAAGGTAACACAAGATGCCATCAGGTGGCAATGGAGGCCTCTAGTCTCTTGGCCTAGGCGGAAGTTCACTTTTTCAAATCTCTCAGTTGCCCATGTAGTGGGCACAATGTGCTGGTGGACTTGGAGCAGGCATACACTGGATCCCAGGGAACGGTCTCTAACTTGGGAGGCCTTTTGAGAGCATTGTTCTTCTTTGTGGTTGACCAGAGATGAACTTGATGGTGACAGTGGCCAATGCACAAATGCCATGATAGCCGCCAGAGGGATGCACCATCAGGTGGCATTGATGCACTGGCAAAAGGATGCCCTGCTGTATGTTTCCACCATGGCCATTGGTGGGTCAGATCATTCAAAACAGAGTCACATCCCAGCCCAGTTATTCTGGTTGTGCTAGATTGGCCCTGCAGGGCCTTGGCACAGGAATCTGATGTGCCCAGCTGTGGACAGCCTCCTGACGCAGGGATTGGTGATGATGCTAGACCCATCTCCATTCTTGTTTTATAGCCTAGCTCTTAAGAGGGAGCACCTGAGGAAGAGAGCATATTCTCCCAAAGTAATTACTATCATGCTGTAATCGTATAGATGTTCTATGTCTTTAGCTTATGTGAGGGTCTGGCATATCTTTGAGACTTGGTATCGGGAAAAGGGAGTTATTGGACCCTGTGTGCATTGGTGGTGGAAATCTTGGAGTTCCTTCAGGATGATTTGGATAGAGGATTAGCATTGGCTTCCCTGAAGATGCAGCTGGCAGCTTGGCCCATTTCTGGGGCTGGGATTGGGTAAGTACTTGCCAACTGTGCATTTTTTTCTTAGGGGAATGATGATCATCTGCAGCTGTCCCAATGATTGTTTTGGTTCCCTCTTGGGACCTGAGCCTTGTGTTGGCAGCCTTGGTTGACTTTCCCTTTCAACAGCTGGTGGCTTGTAGGTGTAAGGATTTGAATCTGAAGATGGTTTTTCTGGTCTCTACATCCTTGGTGCATAGGATCTCAGAATTGCAGACCTGGTTCGGTTGGGAACCATTCTTGGCCTTTTGCGGGAAAAAGGTTACGACAAATTCCTACGTTTTTGCCCAAAATAACATTGGTCTATCTCTCTGCCGCTGTTAGGAGATATAGCTGGTGATAGGGAACAGCGTCAGGTCACCTGGATGTTGTGAATGTTGCTATAGTACTATAGTTTTGCAGGTCACATTGTGCAGTTTGGTGGCCCTAACATGGGGACAGTGGCTTCTAAGGCCTCCATTGTGAGTGGATTAAAGAAGCAATTGCTTTGACTTAAAAGGGTGCTTGGTGTCATCTGGCCTCAAGGCTTACTCCATGAGGGCCATGGTGTCTTTGTGGGCAGAGAGCAGTTTAATTCTACTGTAGGCTAGTTGTAGGGCAGTGGTCTGGGCTTTGCATTCCTTTTGTGAAATATTAGAGAATTTATGTACAGGCAACACAGGAGCTGGCCTTTTGAAGCTGAAGTGTTGTCATCTGGTCACAGGGTCCCATGCTTAAGGTTAGAGCTCTGGAAGGAGAATTTAAGACGTTACACTTCCAGGGTCGTTCAGATCCTCCCAAGGGGTATCCCTAAGCATATCCTCTCCAAAAGACATTACACGATGCGATACCCGCAAGCAGGTCTTCTCTGGAGTAGCCCCCACACTCCCTCATGTGCAACTTCCTTTAGTCACCTATTTTCTAACTTCTCATACTCTTATATGTTTACACTGTCTATTAAAATGTTCTATTATATATTGTGTTGACTTTTGTAAGTAGTATACTATGCCATACTTTGAATATTTTTATATTTTTACTGCTGTAATTGTCTATTATGTTTGATTTATTCTTACTGTACACCACCTTGCGTGAATCCTTTCAAAAAGGCAGTAAATAAATAAAAATTACCTGCTTCCCCCCAACCCCAATAGGCCCTCCAAACGTGTCAAGAACCGACTCTGTTCACAATGACTGCATTAGGGGCTTATAGGCCATTCAGTTATGTATAAAGAAATGAGAGATCTGCATTAAACAAAATATTTGTTTTTATTATTTTGACTTATAAAACCACTTGCCCCTGAAATGTGCTCAAAATAGAATAATCCATTTGTGTATCTAAAATTTAAACTTATTCAACAGAGATCAAAGGAAGATGTGATTCCATGTGCCCCAATGAAAGGAGAGTTTAATTTTACTTCCGTTTAATTTCAATATATTCCATCTTTTGTAACACCAGGCTTCCCAAGGCAGATTACAACAACAGTAAAGATGAACCCATTACAAAATAGGATATTCTCATTGAAAATTGGCCATGTATTACTGTATTCTATAGAACAGTGTAGAAAAATGAGCACAAAATACAGAGAGTTTATTATTTATTTTATTTTATTTATTGCATTTGTATCCCACATTTTCCCACCTCTTTGCAGGCTCAATGTGGCTTACAATACATCATGAATGGTGGAAGTATATAAGAGAGTATACATTTAGTATTATATAGGATCTTGGTTAACATGATAATGATGAAACATGATAGTAGTGTGACAAGCAAATATTATAAGACAGTTCTGGATATATTTGTAGGAGTTCACATTTATTGATCTTTGTGGTATGCCTTGTTAAAGAGATGGGTCTTCAGTAGTTTACGGAAGTTAGTTAATTCATAGATCGTTTTCAGGCTGTGCGGCAGCACGTTCTAGAATTGTGTGCTCAAGTATGAAAAGGTTGACGCATGCGTTAGTTTGTATTTTAGCCCTTTACAGTTGGGGAAGTGAAGATTGAGGAATGTGCGGGATGATTTTTTAGTATTCCTGGATGGTAAGTCTATCAGGTCTGACATGTAGTCTGGGGTATCTCCGTGAATGATTTTGTGAACTAGGGTACATATTTTGAACGTAATGCGTTCTTTAAGTGGGAGCCAGTTTAGTTTTTCTCGTAGGGGTTTTGCACTTTCATATTTTGTTTTACCGAATATGCGTCTAGCTGCTGTGTTCTGAGCTGTCTGAAGTTTCTTGATTATTTGATCTTTGCAGCCAGCGTAGAGTGCGTTGCAGTAGTCTAGATGGCTGAGTACCATTGATTGTACCAGATTGCGAAAGATGGTCATTGGGAAGAAAGGTCTTACTCTTTTTAGTTTCCACATTGAGTGGAACATCTTCTTGGTTGTGTTTTTCGCGTGACTCTCAAGAGTTAGGTGTTGATCAATGGTAACTCCAATAATTTTTAGGGTATCCGAAATTGGAAGGTTCAGTTTTGGTGTGTTAATGGTGGTGAATATGTCCGTGTTATGTTGAGAGGTGAGGATTATTATTGCTCTTTCTACCAGCTACAATAATTTTTATGCTGTTTTATTGATTTTCAATTTTATTTCATGATATATACATATGGGAAGCTTTCAAATAAAAAAAAAACTGTCAAATTAAAATAAAATTCACACATAAGCATTTGCTATTGTTTTTATGTATGTAACCCGGGTATCACCCATGCACTGGCTCCAGCCCTGGGCCACAAAAAGACCTTTACTCAAACTTCACAGTCTTCGCTCACTCTCCGGTCATTCTTACCACACACCTCATTTCCAGTCCACTTACAGTCGAGTTGGGGTGGATCAATGGTTCAGAATAATTAATCATTTCTAGTTCCAGGTTCCACTCAGTTCTTCAGTCCAAGAATCACACTGCACTCTGAAGGATTTACTAACAAATTCAACTTTATTGTAACTTCTGCAACAGGCAGTTTGCAAATTCAGTGATTCTTCACTTCATTCACTTATATAAACTTATTTAAATCAATCTCATACTTCTGCCATTCTGTGGAGAACACCTATATCGCTTACTTCTCAGGTGTATGTACAGGAGGACATTTTTGCTTTTTGTCAGGGCTATTCACATGTTCGCAAGTACCCCTTGTCCATGCCCATCCTGTTTGCCAGATATAACCTCTTCTCCACCAACTAACTCTGCTACCACCAGGCACAGTCCCTTATGGCTGTCCTCCTTCCGTGGGTGCACCTCACAGGGCAGCATCCCGGTCTTGAGCAGGTTATGTCCTGCCCTCATAGACGGTCGATAGCCAACTGTTTTGGGGAGGCTAAAGGGGGCGGAGCTTACCTCTGTAGCGACGTCAGTGATGTCGCTGCCAAGGGGGCGGAACCCACAACCGTAATAACATTTCCTGGAGTCCTCTTTAAAAGTGGCCCAATTTAAAACTGGCAATGGTGATTTATTTCCGTTAAACCTGGGTGCCCCCCCCCAAACCTCGTAGGGGTTGCTGTGGTGATAGGAAGCTCTTGGGAGGGGCGTGGCTAGCGCAGGGCAGGTCCTGACTCCTGACCTCCATACTCTCCGTGGTAGTGATGTCAATGACGTTGCTGTCACTGAAGTAAAACAATTAGAATGCACGCACGAGGGGGGCGGGTAGGATGGGCGCAATACCCAAACAGAAGTCGACCATTGGGCTGCCTCTCATACAGGGTGCCTATGCCTGCCCTGTACTCTGCTTGTGGGCTGGACTCCCCAATCCACCCAAAACTCTGACTCCTTCACCAATTATTGTCAGTGGGGCAACAACTGCTTCTCATTTCTAGCCCAATCTTAAGGTGGCGGCTCAGGATCCCCCTTCTCCTTCGGGTCACTTGGCAGGGGCTTGCAGGCAACCAAAGACTCCTCTAAAGGGCAAACTATCATTTTTATCTCCTCTCAAACTCCTCCTCCTCTATCACGCTTCAGAACTAGGGCACTATCTCTCTGCATTTTATTTCAAAGTCACACCCCTTGGTTTGGGCCCCTCCCACCCAGGGACCACCCATTCACTGCCCCCATTGACTATCCACAGGGGCTTACTCTTCTATTAATCCCCAATGCAACAGGGGATTACATGTGAAAATAGCTTTATTATCATTGGAAGCAAATATAAAGGCATATAGTGCAGGACTGAAATCCACAATACAGTATTGCAAATAACAAAGAAAGCTCTCAAGCAATGACAAAAACATTTTGAATATAATCCTCCCTTCCTTCACAGACCCCTCTAAAACCCCCTCCCTTACTTCCCTCCTAACAAATAATACAAAACTAAGGAGGTTTAATAAAACAATATAAACCTCACAAGTTTGCTTGTTTTCAATAGTGTCTGCCAATGTTTTGGGCCATTCAATATGGTGGCAAGTTCTGCCACTGGCTTCAGCACACAGAATGGGCTAGATAAAGCTCATGCCATTTCCTGTCATATTAAACCTCCTTGGAGCTTTAGAATGAGGCTTGTAACCAAAGAAGGTGGATGAAACCAGGAGATGGGGTGAGCCTATCTAGTCCATTATATGGGCTAAAGCCAGTAGGTGGAGCTTGTTGCAGTTTAGTTCACCCAAAACAAGAGCAAAAGATTATTAGAAATAGCGGACTACCTATGCATGGTCCATCTGTAAAAAGTCTAAACCTGTTCCAGTTGGATAGGCTGTGCCTTAAAAAGTGGAGGACAAAAGGTTTTATTTTATTTTTTCACTTATTTGATAGCTTTTTAATTTATTTGAAAGCTTCCCATATGTAGATATAAATATCATGAAATAAAAATTGAATATCACTAAAACAGCTAAAAAAATTATTGTAGCTGGTAGAAACAGCACTTATAAACTCTGTATTTGTACTAATTTTTCTACACTGTTCTGTACAATACAGATAGCCAAATTTCAGTGAGGATATCCTGTTTCCTGATGGGTTCATTTTAACTGTTGTAATCTGCCTTGGGAAGCCTGGTGTTACAAAGATGGAATATACTGAAATTAAACAGAAGTAAAATTAAACTCTTCTTTTATTGGGGTACATGGAATCACATCTTCATCTGTTTTGTAGAAGTTTACATTTTAGATAAGCAAATGGATTATTCTGTTTTGAACATGTTTTATAAGTAAAAATACAAATAAATATTTTGTTTCATGCAGATCTATTTTGTTTAAACATAACTAAATGGGCTATAAACCCTAATGCAGTCCATTGGTTTTCTTATATTTTGTTCATGTGATGACTTATACTGTGCCAACACTGAAAATGCTTCTCTCTATCTGGTCAATAATAAAAGGAGCTCATTGTGAACACTATCTACCTTAAAAGGTTGTTTTGTGGCTGTACATGAGGAATTATAATATTGAATAGATAAGTGTATGTTTGTGTCCCTACTCATGCATCCAAAGTTTATATAATCCTCTTCAAGAAAGCCAGTTAATCGTTTAACTTATTAGTGGAACAGAACCACAGAGGCATAGTACAGTCACATTTTCAATATGGTAATAGTTAGGGCCCAGCTAAGGAATAGATTATTTTGAATTAATTTTCACTGGACCAAACTTGCTTTCCTTGTGCCGTCACCATCCAGTCGGATAAGCACTGTCTTAAAAGATAGAGGATAAAGGATTTTTTTGTTTTTCTACATTGATATCACACATTATCCTAAGCAAAGTTTGGTTCAATGTGGCTTACATTAAAAAAAATACAGTGACATAGAATAATAGAATTCAGTTTCATCATGGGAGCAAATAAGTGGATATATCTGAAACATTTAACAAAATTGAGATGAACATATATACCCAACTGATCATTTACAAGTCTGTCCTTTAATGATTCCGCATGTTCAGAAATCACAGTCATAAGTATAGACAGTTATTCAAATATTATCACATGCATACACCAGAACAGGCATCCATACACACAATGCAAAACAACTTCTACAGACTGCATCCAAAATGTAATATTTATTTACAGTGCACTCCATTTAAGTGCACGTCGGATAAGCGCATGCTCTGTTTAACTGCATGCCATACTTCAATCCCATTTTGGCGCCATCAATTTCTATGGGGACAAACTTCAGTTTAGCGCACCACTGATAAGTGCAAGATTTGCTTATATGCATGGTTTAAGACCGCTCCCCTGCAGGAAAGACTCCGCTTAAGTGCACACATGGAATATGGAAGCCGATTGGCACGTGACAAAGGGGTGAAAAATTTGAAATCTCATTGGTTACCTTCCACAGGCAGTAACCAATGAGAGTTAATTTGTTAGAATAAGCGAAATAAAGTTGTTAGAGTATACAATGGAGTCGTCGTTGTCGCACAATTGTAAGACTTTAACACTGGCTGAACGATTAGAAGTTCTTAAAAAATTAGAAAAAAAACAAAGTCAAGCATCTATTACTAAAGAATATGGGGTCAATCCCAGTCAAATTTCATGTACCTTGAAGCAGAAAGATCAGCTTCTGGAAGACTGGCAAAACAATACAAATCCACACAGGAAACGTAAACGAGCGGGAAAAGCTGAGGATGTTGAAGATGCTCTTCTTCGGTGGTTTTCTCAAGTCAGGAGCAGGCAGTTTCCTGTCAGTGGTCCACTGCTTATGGAGAAAGCTAATCAGCTAGCTGAAAGTCTTGGACTAACTGAATTCAAAGCCACTGTTGGATGGTTGGAAAGATGGAATGAGAGGAACAACATAAAATTCAAGAAACAGCATGGTGCAAAAAAAGATGCTGATGACTTTGGTGCTGAAAATTGGGTTGTTTCAGTTCTTCCTACCATCTTGAACGAGTTTGCACCTTGTGACGTTTTCAATGCTGATGAAACCGGTCTCTACTGGCGAGCAATTCCTTATGGAACACTTGCATTCAAACAAGCCGAAACTACAGGAAGTAAAACGTCGAAAGACCGACTGACGATCCTCCTTTGCTGCAATATGGATGAGAGTGAGAAGTTGGAACCACTCATCATTGGAAAGAGCAAACAGCCCTGTTGCTTCAAGAATGTTAAGCGACTTCCTGTGTCATACGAGGCTAACGCAAATTCATGGATGACTGGGGAAATTTGGAAGCAGTGGCTAAAGAAGTTAGACACTAGAATGCGGGCACAAAAGCGTCAGATTTTGTTGCTTTGTGATAGTTGTGCTGCATACAGTGATGTCAGGCTGTCTAACGTCAAGGTGGTCTTCCTGCCACCAAACACTACCTCTCTGATTCAACCTATGGATCAGGGCATAATAGCCAATTAAAAAAAACATTATCAGGCTCTTGTGCTACGTCGTTTGATGAGCGTTATGGATGACCCGACTGGCAAGTATAAATGTGCTGTTGAACTGGCTCGTAACCTATCACTGTTGGTTTCCCTACATATGCAGAAAGAAGCCTGGAATCATGTTACACAGGCAACCATTGTGAACTACTACAAGCGGGCAAGCTTCGTTAAGGATGTGGAGAGGGATGAAACAGATGCAGCTGTTGCAAACGCGTCAGATGAACAGGCTATTGACATCCTAGCCGGTGTTACTGAAGAGGAGTTACATAGCTGTTGATTACGATCTACAAACAGCTGCTGACCTCACTGATGTCGAGATATGTGCCTACATGCAGGCAATGGCTGATGATGAAAGAGATGATGAAATGAGCAGTATAGCACATGCTGATGAAATTCAACAACCTCCTGTCACTTTTCCAAAATTCCAGACAGCAGATATACAGATCAGCATGACCCAAAGCAGTCCAAAACAAGTAAAGTCAGAAACAACACAGTTTATACCTGATTGTTCCGCCACCCTTAGGATTCAACCTTTGGGTTTAAAAAGCAAAACCATTTGCATGTAAGGACTGGATAAATTAATTAAAACTAAGTTTAAATCAAATGCCCTTAATATGCAATGCTTAGTAGCAATAATGAAACAGTGATTGAATAGTCACATAGCAAGCAGCCTGAGCCAACAGATGTATTTTCCATTGAACATAATTAACTTTGTATGAACTTGGCGGCTAATGTGCTGGACAATGTTGGCACATTTAGGCTGACACTGGACTTCTGCATGAAGGTAGTTCTGCCCTCATTATTCAATATCTTTTAAATGGTAGTAATAAAAAATATCAAGTGCATTTTTATAATATAACCACTGCAAACCACAAAACAAAAGGAGCAAGTTCCCACATGCCATCTTTTTCATTTAGGCACAGGAACAAAAAAGATTTTAAATGCTCCAAGGTTTCAACCTAATTCATGTTTGATGTGGGATATAAATGTCATATATCTGAAACAGTCAACAGCGATGCAAACCTCTACCCTACAAATTCAGCATATCCAAACTGACAATAATGACGCAACCTCTATTTCACAAACTCAGATCACCACACCCCAATTCTTACGATATACGTAGACTACACAATTGCTGATCATTGTAGTAAATGCATTATATCAAATAATCTGAAACCTGTAATCATCTCTCTTGAAATATGTAAGCCACATTGAACCTACCAATGGGTGGGAAAATGTGGGATACAAATGCAATAAATAAATAAATAAATTGATAGAAACTCTACATGTTGAGCATCTGATTCTCATAGCATGATGTCTGTTTTAGTAGTCCTTTACCAGGTGAAAAAAAAATCTCTGCACAAATATAACACTGCTAGGTTGCCCCTATAACCAGCCCCTCCAAATGACCACACTGATTACGATTTATAACAAATTACTGTTCTACCTATGAAACGTTATTCCGTTATTATTTATTTATTGCATTTGTATCCCACATGTATGATGCATTAGTGAATATTAAGTGTGGCCTTTATGTGTTTTGTTTCTTTCCGTAAATTTTTTCGAAAAGATGGGTCTTCAATAATCTGCGGAAGGAGGCTTGCTCGTTGATTGTTCTTAAGTTGCGCGGCAGTGTATTCCAAAACTGCGTGCTCATGTGAGAAAAGGTTGATGCGTGTAGCGCTTTGTATTTCACGCCCTTGCAATTGGGGAAGTGGAGGTTAATTCAACAACCTCCTGTCACTTTTCCAAAATTCCAGATAGCAGATATTCTCAGTGTATATCCGTATGCTGAGCAAGTGTTTGAAAATATAAGTGAGATTAAATAAAAATGCTACCAAGTTGTACCAACAATAAAAAAACGACAACGAGGATGCACCAGCTCATAGGTTTGTTTGCTCTTTTGAGTGGACTGGGATGACGGCTACGCGGGAAACAGAGCTAACCTAATGTCTTCAACTTGTTGACGTCATCCCGACTCCTGTTTTCATCCAACCTCCTTGCTTGGAGCGGAACTGCTTAGTGGACTACTTCCGTGTTACTAGTTTATCGGTCTTGTCGCGAAGTTATGATGTTCGTAGTCTCGTGGCTGTTGTGTGACAATTTCAATTTTTTGGCGCGGCCAGTTGAGGTCGGCTACTTGGCTTATGTTGTTCCTGGGCTCTCTCGGGTTTTGGTACGACTACATTAAGACCGACCGGGTTTGCTTCGATCTTCTTGAGCCGTGCAGCATGGACATGGACGACAAATGGCTGGAAGAGATGATGGAGAAGAGCTTCACCGATTTGAGAGAAGAAACTGTGAGCGCAGGAGTGTAAGTAGACTCCCAGTCCATTCTGCCGGGGGAGAGAAAGGGTTCTCTTAGCTTATGCCTTCTCAGTAGAATCGTTGTTAATAATTGCCGCAGATGTGTTAGGCGGTGTGATTGGGGTTACCATCCTTTACACAGGTTGAATGGCGCCCTGAACGTGTCTCCGAATCTAACTTTTTAATGACCAACAGGTCTCCGTCTTTTCCTAAAGACTCGGGGAAAGCGATAAAGAATCTCTTGATTATGTTTATAGTCAGGTTTGTAATACAGTGAAATCTCATGTCTGTGATCAGTTCTGTAATTCAGTGGGAAAAAAAATCTTTCTTGATCCGAGTGTGAGTCAAGTTTGATTAGCATTTTTTCTTACTAACTATATCTTCATTTTCGGTGGTGGTGGGGTGGGGGGGGGGCGATTGGTTGGTCGATCCACTGTACTGGCCAATTTTCTTTTGAATTCTATTTATTAAACCGATTTTCTTTTATTGATTTGTAAGATGACTAATCTTTTTTGATTCTTTTATGTGTTAATGTAGACCACTGGACTAGATGAGGCTCTTGGCCCAGGATGCTGGCGATTAAGGTCACTTTTGACCTTACCTGATCTACAGGTTAAGCCTTTATAGCACTTCGCCCTCCTCTCTCTCACTCTCCCTTAGCCCTGTAAAGTTTGCTGGTTGACAGCATCAGCAGCAGTATGATTGACTGCCTTCAGCCAACCCCTGGGTATTCCCTCTTCCCCATTCTGCTACTGGCGACCAGTGTAAACACAGGACTGGGGGGGGGGGGGTGAGAGTGAGAGAGGTGAGGGAGTAGTGTAAGGAGTGGGAAAGAGAGACTGGATCGTGGAGGGGGGTGGGGAGAGATGCCAGCCTGTAGAAGGGGAGAGATTCCAGCCCAGGGTCAGGCAGATTCTGAACCCACTGGGGGAGGGAGGGGGCACAAAAAGTGGTGCGATGGGGGGGGGGTCACCAATGCAAGTTGGCTTAGGGTGCCACCAACCCTTGAGCCGGCCCTGATGCAGACATCCTGTTTCTTTAAATGACAATGGTGGTGGCACATTTTAGGCTGATTTATGGAGGTAAATCGGGTACAAACTTTGAGGACAAGAATCCACTTTGTCAGGACTCATGTTCCTGAAAGCAGGTCCCTCAATTAATTGGTTAGTGTCTAATGTATATTTTTCCTGTTCTAAGACTAACACAGTTACTCCTCTGGAATGTGTATGGATGATTAACAGAATGAGACACTATTTTGGAAAGCGAAAAGTTCCATTTGAATCCTAGCAAATATCCAAGTTGACTGATTTGACTTTACCCTAGTGCCCTTCCTTTAAGGCATTGTTTTAAAAATGTTTTGGTTCTTCCTTTGATCGTTTTTTTTGTATTTTATTTCCCTCTAGTTGCGGTAATTGCACAATGTTAGTTTGTTGGCTTTAGTCACAGAGGCAGTTATTCATTTGTAAACTCTGGTGGTAATGGGAGACATTAATTTTATTTTGATGTTCCTAGTGGAAGCAGGGTATTTTTTTTTTTTTTTTAGGGATTTACATTTTATTCATACATAACGTAACATAGTGGTTGATGAGACCTGGTTTTATTTGTTTGTTTAAAAACTTGTATTCCCCTCAATCCCAAGGTCTTTGGTGGATCACAAAAGTACATACGTAATATATAGATTAACAAACAATAACCAGTTTCTGAATTTGATAAATTTCCATTTTCTCAATTGGTTGATGAGTCGCTGTTGATGTAAATGGAAAGTGAGACCCGTTTATCTTTTGAGTTTGAATCTTACTGACTTGTTAACAGTAGATCAAGATTTTGAAGGGGAAGTTTTTGCACTTACCATGCATTACGTGAAGAAATGAATGCAAGGTAAAGTGTAAAGTGTGCAGTAACTGTTGGGGCATGTCCAGCATGTGCTGTGCAGTTACCTCACAGTGCAGACATTTACTGCACAGTAACTGTATTAGCAGACACCATGGTATAAACGCCCCTGTGCTATCTGCCAATGTAGTTATTGTGGATTGTTGTAGAGATCCTGCAAACCTGGCACCTACTGGGAGTGTCCTTGGTGGGTTAGTGGCAAGGCAGGAAGGATGTTCAGACATGCCTGCCTCATTGTAGCAGGTTTAAAAATGGCAGCTTTGACTCCTAGGAGTAGTACTGTGAGACTAGTGCTAGAGGTCAGAGCTACCATTTTGAACCCAATCTGGCGGAATAGGAGCTTCCAGAGATTTCTTCTCCCCCACCCCCATCCACCAAGGACATCTTGGTAGGTGCCAGGTGTTTGCGTGGGAAGCGTTTCAAAGAACTCGATCAGGGTGGGGCTGGGAGGGGTCAGGAAGCTTATTAGGATTTTTTTTCTCTGCTGCGGACCACAGAAACTGCCTTTCGTGCTGACTCCAATCTCAAAATGGCTGCTGCAATCTCCAGCAGCAGTCTTGTGAGGCTGTCGCTAGAGACTGCAGTAGCCAGTTTGGCGGTGGAGAGGACATGGGCAGGAACGACTGGAGGCTCACTCTTGCCTCGACTACCCACTGCACCACCAGAGAGGATGGACAGTAGGCCTGTTGAGGGGCGGGGGAGGGTTCAAGAGGAGGGCTCGTTCTGTGTGTGGGGCAGAGTGGCTTCTCATTACTTACAAGGTCCAGGCCCTAGCTGCCAGTTTCAGCCGAAACTGTGGCAAATTTTGGCCACAGATACTGAAAAAATCGGTTTTGGTTGCCCTCTGGTAGTAGGTCTCTGAATGTCCTCTCCTTGGATCACCATCCCAAATGTGCTGAAGTTGCTTGTTAACTTGTGCTTAGTTCAGCAATGCACTGTGGTAACCTTGGCTAGCAGATATCATGTGACTCCGTGGCACAGGACACTGTAATACTATCAATGACTAGTATGCATTTTCAATATTGTTTATTGGTTACATTAAATGCCGATTTAAACATACAGAAGTATTCATGAAATGACAAGAAGTGAAAATTTTCTGGCTCCACACCTCCAATAGATGTTTTTAACATTTCAATTTAAAAAACATTGATGTAGAGAGAGTCTGGGAAAATGACCTAGGTATACCACTGGAAGGAAAGAACTGGCACAATACTAGAGCAGGATAAGAGAGTATCTCATTTTGTATTGTTAACCCAATCTTTGCAGCACATACAGCAATCTGGACACTAGGGGGCTCATTTTCAAAGTACTTAGACCAGTGCTTCCCAAACCTTTTTGGTTCATAGCACCGTTTATGTCCAAGTAATTGTTTGCAGCACCTCCCCCAGCCACATAAGTCTCCCCTCTCGGCCACACAGGTCTCTACCCCCCCCCCCCCAGGCCACACACACAGGTCTTCACCCCCCCAGTCACACAGGTTTCCACCCCCACCCACACATTTTTTTCCACTACTCACCTTCACCTGGAGCATCTGTTGGGGGGGGGGCTTCTCTGCAGTCTCCAGCTCCACTTCAGGCTCCCTGCTGCTGCTGCTTCTCTAGATGGGTAGCAGCAGTGGCAAAACAAGCTACAGCCATGCGGCACTGGACTCTCCATACAAACACTGTTGGCTGTGCCCCTGAACAGGAAGTGATGTTCAAGGGGGCAGGATCATCAGCCATGTGTATGAAGAGTCCGGCCCCGCCCCATGTGGCTGCAGCTTGTTTTGCCGCCGCTGCTACTGCTCATCTAGAGAAGCGGCAGCAACAGAGATGAGTATGTGGGGGGGAGCAGAGAGGAGGTGGTTTGGGTGGCGGAGGGAAGGAGGTCTGGATTTTCCGTGGCACCCCTAAGAGTTTGCTGTGGGGCACAGTTTGGGAACCGCTGACTTAGACTTACATAGTAACCTATGGAACTTTGTAAGTCTAAGTGCTTTGAAAATACGCCTCCATGTAAGTTTAGCCATGTTGGATAGTGGTAATCTCAGAAAGAATAAAGGGTCCTTTTCATACCTGTTCCATTGTGCTGCATTGCAAGCACATTGGTGATAAATCTGAGCTGACATATGCCAGATGCTGCAAATATAGGAAACTTTGTCTTATAAAATGATTAGATAGAAATAGTTAGCTTTGACTCAAGATTTGTCCTTGTATAAGAAACGGTTACTAAATTTATTACTTGGTTTTGGCACTTAAGTTATACTTACAACTGGAAAGAAATAGGCTAGGTTAATTATAATAATTGGTGGAATTTAGCATGTTTGACCGTTAAATTTGAATGTGTAGCAGCAAATAAGTCTAATTCATTACTTATATATGAAAGAGTTTGGAAACCTTTTAGATGACATGTTGGAGACTTATAGAAGGTGATTGTCTGAGCTCTCTGTGCTAAAAAGATGGCCATGTTCTTCTAGTACATTACTTTGAAATGGATTGATGTTTTTAAATTGACTATTTAAGATGAATGAAGAGAAGTAAACTAAAAAAAAAAATCACATTATTCAAGATGATGGTGATAAAATATCAGAGCTTGGCTGTCCTCATCCTCCCACTTATCCTGAGCATGAAGACAGATGTAAAAGCAGTCAGCACAGGGCCCTTCATGTGAGGATGCACTCACAGACCCCCATGCTCTGTGTTTGTTTTCAGTCTAACACGAAGCCTACCCAGGGGGAAAGGGGCATGGCCTGAGAGCATTAATTGAATCACAGGCCCTGTGTTGACAGTGTGGAGCATACATAGGTCCAGAGGGAGGGGAAGCAACTCTGTTTCTGTGATCCCATTCGGGGTCTGACCCACAGTTTGGGAACCACTGCATTATACGATAGACAAACATGGTGATCCTTGGTGGTGATAATTAGTAACTCTCTTGTGATTTTTTTTTTCTAACAATTCTTTTAGGTTAAAGAAAGGAGTTCCTGGAACCCCACTCTGCAAAGGCTTGAATAACCGATACTATACTTTGGCTGTGAAGGATGTGCAAAATCCCGGAGGGCTTCCTGAGAAACACCTGAGTATTTCTGCTTCCCAGACATTAGATGATATTGAGTTGTGCATCCTAAAGAATGACTGGTAATGAACAATCTGTGTATAAATTTCTAACTGGTGTGTAACCATCCAAGAATACAGAATGATGGGGAGGTTTGGAGAGTAAGATACTGCTTGTTAAAATGCTTTTTTTATATAAATTTAGTGTCTTGCAAATCTGTCTAAGAAATAGGGTAATAATGTAGAACTACACAAAACTCCATCATAAATCCTACAAAATACGATTCCTTTAATTCTATCATTCCATATCATCAAGCTGATCAATCCATAGACTGGTGGGTTGTGTCCATCTACCAGCAGGTGGAGATAGAGAGCAAACTTTTGCCTCCCTATATGTGGTCATGTGCTGCCGGAAACTCCTCAGTATGTTCTCTATCTCAGCAGGTGGTGGTCACACACAGCAGCAGCTCTGGCTAGGCCTCCAAGCCTAATCCTTAGGTTTTGTTGAGGCCTGGGGTTGAGGGCTCTTTTGAGCAAGTGCAAACCTGGTGGTGCCAGGTCCCTCCTTTTCTCCCCCCTCCCGCTGGCTCCGTTTAAAAAAAAAAAAAAAAAAATTTTGAACGTCTTTAAAGGCGTTTATTTCGACGTTTATTTAAGCGTCTATTGCAGCTACTCACTGGGACACCAGGTCGTTACAACTCGGAGCGGACAGCAGGTAATTTTTACCTTTTTATTGCGGGCAGGGGGTTCCCCGATTCTTCTCCTCGTGGCAATGGCGTCGGAGGGCGAGGGCGCAAAGGGTCGCTCCCCGGGTCGCTCGAGCGCTTCTAGAGGGGATGCGGGGGTTTTTAAGTCTGATTCGCCCTGCTTGGGTGACAGTTTCGTGACCGATGAATGTCCCGGTCCTTCCTCCGGCGTGGCGGTTTTTCCCGCCATAAACGCCCATCCCCCGCTCCTCGCCTCCGCCATCTTGGCCGGCCACGCGGCTCGGACGGCTTCTTCTTGGGCCGCCCTTGAGGTTGGAGACATTAATGCCATGAACGCCCTTAATTTGGGCGACGGCTCAGAAGCGGCTAATATCAAGAGCCGTTCTTCCCGCGCGGCTCCTTCGCGGAGTTTCGCGCCGGACGCCATCTTGGATGCGCAGCATGTCTCTCCCCCGCTATTGCGAGCGCCGGTTGAGAGTGCGCCTAGGGCTGTTGCCCAGGCTGCGGAAGTGCACAGTATGGGGGGTTTTCTCCCCCGAGTTTGTTTTGCTGTTGCATCAGGCCTTCCTCATGCACAACGCTGCCCCTGCTCCCTCGTCTGGTAGAGAGGTTGAGGTTCCCAGAGGTAAACGCCCTCGGGTTGATTCCCAGGCCTTGGAGGAATTTGTCTCCTCCGATGTAGATGAGGGCAGCGTGTCTGAGGTCTCCCAACGGTCCTTTGCGGATTCCTTGGAGGAGACGGATCCCCGCTCGGATGGAGCGGATGACCCCTCTGCGGCGCGGCTTTTTCGCCCAGAGGATTTGCCCAACCTGTTGTTACAGGCCATGGACACTTTGAAGATTTCCTCTCCGGAGGACGTCTCTCCCTCAGCCCCTGTTGGCTCTGCCATTATGCTGGGGACGAAGCGCCCGCCTAGAACCTTCCACGTGCATGATGCCATGCACACCTTAATTTCGGCTCAATGGGATGTCCCAGAAGCGAGCCTTAAAGTGGCTAGGGCTATGTCCCGCCTCTATCCTTTGGCTGTGAATGAACGTGAGGCCTATCTGTGGCCTACCGTGGATTCTTTAATCACTGCGGTGACTAAGAAAACGGCTTTGCCGGTGGAAGGTGGCACGGCCCTAAAGGACGCCCAAGACAGGAGATTGGAGGCGGCCTTAAGGTCGTCCTTTGAGGCGGCTGCTTTATGTTTGCAGGCCTCAGTTTGTGGCTCCTATGTGGCCAGGGCGTGCCTGACTATGGTGCAGCGGGCTTCCCCCTCGGATCATTCCTTGAGGGCTGATTGGCCGGCCCTGGAATCGGGCTTAGCCTATTTGGCAGACTTGCTGTATGATGTCTTGAGAGCCTCAGCTAAAGGCATGGCTCAGACAGTCTCTGCGCGGCGGTGGCTTTGGCTGAAACATTGGTCTGCTGACCACGCCTCTAAATCCCGCCTGGCTAGATTGCCTTTTCAAGGCAAGCTGCTTTTTGGGGTCGAGCTGGACAAAATCGTGACCGATCTCGGCACGTCTAAGGGCAAGAAGTTACCAGAGGTCAGGGCTCGGGCTAGTGCTCGTCCCGGTTCCTCCAGAGGACGGTTTCAGGAAGCCCGTCGGTACCGCCCGGGCAAGTCGGGTTCCTCTGCCCCCTCTTACTTCAAGAGAAATTTCTCCCCCAAGCAGCGTTCCTTTCGCAGAGACCGCCGTCCCGGAGGTGCTCCCTCCGGTCCTCCCCCAGGGGCTCGTACCCAATGACGGGGTATTGGTCCACGCCCCAGTGCAGATTGGAGGACGGCTGTCCTCGTTTCTGGGCGAGTGGACCACAATAACTTCAGACGCTTGGGTGCTGGAAGTCATCAGAGACGGCTACAAGCTAGAGTTCTGCCGACCCTTAAGAGACGGGTTTGTACTCTCTCCCTGCAAGTCTCCGGTCAAAGCTGTGGCAGTGCAGCAGACTTTGGACAATCTGATCCGCCTGGGTGCGGTCGTTCCGGTGCCAGAAGGTCAGCTTGACAAGGGGCGTTACTCCATTTACTTTGTGGTACCAAAGAAAGGAGGTTCTGTCCGGCCTATCCTCGACCTCAAAGGGGTCAATCGGGCCTTGAAAGTGAGGCACTTTCGCATGGAGACTCTCCGCTCTGTTCTAGCGGCAGTGAAGGCAGGGGAGTACCTGGCATCCTTGGACATCAAGGAAGCATATTTGCACATTCCCATCTGGCCTCCTCATCAACGCTTTCTGCGTTTCGCAGTCCTGGGACGACACTTCCAGTTCAGAGCCCTCCCGTTCGGGTTGGCTACTGCTCCGCGGACCTTTTCCAAAGTAATGGTGGTCATAGCGGCCTTCCTGCGGAAGGAAGGAGTACAAGTCCATCCTTATCTGGACGACTGGTTGATCCGAGCCCCCTCTTATGCAGAGTGCGGCAAAGCTGTGGACCGGGTAGTTGCTCTTTTGAGCTCCCTGGGATGGATCATCAACTGGGAGAAGAGCCAGCTGCGCCCGACTCAGTCCCTGGAGTATCTGGGAGTTCGATTCGACACCCAAGTGGGCAGAGTGTTCCTGCCAGACAATCGGATTGTCAAACTTCAGGCTCAAGTGAACCAGTTCCTAGTAGCCTCTCCTCTTCGGGCTTGGGACTATGTGCAGCTGTTGGGCTCTATGACGGCCACGATGGAAGTAGTGCCCTGGGCCAGGGCTCATATGAGACCACTTCAACACTCCCTGCTGCAGCGCTGGACTCCGATCTCGGAGGATTATGCTGTGCGCCTTCCCTTGGATCCAGCAGTGCGCAAGGCGCTGAGCTGGTGGATGCAGACAGACAAGTTGTCTGCGGGAATGCCTCTGGTGACCCCAGAGTGGATTGTCGTCACGACGGACGCCTCGTTGTTGGGCTGGGGAGCCCACTGCTTGGGAAGGACAGCGCAGGGTCTTTGGTCTCCGGCAGAAGCAAAGTGGTCTATCAACCTCCTGGAACTCAGAGCCATTCGGTTGGCGCTTTTGGAGTTCATCCCGGTACTGGTGTGGAAGCCGGTACGGGTCCTGTCGGACAATGCCACGGCTGTGGTTTATGTCAACCGCCAGGGAGGTCCCAAGAGCGCCCCTCTAGCCAAGGAGGCCATGGCTCCATGCCAGTGGGCGGAAGCGAACCTGGAACAGCTGTCAGCGGCCCACATTGCTGGAGTCATGAATGTCAAGGCGGACTTTCTCAGTCGCCATACCTTGGAGCCCGGAGAGTGGCAACTATCGGCTCAGGCGTTCTTGGACATCACGAAGCGCTGGGGCCAGCCGAGCCTAGATCTGATGGCGTCATCGGCCAATTGCCAAGTGCCGCGCTTTTTCAGCAGAGGACGGGACCCTCGATCTCTGGGAGTAGATGCTCTTCTCCAACAGTGGCCGACTCAAGAGCTCCTCTATGTGTTCCCGCCCTGGCCCATGTTGGGCAGGGTGCTAGACCGGGTGGCAAAGCATCCCGGCAGGATCATCCTGGTGGGTCCGGATTGGCCCAGACGTCCCTGGTATGCGGACTTGATCAGGCTCTCAGTCGACGATCCTCTGCGGCTGTCAGTGGAGCAGGGCCTGTTACATCAGGGTCCCGTGGTGATGGAGGATCCCTCCCCCTTTGGTCTTACGGCCTGGCTATTGAGCGGCAGCGTCTGAGGAAGAAGGGCTTCTCAGACAAAGTCATCGCCACTATGCTGAGAGCGAGCAAGCGCTCTACTTCTACGGCTTACGCCAGGGTTTGGCGTACCTTTGCAGCGTGGTGTGAAGCAGGCTCACTTTCTCCCTTCACTGCTCCAATTTCTTCAGTGTTGGCGTTCCTGCAAGAAGGTCTGGAGAAAGGCCTGTCGCTCAGTTCCCTTAAAGTCCAGGTAGCGGCTCTGGCTTGCTTCAGGGGCCGCCTGAAGGGTGCTTCCCTGGCTTCGCAGCCAGATGTGGTGCGCTTTCTCAAGGGAGTTAATCACCTGCGCCCTCCTCTGCACTCAGTGGTGCCTGCGTGGAATCTCAACCTGGTGCTGATAGCATTGCAGAAGCCGCCGTTTGAACCCTTGTCGAGGGCATCTCTGAAAGACCTGACGTTGAAAGCAGTCTTTTTGGTGGCTATCACTTCAGCCAGAAGAGTTTCCGAGCTCCAGGCGCTCTAGTGTCGAGAGTCTTTTCTGCAGTTCACTGAGGCAGGAGTGACTATTCGCACAGTGCCTTCCTTTCTGCCCAAGATTGTTTCTCGCTTCCATGTGAATCAGCAGCTCTGTCTCCCTTCCTTTCGTAGGGAGGACTACCCAGAGGAGTACTCTGCTCTTAAATATCTAGATGTGAGACGAGTCATCATCAGATACTTGGAAGTGACCAATGATTTCCGGAAATCGGATCATCTGTTTGTCCTGTTTACAGGTCCTCGTAAGGGTCTGCAGGCTGCTAAGCCTACAGTGGCAAGATGGGTCAAGGAAGCCATTGCGGCGGCTTATGTGGCCGCGGGGAAGGTGCCGCCTGTCCAGCTGAAGGCTCACTCCACAAGAGCTCAGGCGGCCTCGATGGCAGAGGCCGGTTCCGTCTCCTTGGAGGAGATATGCAAGGCGGCAACTTGGGCTTCGGCCCATACATTCTCCAAGCATTACCGCTTGACTGTGGCTGCTCGGGCGGAGGCCCGGTTTGGAGCTTCAGTGTTGCGGTCAGGGATTTCTATGTCCCGCCCTGGGTGAGTACTGCTTCGGTACATCCCACCAGTCTATGGATTGATCAGCTTGATGATATGGAAGGTAAAATTATGTATAATCATACCTGATAATTTTCTTTCCATTAATCATAGCTGATCAATCCATAGCCCCTCCCAGATATCTGTATTGTTTTTATTCTGGTTGCATTTCAGGTTCAAGTTTAGTCTTCAGTTACTTCAGAGGACTTCGTGTTCAAGTTTTTTCACTTGGATTCTTCAAGAGTTAAGACGAGTTTGTGTTACAGTGAGCTGCTGCATTCCTCTCCCCTCCGTTTTACGGGGCTGGATTGAGACTTAAAATTCTGCCGGCACTCCCTCCCGCTTCGTGCGGCTGTAGGGCAGTTTTGTACCCTTCCCGCTTCGGCGGTGTTAGGGTCAGTCAGCTCCTCCCGCGGTTGCGGTTGCAGGATAAGCCAGATCCCCCCGCATCGGCGGGTGTGGTGTCCCTCCCCCGCTCCGCGGGGATGAGCTGGACGGATTCCCCTCCCCCACTTGTGTGGGGATGAGCTGGGTTAATTCCCCTCCCCCGTTTCGGCGGTGGTGAGCTGGGCAGAGTGTCCCTTCGTGGGTGTAATTCTCTAAGTGCTGAGTCCTGCGGATGGTGCTTTGATATCGACATACTGAGGAGTTTCCGGCAGCACATGACCACATATAGGGAGGCAAAAGTTTGCTCTCTATCTCCACCTGCTGGTAGATGGACACAACCCACCAGTCTATGGATTGATCAGCTATGATTAATGGAAAGAAAATTATCAGGTATGATTATACATAATTTTACCATCTAAATCCATAGTTGTTACACATGAATCCTTTCTTTAGATACAAAGGCTAGAGCTCGAACTGAAAAAGATATTATCAAGTCCTAATAGTCAACAACCATACTTTTTTGGCATTTGCACTGAAACATGTTGAGCATTCACAATATATCTGTTATCAATTATTAGTAAATAAATGGAATTGCAAAAAACAACAAGGCAAACGATCTGCAAAATCCAATATGGGAAAAAAAAAGCCAGCAGATCAATGTCACAACAAAAAGATTTTATTGAAGATACCGTGTATGAACAAATCGCCCGACACAGGCCGTGTTTCGCCCACCTGGGGGAGACTAGGCAAATTCATGGGAGATGTGTTGGGATCTCGGATTGTTCTGACCTTCGAGAGAATGTTGCTGAGTATACCTGGACATTGGGGTATAGGCACGCAGGGAGAAAGACTATTCTTGAGCAAGGCATGCATAGTGGGGAAAAAGTGCGTTCTCAATCACTGGATAATGGACATGCCTCCCTCTTACTGGTACTGGAGGAATAAGCTCCATCAGCTAATGTTGTGGGAAGCGAGAGGAGCGAGGTTAACCCCCAAAAGACAAATGAGGTTCTTGAGTATCTGGGGGAAATATTTAAACATGTTACCACCCCAAGCGCGAAGTCATGTGCTTAATAGACTATCTTGGGATACTGGAAGAGATCGGACAAACTAAAGTATGAAGCATGCAACAGGCGGGAGGGGGTGGGGAAGGAAAGGACAGGGAAGGGAGGGGGGAAGGGCTTAGGAAGGTACACAGACTTGATATTAAAGAGCAAACAAGAACTTAATAGATCATGCTCATAATTATAGGGAGAGGAGGGAGGGGTAAGGGGGGGAAGAAAGAGTTATATATACATAAAAGTTGATGACAGATTGTAAATGTACCTTCAAGGAAGACAAGACACTAGATAACCTATGCGAATATATGCTTGATTGTACTTTGTTGCAATGTTACTGTATGTAGCAAATTGTTGTGTTCAATTCTGGTCACCACATCTCAAAAAAGATATAGTGCTACAGTGCTCTTTTACGAAGTTGTGATTTTGCGAGCCTCTTCTCCTACCATCTCTATCCTAGAATCTGATAAGAAATTGTTCAATATATTGTTGGCTGTTGCTTTACACTTGATTGTTTCAAATTGGAAAAATAATGTGCATCTAAATTATAATGAATGGTGGAGTTACGTGTGTGTGATTAGAAAATATGAAACAATTCTGGCCCATAAACATCGGAGAGTTAAGTCTGTCTTAAAGACTTGGGCTCGTTTAGATTTATTTTGTCAAGATCCTAATAGCACTAACTGACCACTGTATAACTGCTGATTGTCTAAGGGTATTGTCATGGAATTCTGATAATGTTCTGTTTTTCTCATTTATACTTATTTAATTTGCCTTGGATTGTTGTTATCGTTTGATTTTTCCTTTCTGATTTATGTTTTGAAAAACCTTAATAAAAATATGAAACAAAAAAAAAGAAAAGGTACAGAGAAGGGTGACAAAAATGATAAAGGGGATTAATAAGAGTGCAAAATAATTATTTTACTATAAATGTTGGGGGGTGTATACGTTAAAGAGCAAAGATGGTGTTCTGTCAATCAAAACTTGAGCTATAATATTATGACCCTCTGGGTCCACTGAAACATACCCAAGAACACAGTCATCAAAGAAGGATTACTGAAAATGGAGCAGGTCACCACTGACCGTAGCGAAGGTGCTTTGAAGTTATATTCTCCAAGGCTACAAATAGGTCTGAGCATCTACTACCTTCTCCAACAGTTGTGTGCATCCTTCATGAGTAACCTACAATTTAGCCGGGTATAGGAGGGCAAACCTAATTTGTTTATATAGTGCTGTACAAATGAGAGTAAACGTCTTGCGCAGTTGTTGCATGTGTTGCGAATAGTCTTGAGATCAAAGTATGGGAGAGTTTTGGTAGGAGAGCTTTTGCCCCTTCCAGATGGCAGCCAGAATGTGCTGTTTGTGCGCAAAGTTCAGACTTTTATACTACAACATTTTATTGAAGACCAACCAAGCATATACAGCCAATTTGCATTGATACAGTATGTTTACAGATGATTACATGCTTACAGAAAGAATTACCTTTTGTCTTCTATTTATTAAACATTTTTAACCCTTCTCCCCCCCCCATGTTGTACTAAACCGCTAGCACCATATACAGCTTACTACAATTAGTTTGCCCCAATTGTTAACGCCCTTCTCCAAACCTCCCCCCTCCCCTCCCCCCATAAAGTTCAGACTTTTAAAAAACACCAGTTGCTGTCTGTTAGAGGCCTGTCGCACAGGCCCCACACGAAGAGCATGTTCCATACAAAAACAGTCCCCCAGATTTAAAGTCTGGGGGAAATCCAGATTTCCAGAAAGGTAGGTAGATCTTTATCCATGAAAGATTTAGGCAAGCCTATCAAACGCAGATTATTCCTTCTGCTGTGGTTCTCTAAATCATCCACTTTGCCTCCTATTCCAGCACCCTTTGCTTTAAATTGGTTTGAGTCTCCAACATTGTTGCAGTGCGGTTCTCCAGATCCAACGTTCTTTGCAAACCAGCTCCAAGCAGACATTATGCAGCCGTTTGTATGCGTCTTCCGCCTGATCGAAGATCTACAAATTTTTTTTTTATCTAAGGCAGCTTCAACTGCTGCAATTACCTCTGCCATTATTTCAGACACCCATGCCGAGCCCACTGTGGTGGTGGCATGACTGCGCTAGTCAGCCATTTTGTGGTATGTCAGCTGCAATTTCTCCCTCGGGAGTGGGTTTCGAGGTCATCCCTCTCCAAACTCGGCATTTCAGAGCTCCACTAGTCAGCTATGAAGTGCATGGATGTTGATTTATCTAAGGTAAGGATAGAATTTTGGGTGATAATGCAGATAAAGTGCTGATAATAGGGAGGACTATATGGAGCTGAACTATTCAGCGTCCACCCCATATCATGCAACACATCTGAAAATGTTTTTTGAACTTTAGCTTTGATCCTTTGATTATGGGAGAATATTTTAATTTGACAATAAATCCCAGTGTAAATAGCTCAAAAGGCTGACAAGCATAAAAGAAGGAAATTGTAGAATATTTAATAGTCATTGAACCTTATTGGCATTTTGGAGAATAAGACATGGAAATGAGGGATTATACTTTGTATTCACATCTGCATGGAATCATATTGCAAAATTAATATGATGTTAATTGAAAACACAGTGGTGCAGAATGTCCACAGGGTGAAATATCACAAATCATATGGTAAGATCATGCTCCTGTTTATATTGAATTGGGATCTTAAAAGATAGGGTACAGTTTTGGAGACTCAATATGCCTCTGTTAGAGGGTCATGAGACTTTAAAAAAAATAGTAAAAGATATAAGGGGATTTTTTTTTTACTTAATAAAATCATGACAGTGTAATGGCAATTTTCTATTTGGGAAAATTGTTGAAGTAGAAATAATTTTCTTGAATATTTTACAATCTTGATTTAACTCAATATATGATTTGGAGAAGATATCAGAGGCTGATATCTTTTCTGAGTTGTATATTCAACTCCCATCCATCCTCCAAATAATGGAAGCTCATTTTCAAAGCACACAGACTTACAAAATCATATGGATTGCTATGTAACTTTGTAAGTCTGTGTGCTTTGAAAATGAGCACCTATGTGAATGACCTCTAAGGCATTATTTTAATCAACAAGATACAAGAACTATAAAATATATTTTTCTTTGTATATATGTCTGACTAAATGGTAAGATTTTAACATAGTTTACATGCATAACAAATTACTTTTGGACAGTGTATAATTCACCAAACACCTTGACTGAGCTTGCTTGAGTTCTGTGTGTTGACTCTTCTTTGCTAACAGTTTGTAACGTAGCATGCACATAAAATTGTACTGATTTGGATGCCTTGCAAAGAATTGTGTGTAAGCCAGAATGTGTACTTGCCAGGGACCTGCTTCCAATAGAAGCTGGTGACATCATTCATTTGGAAGGAGAAAGTGACTCAGATGGCACCTGGACAATCGATGGAGAATCTGGATATTTGATTATGTACCCAGACGTCCTCATCTCTGGTACCAGCATCGCAAATAGTATTCGCTGCATGAGGAGAGCGGTGCTGAGTGAAAAATTTAAAGTGAGTAGTCTTTCGGCAGCATTAACGCCACTGTCTTTTTATTTTGTATTTAGTAGTACCAGCTAGATTATTCAGAATATCAAACTCACATGGCTGACAAGGTAACGGTGACTTCTGTAGTGCAAAAGAAACATACTTAGATAAGCCAGGAAAAGTCAGCTGTCTATTCTCTGACAATTCTGGATGCTAGCCTGGGGTAAGGCAGTCCCAGAGACACTAGTTTGTGCAACTCCATTAATTGCTGGGAAGCCATTCTAGCCTTCAGCTACTGGTGGAAGTAAACTAACCTTGAAGCAGAATGGAGTTTTCCCTTGTACAACCTAGATACATTTCACATACCTGTCAAGGTGTAGTTGAATTTGTCTCAGTTGACATTCTTTGCACACTAAAATATGGAAACTGGCAGAAGTACAGTAAAGACCCTACTGGGAGAAGTCAGATGGGGCAGCTTCTCAAGTCAACGCCAAAACACCAAGAGAAGCAAATTCTTCAACCAAGTAAGAAGGATGCAAGCAAGCAGGGAATCCCCTTAATTTTCTCCTCAAAGATTTTTATCTTGGAAGTCCTCTTTCTATTATGTTTATGATCTTGGCCATTGAGAGGTTTAATCTTCAGGTGGATTCTCAGTGTTTGCAAACTTTACTTGCCTATATAGGGAGGACCTAGGTTAGAATTTGGAGTCTGTGGGCTCAGCTTTTACTGAGGAGGCAGTGAGGCTTATTTTCAAAGCACTTAGCCTCCCAAAGTTCCATAGAAACCTATGGAACTTAGCCTCCCAAAGTGCTTTGAAAATATGCCTCACTGTTTCCCCTTAAAGGTTCAATCACTTCTGCCTGGTTTTCCTCCAGAGGAGATTAGCCAGAGGCGTAACCGTCACTTCTTGTAGAGGGCAGAGTCCAGTTCTGGCTTGTTTCAAGGGACATGAGCAGAAGAACTCCATAGTAATTCTCTGAGGGAATCGTTACCTTGGAAGATAAAAGCATGTGAGACCCCCAATTTGTATAGTCATCTCTTCCTGGAATCTGAGCTTAGGCCTACTGGCTCTGACCTCATTTCTCTTAGGTCTTGTGGGTTACCATCTCCATAAGTTTGGGTAGTACCACTCTTCTGCCTGAATTTAGGCTTAATATTTGCATTTGTAGGAAAGTCTGGTGAGGACAGGAACCACCATGTTCATGTTGGGCATAAGTCTCCCTTGTAGGTTCCCAGGCCCTTTCAAATGGGTGGAGGAGTAGCCTAGTGGTTAGAACACCAGTCTTGACATCCAGAGGTGGCCGGTTCAAATCACACTTCTGTTCCTTGTGATCTTGGGCAAGTCACTTAACCCTCCATTTCCTCGGGTACAAAATTAGATTGTGAGTCCTCAAGGGGCAGAGAAATTCCCAGTGTACCTGAATGTAACACACCTTGAGCTACTACTGAAAAAGGTGTGAGTAAAATCCAAATAAATAAAATGTAAGATCCCTTGGCTGTGGAGGGGTCCTAAAAATGACAGTGACCTCTAAGGCATTGATCTCTAGAGGAGTTAAGGAGGTGACTGCCTCAGGCTGCACCAGTAAGAGTTTTCCGGTACCAGAGGGCAGATGAGCCTCAGGACTCCTTGGGGCAGAGTTTGAACCTCTCTTCAGATGACATGCATCACCACTGTAAGCCCCAAAGTTCGGCTGTTTAGGCCAGGAGAGTGTTTGTCTTTGGCACAGAGTCCTGAGAGCTGTTATGGCTTCTTCCCATGTAGTCCAGATAAAATTTGGGCAGGTCCTGTTTGTCTGGCATGGACAATAATGAAGATAAAAACTTTCCTATTGATCTTCCTTTCTTTGAGTCCTCTCAAACCAGTTCAGAACAGGCAGTTGAGGATAAAAACAAGTGCATTGTTGAGCATTTTGGAGTTATTTGGGATTAATTGGTTTTTAGTCTTACCTCTGAGTTACTGACCAAGGAGAGACATCTTTTTGACTGTATCAGATTTGGTTTTGATGGTGGTCTAGAAACTTGAACAAAACTAATATTTTTTTCATTGTCTTTGATAATGTGTTTTTTTGTTTTGTTGTTGTTTTTTTTAATCCTGGGTTCTTGGCTTTGGCATAGCTATACTAAAGAGCAAAGGCTGCACCAGTCCCCTGTAGAGGACTCTGCCTTTTTTTTCCTGTATCTGCTAGCAGGGAGACGCTGGGGCTCATTTTCAAAGCACTTAGACTTACAAAGTTTCACAGGTTACTGTGGAACTGTGTAAGTCTAAGTACTTTCAAAATATATTTCATAGCCTACCTATCTAGGCTGATCTGACGGGACTAAATTAACAGGTAAGTTGAAATTTCAAAATCCACTTACTGCACAATATCTGTGAAAATATTGTTTGCAGATATATTTGCATGTTATGGTCTGTGTGAACTTCATATGTGGTCACAACTCTTACAAGACCATACTGAATAATCTTGGGTAATTTCTTGCAGAGAATTCATATTTTATGCTTTCAGCTTTCTGTGTATCAGCACACCAGAAATTATCCCTGTTAGTGTTAATTTGTACAAAATATGTTTTAGTCAAGTTACACTGGTTGGCTTTTGTGGGGTAAAATGTTGCTTATGTGATTTGAAAAAGTGTTACTAGGACACTGTTAAATTTAAAAATACATACATGTCTCTAAATAAAGAAACCTGCCAGAGTCTTTATTCTTTTGTAGGTTTGTGATCGTGGATCATTCCAGATGTTGATTGGTACGATGCTACATGATGTTTTCCAGAGAGCTGTAACTAGTGACTTTACCCAGGAAAATCTACAGGAGATAGCCTTTAAAACAGTGCATGGCCCAAAATACCTTAAAGAAATGTAAGTAATTCCAGCGTGATTCAAGTCTCTCCCATTAGCTGAGATTTGCAGTGCTGAAATAGTGGCTTAAATTCAGGTGCTTAAAATTTTAAAACAAAGCAGAACAAAAGCAGCAATGTCTCTTTTTATTTCCTTTTATTGGGTATAGGTTGTACTATGACAACAGAGGGAGCCCGGTAGTCTTGGTAGAAAGCTGCGCATGATAAACAGATCAGCATAAAAACTTCTAATCGAACTCTATCCACCTTACTGGGCATACTGGATAGACCATGTTGGTCTTCATTTGCTGTCATTTACTATGTTTCCTTCCCTTTTGCATCTTTCAGTCTGCACCTTTGATGCACTTAGACTTATCAACATTTAAACAAATAGGTCATTGGGCATATCCTTGTAGAATGGAAGTACATTATGGCTTTCTGATCTTGAACAAAAGTTGAGCACGGTGAACTGTAGAAAAAAGTGTCTTATGTATGTATGCATGCATGCAACCCTCCCTCCCTCCCTCCCTCCAACACCCCTAGCCTGTCAGGTGTTCAGGATTACCGCAAGGAATTTGCTTATGAAAGAACTGCATGTAATAGAGACAAATTGTATATAGTTCTCTCTCATTCATATTCCTTGTGGTAATCCTGAACACCTGATTGGCTAGATGTGCCTCCAGGAGAGGTTTGAGTAGCACTGACCCATTTATATTTTATGGGCCCAATATTCAAACAAAGCTGAGCCCCTGAGTTTATGCTCCTAAATTTGTGCCCTATTTTTAGCCAAACTTAAGAGCCTAAGGATCTCTTTATCAAGGCTCTGCTAGCAGCTCCCGATGTGGTAATGCCGACAAAGCCCATTCACTTTGAATGGAGTCTGTCGGCATTGCCGTGTGAGAACTGCTTTGCATCTTTATAAGAGGCCCTAAGTTTTCAGCTGAAATTCATCTTAATTTTGGAGCTAAAGTTATGCTTATAAATTTAGGCCTGCCATTCATTTGCTTAGATTTATGAGCCTAATGCTGAAAATAAGTGCTAAGCTAATTATTTTCTCCATCCTAAATCTGACCCTGTTGTCACCCACTGCTTATGCTCCTAAATGTAGAAGTTAAGTGAAATTTAACTTAACTTAAATTTAGGCACTTAGCCCTAGTAAATTTTCACAGACCAATGTAGGAGCATTAATCCTTAAATATTGGGACTATATATACCTGGCGTCATCCACTATACTCAGCGGGTTACACAACATGCAGAAAAATGGACAAAACAAATGTAACGTCAGATAAAATCAATAAAAGCTGACAACAGCAAAGCATAACATTTACTTAATCAAAGGTTTTTTGAAGAAATAAAGCCTTAAAGCGTTTTACTGAATTGTCAGTCAATCTTAGTTCTGGTGTTAATTTCCCATTTGTCTTGAACTGTTAAAAAAACCCAAGTCCATATGTCTGCCAAATTTATCTGCCTAACTGCTGGAATTGAAAGTGTCCTTGTGCCTGTTAATCTCGGTGTGAGTGGGATTATATTAAGGCATCATCATTCAGCTCTTGATGAGCATATAAAAATTTAAATTTAGTCCTGTAAACTACTGGTAACCAAAAGAGAGAGAATAGATGCAGAAAGTTTTATGCTTGTGTCTTAGCACTAGGAAGCAGGCAAGCTGCCAAAATCTGTACACATTTTGGGCTTTTATAGTATTCGCTGGAAATTCTGCAAACAATGAACTGCAATAATCTATCTTGGAAATCACCAGTGCTGATAGTACTGACCTAAGTCATCTGTGGTTAAATAAGACTGTGGTGTATATAAGACACTTAGGGGCTCATTTTCAAAGCACTTAGACTGACAAAGTTCCATAAGTTATTATGGTGTTCATTTTCAAAGCATATAGACTTACAAAGCTTCATGGTAACCTATGTAACTTTGTAAGTCTATGTGCTTTGATAATGAGCCTCTTCATTGATAGAAAAAGTATGCGAACACATACAGAGAGCAGAGCCTAATATATCACTGAGATGATGAACCTGAGAAAGTACAGGAATTATATGATCTTTAACTATGTGAAACAGGGATATGTATATTGCTTGCTTGTTATGTAAAATATATATTACTTAAAAGCAAGTTGATTCACAGTCATCTACTCTTCAGTAACTAGTAAACATTTAGATAGAATGTCTGTTATGATGAGGCAAAAAGATTTTCCTTTTCGTCTACCGGGCTAGTACAGAAATGCATGGGTTGTGCCCCTCAGCCAGCAGATGGAAACTGACATAAGAGCTGTAAACTCTGCTTTATAAGAGGTACCATGCAACACCAGTATTCTCTGTCAACAGCAAATGGACTGTTCTGGTGAAGGAGCTCCCAGACTCACCTAGACAGAGGGCTTGTCCAGAGTCTGGCATGGGAGGTCCTGTGTAGTTGAGACCTGGAAGAGTCCATTCTGGGCAGGCATCTTTAGGGTGTGTTTCCACTTTTTTTCATCTCCCTTCCTCCCATAGTCTCAGATATAGAAAAAAGATCCTTGAGAAGAGTAGAGGCAAGGGGCAGCCCTGCACCTACTGCTTTAGTGGAGGGAGGTTGCACTGGAGCCTGATTGTTGGAGGGGATCATGTCAAGAGCGACTTCAGGATTCGTCCCTCCAGGAGCAGTGCGGCTAACGGGAACTACAGGGAACAGCAGTCAGGCAGCTCAGCCATTTGATTGTTCTCCCTGGTGCCGGCAGCACCACATGAAGTGATGCACCCTCTTTCGGTTTCATGGAAGCACCTTCAGAGTATGATAAGTGCTTCTCCTGGTGCAGTAGATGCCCAAGCAGCTCTGGACGCTGTACCTTTTTGCCATGGGGGAGCTTCTGGTCAGATGGCATAGAGGACAAGCTGAGGAACTATTATTGCTCCTTGGTGAGAAGGTCTAGGTTCAGAGAGGCTAGGTGATACTAAGGAAGTTCTGCCCAGCATTCATGGCTCCAGAATAGATGGTCATCCTTTCATTTTGAGTAAAAGGAGTCTCATAAGGTAGGAAGTATAGAGCAGCCTCTAAGAGTTTTTTTTTAATGTTTTTATTAAAATTTTCTTTACATAACATCAACAAATCCTAACATAACAATCTAGGCACTTTCACATTTATGCATCAGTTTTTAATGAGGTCTTTGGGGGGGGGGGGGGGGGTCTGTTTCTCAGGGGAGTGAATAGGAGGTCTGCTATCAACTTTTTTCAAGGAATAGACTAGGATCACTTCTTACCACGGGTTCTAGAGATGATAAGCAAAGGCTATATGTTAGAGCTTTCCCACCACCTTTCAGATTCATATATAATGTTGTGCACCAGCCAAAGCCAAGAAGTCTGCAGTGGTAGCTAGTTTGGCCAGGCTGCTGGTGTTGGGGGTTGGTGGTGCCTGTTCCAAGAGAGGAGTAGGAAACAGATCATTATTCCATCCATTTTGTGCTTCCAAAAAACAAAGGCTTCTTTGAGCCCATCCTGGATTTAAATGTTGAACTTGGTCATCTTGGCACTGTGTTCTGGAGAGTTTTTCATAGTCTTGGATTTCAAAGAGGCATACTTGCATGTTCCAATTTGAGGACCACATCACAGATTCTTAAGGTTGACCATTCTGGGTCCGCATTCTGTTCCAGGTTCTACCCCCCCCCCCCCCCCCCCAAGAACTGTCTCTAAAGTTATGCAGAGACGGGGTTTTGGCTTATCAGAGCAAAGTCAAAGGCAGAGAGCCATTGAGCTACTGCTCAGGTCGTCTAGTTACTCCATTCCCTAGGATGGGTAATCCACCTTTAAGAAGAGCAAATTGGAGCCAATACACTGCATAGAGTACTCTGGTGGGTTATTGATAGTTTCAGTACCCACCAAGAAAAGATATTTTTGCCCAAGCAGAGAAGGTTGAATCTCCAAGCTCAGATATGGGCTCTGAAGGAAAGAAAGGTGTCACGGACCTCAGTTCCATAGCCATAGCTGTCTATATTGGGCTTGGGCCCTTATGCATGTTCTTCAGTTGTCTCTCCTCATTTGGTGGTCTGCGCAGCACCAGTTACACAATGCTTCTGAGCTGGTGGCGTAACCTGCAAAATTCAATGAAGGGTATGGAATTCAAAGCTCCCAATTGGTTGGTGATGACATCCAACACAAATTTGGTTGGTTGGGAAGCTTATTGAGTCAGGTGGTTCAAGGACAGCGGACACCAGTTGAAGCAAAGCGGTCAATAAACCATTTGCAATTTCAAGCCATTCGGAGAGTGTTGGCAAGCATTCCAGGAATTGTGCAAGACAGTCAGACAGTGTTTTGCAACAGTTTCACTGTAGTTGCTTATGTCAATTGACGGGCGGAACCAAGTATTAGCAGTAGCGAAGGAAATAGCTATATTGCTTTGGTAGGCCAAAAGTCATCTTCAGATGTCAGCAGCACACAGTGCAGGCTCCCAGAATGCATAAGCAGATTCTTTTGAACATGTATGATTTGGATCCAGGAGAATGTGAGTTAAAGGCCTTCTCTGACACGAGGTTATTTAGTGTTGAATTTGATGGCAACAAGTTGGAATGGAGGTAGAGGACAGTGGGAGATGGACAATGGCTTCCTAAGGACAAACCAAGAGGACATGAAAAGTTTAAAAACACAGTTAATTGATGAATGAGAACTCAACACAGTACTGCGTTTCAGCCAACAGGCCTGCTTCAGGAGTCTCAATACTTTATCACATGAGTAAAACATCAAATAGTCCAAATATGACAATGAATACCAAAAGGATATGGAAAAAAGACCTTTGGTAATATATATGTAGGCCTATCGATGCTTTCTAGAGGTTTACAAGTTGGAATGCCAAGGTGCTTTTGCCATGATCCAAAGGTTTCTTGAGTTGGTGTATCTTACTCTGTGTTCTTTCTCCCATAAAAATTTTTGAGAGGGCATTTTTTGGTCAACATTTGCTTTCCTACAGGACTGCTGGAGAGAAGGAACTATATGGTGCCCCTTACAGGGCACAGCTCACAGCTTTTATGTCTCTGTCTTCATCTGCTTGCTGAAGGGCATAACCCATGTGTTTCTGGACAGGTCTGGTTGGACTTGAAGAACAAAACTTTGCAGGTATGATCAAATGTTTTTCTTTAATCATGTCCAACCATAAATTGGCCTTTTAAATACAATTTTATGAAAATAATAGTGTGTACACAAAATATAAGAATAAAATGAAAATTGCACTAGCAGGATGATATGTCTGTTCAAAATAATAGATACATAATAGGTATAAAAACAACATGATCATGATTACAATACCTTTTAGATAACAAAAAATGTAATATCACAATGCATGAAAACAGTGAGATGTGAATATTATAAGAGCAATTTAACGGTACATTAAAATATGAAAAGTGTCAAAATCTATGATGATGAGATACTGTGAAGCAAATGTGTACGTAGTGCAATATAAAACACATAGACTACATTCAAACAATAAACTGAGTGATTAGCGTGTATGTCAAAAAATGAGTGATATGGAGGTGTATTTTCAAAGCACTTAGTCCTTAGTTCCATAGGTTACTATAAAGCACTTAGACTTGCAAAGTTATATGGAGGCATATTCTCAAAGCACTTAGCCTTCCAAAGTTCCATAGGTTTCTATGGAACTTTGAAAGGCTCAGTACTTTGAAAATATGCCTCATAGACATACAGAGTTCCATAGGTTACTAAGTACTTTGAAAATGAGCCCCATAATGTAACTTTATAAGTCTAAGTACTTTGAAAATACACCTCAAATTGATGAAAAAGAAGAACAAAAAGAACAAATTCACCACTTTATCACTTATTTTTTGACATATTTGCATTTCTTGGACATGCTAATTACTCAGTTTATTGTTTGAAGATAGATTCTTAATGCACCCTTGTTGGGTCCATGAATTAAATGCCTTTTTAGTCCAGACTTGATGGCCCTTGGTGCTCTTCTTTTTTGCTGTGTGTGCTGTGTGCTTTGACCCTCTTTTTGTCGCTGTGACTTTGTTATAGGTACGAGTTAAATGTGAATCAAATTGAAATCATGCAAGAAGTAGAAGAATATCTTCCTTCATTTACCAAGTGGGCAAGCTACTTTCTACACAGATCTCATGTCTGTCAGCAAGATATGCAACTAAAACTGTAAGAAACTGTTGCTTAATTTCACATTTCATTGTACCTAGTTCTCTGCACAATGAGTCTTGTATTAAATTACTGGCATTAGTAAATGTTTGCAATAATGTCCATGTTAACTAAGCTTAACTGCATTTTTCCAAGGTGTAGTTAACTATTTTGCAATTGTGCTCATTTTTTGTGTTTTAATCTGTTACTTTTCTATGCACTAATAATTTAAATACATAGTTCTATATTTCATTATCTCAGAAGCATACATTTTAATGGTTGAATCTCTTATAACACACATTAAAAGCTCTGTTGGCAAGCATTTGCATATGCAGCAGTGTTAGTATACTTTAGTACATGCACATGAAATTGTAATTATATGGCTATCCAGTGGTCATATCTCAGCAGCACAAATACATGGTGCATGAACTTCTAGAACAAATCCTACAGATTAGAATGTGTATCTTCAAGAGAAATAGTGGTTGTCATTAGTCTCAGACACACCATGCTACTGTTGTCTGAGCTGATGCTTGTAAGATCTCAAGTAGTGTGTTTTTCTTAAGCTTTTCATAAGTTTTTCACTTGCTCATCTTCCAATGTGGTATATATCATTCAGTGTAAAAAATGTAACGAAGGATGCTATATTGGAGAAACAGGCCAGATGCTTAAGACAAGATTCAATTTACATAGACATCATATGAACAATACTGGTGCCAGCAGGGTTCCCACGCCTGTTGGTCAACATTTTACAGGACCAGGACACTGTACCAGTGATTTCACAGTGAGAATCCTCAAAGGTATCTTTAAAACCATACAAGAACGTAAGACCTTTGAAGTCAGAATGATTGAATATTTTAACACCCAACAGAAAGGACTTAACAAGGATCTGGGGTTCCTAGCCCATTATAAACCATAAAGCTGTATGTCTCTGTTGATCACCCTCCCCTTACCTATCCACACCGACCCTGTTAGAATATCAATGATATGCTTTGATGTCCCCATGCATACTTCCTACCCACCCCCCTCCTCCCACCCTGTCAGACTGTCTTAGTAATGCTTGAATGTTTTCACTTATATACACTGTCAGCCAGCACATTTGCTTATTTCCGATCTGAGGAAGAAGGGCAACCTTCGAAAGCTAATCAAGAAATGTATTAAGTTATGTCCAATAAAAAAGGTATCATCTTATTTTCTTTTCCATGTTTTATTTTGTTTGATTTCTATTGATAATCATAAGCAATAGAAAGATAAGTGGAAAAGTTAGTGGGGTTTGGTTTTTTTTTTTTTAAATTTAAGCAGAAAATACAAAGTAATGTATTCCAAGAGAAATTTGCTGCTTTGTAGCCATGGTTTTTGTTTGTTTTTTTTCTTCTAAATTTTGGGATGCTTTCTTGCAGACCAAGTGATGGCAACAAAGAAGACCCAGTTTGCAAAATTGAGGTTACAGACTTCATAGATATTGAAGAAAATATTTGGTCTCCCAGATACGGGCTGAAGGGCAAGATTGATGTAACAGCTGGTGTAAAAATACATCGCAGGTCTAAAACAGATTTTAAAGTTATGCCATTGGAGCTTAAGTCTGGCAGAGAGTCCAACTCCATCGAGCACAGAAGTCAGGTATGAATTACCGATAAAACAACTGAGCATTCACACTGCTCTTAATAGGTTGTATGCTTCCATAGGTGGTTACTAAACTAAGATGTGTGTATCAGGGCTGTAGAGTCGGTACACCAAACCTTTGTCTCTGACTCCTCTATTTTTCTACTGTCCAACTTCTACTGTGTACAGTAAATCTAAGAGAAATGTATTTAATTATGGAAAGATAGGATATTCTTTATGAACAAAATTAGGACTAATAGACCACAAAATATATTATTTGAAGTTTGAACAAAGAACTTGAACAAAAAATATATATGTTACAACATTAGATTTATCATTTTATAAGTTTTTATTATGAAGTTTGAGTCGGAGTCAGTACATTTTTACTGACTCTGACTCCACAGCCCTGGTATGTTTAACAATGTATTTTTTTTTTTATTAGAAATTCTCTTTATTAAACCAACAACAATGTTGTGCGTTTTTATTTATTTTAATTTGGCTTGCTATTTTATGACTGGAAATACTAGTTAAAACTAGGGAAGAAAGAACATAAGAGTAGCTATACTGGATCAGACCATCTAGCCCAGTATCCTGTTTTCCAAACAGTGGCCAAGTCAGGTCACAAGTATCTGGCAGAAACCTAAATTGTGGGCATATTTTTTGAATTGTGCGAGTACATCTGTGAGCTATCAAGCTGGCAATACTTGAAACATATTTTATTAAAAAAATTACATTTAACATTTTTCAGGTTGTTTTATACACACTGTTAAGCCAAGAAAGAAGATCGGACCCTGAAGCAGGACTTCTTCTTTACCTCAAAACGGGAAATATGTACCCAGTCCCTGGCAACCATATGGACAGACGTGGTACGGGTTCATAGCAGTACTTCTGTGTGTTGTTTTATAGTCCGTGTCAAATGCTTTCTTGGCAATAAAGATTTGGCAAAAATTATCTGCCTTTCATCTGTAAAGAACAGGAGTGCTCAGGGAGCTTAGACACGTAAATATTTTGAGCTTTTTTTTCCTCAAATTTTTCTTTACCTGTCTTAATCATTCCCTATTCCTTGAGTTCTCAACCCAGTCCTTGGGACACACCCAGCCAATCAGGTTTCCAGGATATCCACAATGAATATGCATAGTATAAATTTGCATGTATTGTCTCGCAGATAAACAGGACCCAGGCCATGTAAAGCTTTGAATGTCATAACCAACATCTTAAGCTTTGTCTACCCTACCATGGATAATCAATGCAAATTGCAGAACAATGGCATGACCTGATTCCAACAAATACTATCCTAAAATGGCCCCATTCTGGACATATTGAAATCTTTATTATCTTTCCCAGGAGCCCAATAGAAGTGGGCAATTGCAAGGGGAAAGGATCACCAGTTTTAGGGCAACTCGTAACTCCTACCCATAACCTCCGCTCTCAAGACAAATCACTCCTTTCAGTACCCCTCTCCACCACCGCCAACTCCAGGCTCCGCCCTTTCTGCCTCGCTTCACCCCATGCTTAGAATAAACTCCCTGAGCCCATACGCCAGGCCCCCTCCCTGCCCATCTTCAAATCCTTGCTCAAAGCCCACCTCTTCAGTGTCGCCTTCGGCACCTAACCACTATACCTCTATTCAGGAAATCTAGACTGCCCAATTTGTTTGACTGCACATTTGTCCATTAGATTGTAAGCTCCTTTGAGCAGGGACTGTCCTTCTTTGTTAAACTGTACAGCGCTGCGTAACCCTAGTAGCGCTCTAGAAATGTTAAGTAGTAGTAGTAACTCACATTCCATATAGAGCTTAAACACAGCTTTCTTCACTGTACTATAAATACAGAGCCTCCATATAAAGTGTACCCTCCAATTTAACTCCCAAATCCCTAGCTGTTCTTGCCTCTTTACATTTTATGTCTCCAATGACATGACCAAAGAATTTGACCTTTAAGGGATCACTAGCCTTATCTTCAAAAGCTCTGTTTTAACCACAATAGAAAGCCAATAAGGAAACAAAAATTAAGATAATTGGTTGTTTACCATTTATCCTGGTACAAAGAGTCACACGTCTTTAACGTGTGGCCCAATTGTTCTTACCTGGCTGGTTGGTGTAGTGGGGGAGGAAGAAGGAATTTGGTGAAGGGTGAAACAGTTTTCAAGAGTACTGTTCTTATAATTGGACTCCAGTTGTGGGATATATGTTTTCCTTTAGGGGTTAACACAAACCTTTATATGAGGCTGCTGCACAACTGCAGATTAGGCATTTATTCACTAAGGGGCCCAATTTGATTACTCTTGGTGAATAAATACTTGATATACAGTCACCCATAATCCTTTACAGAATCTGCTGCATTTTCATAATGAGTATTTTGTCTTTTTCCACAGAACTATTAAAGCTGAGAAACCAGTTGGCGTTTTACTTTGTGCATGATATAACGAAACCTGGCAGTGGAAATGATCAGGCACACCTTTCTCCTTTACCTGCTATTATTACTGACAAACAGGCCTGTAAATATTGCTCCCAAATGCACAACTGTGCACTCTTCAGCAGGTAAGGAAGCTTTGGATTTTCTTTTCATGTGTTTGCAGTCCTAGGATTTTAGAAGCAGGTGGGCATACTTCTGGTCTACATACTGTCTTTGAATACAGCAGAAAATACACATTTTACACAATAGGTGCCCATTAGTGGTGAATTTTCAGTAATGAGACTTTTTTTTTTCATTTTAATTGATGTGATCATTGTAAAGGAGCTCAACCCAAATCCCTCTGGTTTTACCAAAGCCAAAAAAGAGGGGATAAAAGTGCAGAAGTAAAAATCCATGATTTAACAAGTGAGGAAAGGTTGCAAAGCATGGTTTATGGATAAGGATTAATATCTTGGGGAATGTCTTGGAATGCAGTTTTGTCACTTTTCAGACTGTACAGCAACAGAGGTGTTCTGCTTCATCCCCTCCTTTCCAAGCAGCCTGCAGGAAACAGCGGGAAAGGGATGATCCCAGAACTGAACAATCAATCTTCTCCCTAATCCCACCCCACTTCTCTCCAATTCATCTTCACCACTTCAGTTGCTCCTGCCTCTGATCCACCTATGCCCTCTCACTGTTCCACTTCTTTTTCTGTAAGAATTAATAGTCCTTGGGGAATTCTGTGCAAATGTTACTTCTCTAACTTCTACAGATTACAGCTGTTAGTTATACCCTAAAAATCACATGCAATTACGTCATATATTTATTTCTGTCCTCATTCTCCATATGTAATTATAATACTAATTTGCTTAGTATCACATTTACTTTGTTGTATCAGCATTACTAAATTTCTACAGAATCAGCAAGTAATTAGGTGAAATTACAGTAAAAGTTAGATTAAGTCATTTCCAGTATCAGAAGGTCATTAGGGTCATTCTTATTTGCGACATCAATGTCCTCATAACCACAAGTTCTGTTTACTCTTACCACAAGTTTCATTTACTGCCTACCACCTGTTGGACTATCAAAATTAGCTGGTTCCTTAGTAAAACTGCTTGCAAACCATTTTTATTTCCTGGTTAGGCCATATTGCAAAACCTTGACAAGAACAGCTGCTACAGGGCCATTTTCAGTAAGTGTCAGTAAATATACCATTGCAAGCATTTTTAACCTTTTGAGGCCTAGTTCAGCACACAATCTGACAGACTATTGTTCAGCCTGTGATATGGTATGATCCATATTAACAGTCGACAGACAGACGACTCTCTTCTCCTGCCACCCGGCACCCAGCCTTGAAAAAAAAAAAAACACCCTGTGAAGCACCTCGCATCTGCTCTGGTCTGCTCTGCTGTAAAGGAAGCAAATCACCTCATCACGTCGGCCCTTCCCTCACTGTGTCCCGCCCTCGCGGAAATAAGAAGTTACATCAAAGGGCGGGAACACAGTGAGGGAAGGGCTGACGCGACGAGGCAATTTGCTTCCTTTTCAGCAGATGCAAGGCGCTTCACAAATTTTTTTTTTTTTAAGGCTGGGTGGCAGGAGAAGAGCTGGTAGGCAGGTGGGGACTGGGTCAGGGAGGGGGGCTCAGATGGGAGAAGGGGTCTGGGACTGGGTGGGGGGGCTCAGCTGGGAGAAGGGGACTGGGTCTGGGGGGGGGGGGGGGGCTCAGATGGAAGAAGGACTGGGGCTGGAACTGGGGTCTGAGAAGGGGGCAGGAGGGAGAATGGGACCATAAAAGACAAAATATATCTGCAGTATGTGCTAAAGCTCAAATGCTGTTACGTGATGTGTATTGCAACATATACAGCGTTCAGTTTCTATCATTGGGTCGTAATTTAACTCCAAAGAAGAATATTTTTATATATGTTTTTTTATATATGGTTTTACTTCTTATGGTAACATTTAGCAATAACCCTCTGAGCAACTCAGCAACAGAATATAGAGTTATTCAAAAGATCTGTACTTAATCTTATGAATCCAGCACTATCTTTTAAATGTTCAATGGGGGCCACCGTTTCACTCCGGCAAGGCTTCCTCAGGAGCAAAGTGCTGTTTAGCAATGCTGAGGGTCTAGGGAGACAAAATTAATGATTATGAATTTCAGAATAATGATGTAAAATAATATGCACATCACCACAATCCGAGGGTTCACTTACTTGCGACGGAAGCGTTCTGTGATACAAAATGGCGCTTCGGAGTCATACATTGAACAGCTGGTTTAAATAGGAACATTGAATGAATTCTTAAAGAGATAGCACCTGAAGTGTCTAAACAAACCTGTGATTGAATGATTTAGTAAAAAATATGCCAATTGACTGAACTATTCAGACCATACGATTCAGTTGTTTTTAGGTTAAAAATCCACCTTGTTTCCCTTCTTTGTAATACTAATTTTCGATTGCCACTTCTGCTCAATGTCTCAACTTTGTCTATTGCAAAACATTCAAGATCTTCAAATTTATGTTGTTTTTCCATACAATGCTCTACAAGCGGTTCTTTCAGAACCGATCTCCTGATGTTGGATCTATGTTCTAAAATCCTGATTTTTAAAGATCTAGTCGTCATGCCGATGTAAGTTAAGTCACAAGGACACTTGATCAAATAAACAACATGATCAGAGAGGCAATTCGTGAAATGTTGAAGTTGAAAAGTCTTGTTAATTGAGGCATGAAAGAATGCTTTAGTCTGTTTAGTGATTTTGCAAATCTGACATGTTCCGCACTTGTAATGGCCACGAATCTTGCTCGCAATGTTTTTGCTTTTGGATGTTATGTCTGCAGGACTTAAAATGTCTTTGATATTGCTTCCTCTTGAGAATGCAATCCGCAAACTTTTTTCTTGAAAAGTGGGAATTGATTGCATAATGTCCCATCTATTTTTAACTAACTGTGCCAAATGGGAACCAGTTTCAGTATATTTCATCGCCATTGTAAATGTGTTGTCATCCTCTTTCTTTTTATTTGTGGTTGATAGAAGTAATTCTCTATTGTTAAATTTGGCTCTTTTGTATGCCTTTTTAAGAACTTTCTTAGAGTAACCTCTCTGTTCTAAATCGCTCATTAAAGATTTTGCTTGTTGCTTGAAAGTGCTCGGATCAGTGCATATTCTTCTAAACCTAAGCATTTGTGAAAATGGAAGGCTGTTTTTAAGCTGAACTGGATGACAGCTGGAATTATGAAGGAAAGTGTTGCGATCAGTATTTTTTTTGTAGACTTTGGTTTTGAAAATATGGTTACTGATGGATATTTCTATATCTAAATAATGAATGGTAGAAAAGGAATGTTGTTCAGTAAATTGAATGTCAGAGCTGCAGCTGTTAATCCATACCATGAATTTTTCTAGCTCTGTCGTTGTACCTGTCTAGAGCATAAAGACATCGTCAATAAATCTCCACCAGTGTACGATAAAGGGTGACAGAGTTATCCATTCAGATTCAAACTGAGTCATATAAAGGTTTGCGATTGATGGGGCAAAAGTAGCTCCCATTGCTACCCCACTAGTTTGTAAATCACAGGACTTGTTCTCTAAGAGCTAGGAGTTCTTTGCATCGGGCACACACATGACCTCTCAGCAACTGGGAGATAATCATACATGTGACACTGAATGCAAAAGACTGGATAGCATCCCTCTCGCTGCTGGACTACTGTCTGCATCTTAGTATTATAGAGTTGTTTAATTAAAACTTCTTAAGGTACTAGGGATATCAAATGAATATTAAGAGTCTTAAGGTTGGTGTAATTTGTAATTAATTTAGTGTTTGCTTCTCAGAAACTAAGTATAATTAAAACTAATGAAAACTCCCCTCTTGTTGTCCTAATTAGAATAATTGACTATAAACGTAGAGTTGGGTGGTTGGGAATGAGGACTGAACTAGGCCCTACTGTGCTTTCTGTTAATGCTGTGACAGAAGATTCAAGTTTTAAAACTATGGGGAAAAGGGTATGGAGACTTTCTAATAGAATTTAAAAAAAAAGCAAACTTTAACTGTGTTTATCAATATCCTACAATTCCTCTTGTAAACCTAATCTTTAAGTTAACAAGCACAGAATAAAATAATGTCACTTTCCCATAGAGATGTTCTCTTCTCTCGGAGCTTCTCATAAAGAGATTACTTCTCTGCTGTGTACTCTGCTGATGCTAGTAGGCCCCAGACCACAATTGATTGATTATTTAACGGACTCTGGTCTGTCCAAACGCTCCCCAGAAGTGCAACAACAACTCCCTGCCCCGCTGCAAGCATTGGAGATTTAGAAAGCCATTAAATCCTTTTCTACATGTACTGCATTCGGCCCAGATGGATTTTCGTCTGAATATTACAAATTAATGTCTTTTCATATTTGTGGCCCTCTTGTAGCGTATTATGAAGAGGCAACATCCCAGGGTGCTTTTCTCCCCTATGCTAATGAAGCTTTAATATCACTAATCCACAAACCGGTTAAACCCCATGATAGGCCTGAGTCCTTTCATCCTATTTCTTTGTTAAATGTGGACCTGAAGATCCTGGCCTGCGTTCTGGCTGACCGGCTGGCCATCCGTCTCCCATCCTTAGTTGGGGATCACTAAGTAGGTATTGTTTGTGGATGTCACTCAGTTTTAATTGTCTGTAAGGTTTTTTTTTTTTTTTTTTTTTGTTACATTTGTACCCCACTCATGGCAGGCTCAATGTGGCTTACATGGGGCAATGGAGGATTAAGTGACTTGCCCAAAGTCACAAGGAGCTGCCTGTGCCTGAAGTGGGAATCGAACTCAGTTCCTCAGGACCAAAGTCCACCACCCTAACCAGTAGGCCACTCTTTTATCAATAGCCCACAGCAAGGATACCCAAGAAACTTTGTTTCTGGTCAGCCTGAACTCAGAAAAGGCCTTTGATGAGGTGCGGTGGAATTATTTATTTTAGGTTCTTCGGTATATTGGTATAAGGGGGTGGTTCTTTAGTGTAGTGCAGACTTCATACGTCAATCCCAAGGTGGCCTTGCTTGTGAATGGTGTGCGCATAACCACCTTTGATGTTCAAAAAGATACCAGGCAAGGCTGTCCTCTCTCACATCTTTTTTTATACTTTACCTCGAACCTCTTCTTTGATTCAGCTCGACCATGATGTTTCGGTGTGAGTCACTCTTTTTTTAACTGTTAAAGTTCTAGCATTCGCTGATGACCTACTGCTCGTGTTCGCCCGTCCCTATTGAGTGCTTTGTAACTTACTTACTATTATTGATGAGTTTAGTTTCTGTTCGGGATTTCATCTGAACTTGCAGAAATCAATGGCATTATTACCGATTCTTTCGTCCATGAGGTAGGACTGGGAAGGGGACTTCTTACAATGGGCATCAGGTGCCTTTATCTCGGTGTCTCTTGTATTTGATTCTGTGCCTTGTTGGCCTTGTTGATTATTGTGCTTTGTGACTTATGTAGACTTTGTTCTTTGTACTGGCCATTTATTGAATTTAATAAATATGATATTGGAAAAACATTCTGTAAAATTCTTCATAGCTTATTTGTAGAGTTCCTCTATCATAAGGCCTGAAATTCCCTCCTGTCTTCGTTTTTCAGGCTCCAATCTCCCCAGTTCCTTCTCTAACTCCAACTTCAGTTTTCTTTCCCTCTAACTCCCAAGACCCATAATTCTGCCCCCAAAGTCTTCTCCCACATACAATACCCCCATCTCTCATTCTTCCTCCCCCAGCCATACCCCCACCTCTCATTCTTTCTCCTTTCCTCCCTAGCTGTTATTGTATCTTTTCCCTACCCTCAGGTTTGATCTCCCACACACCAGTGACACACATTCGCTTGTTGCTCCACCCTCATGACACAGTCCCCATGGTGCACGCTTACCTTGCTCTGTCCCCAATACCCATGGCACAGTCTCACCTTGCTCTTGCCCCATTATCCTCCTCCAAGGACAGAAGCAATGCTCTGTTCCCTTTCTCTGTCCCTCCCCCCCTGCTGAGCTGGCATGGAAATAAGAGGAGGAAGTGAACTGCTGCACATCGGGTCACTTCCTCCTCCATGCTGGGGTCTCCCTTTTTTTCTTCTGGTAAAATTGGATAAACCCACACATTGAGACTGGTTTAGCAGGATTTAATGAAAGGAAATTAACAGGTTAAAAAAAAAGTCTCCTCAGAAATTAAAGGTAGAATTAACTAATTTATGGAACTGTTAATTGTCATGAAATAGGTGAAAAGATGACACTTTGTAGGTCATTATCATTTAGTTTGTGACAGTAACATTTGTTTATTTCATGTATTTAACAGAGCAGTGGAACAAGACCTCGGTGTCTTTTCTCCTCCTGGCATGCTTTTCATAGAGAAGCAGATCCAGCATTTGAAGCCTTCACATTTGAAGTACTTTGGTCTCTGGTGTCTCATGTGTTCTTTGGAAGCACAATGCAAGGAGGGGAAGAAGGGACGCAGAAATATCTGGCTGAGGCCTACTTTAGAGAGGTAGAGTATATTTGTTTTTCATTTGGCTGCCATCCTGGAATGCTTGGATTTGGAAAGCTTGACACTGGATGAAACATTGTCTTTCTGCTACCAATACCATAGCAATTGGCTGTACGTGGCATTGTACCAGCACACCCCATTTAACAGCAGTAATGGAAGTGAGGTGATGCACAGGCAAGTGAACTGTGGTAACACTGGACATAGGACAGCCTTTGCTATAGGCAGTTCTATAGTGCAGATTTCATCACTTTTGTTACAGGCTGGTCTTGGAATAGTCTGTACCTTTCTAATTCTTTAGTAATTGCAAAGCTAGTTTATAAAGCAAGAATGCCACACACATTCCTGGATAAAGTATGTATTTTTATTCTTTTGAGTTGAGCAATATTTTTCAAACAGAAAAATAAAAACAAAATAAACTTGTTTGTAATCACTGAAACGTTGCATGTTTGAGTAGGTTACATTACATTATATCTTTTCTTATATCCCGCAAACTTTCACAATTAGTGATTCGATAGCATGTTTGAGTAGGTTACATTACATTATATCTTTTCTTATATCCCGCAAACTTTCACAATTAGTGATTCGATATGGGTCACAAGGTTAAGAAACTAGGCACATACCAAGGAATATACAGAGTAGTTTCTGGAGAAGAGATTCATAAACAATTAGCTGGATAGACTTAGATCTCTCCATATCATACTTCTGGGAATGAGAGACAGAAATATGCTCATTTTCAAAGCACTTAGCCTCCCAAAGTTCCATAGAAACCTATGGAACTTAGCCTCCCAAAGTGCTTTGAAAATATGCCTCATAGTCTCCCTTTCCTGTTAGAATATGTTGGTTTCTTCCAGGTGGTCCAGACTACCTTCAGTCAGAGGTAGGATGCTAGGCTTGATAGACCATTGGTCTAGCTTAGCATGGCATGTCATATTTGTGCCATCCTCTGTGCTGTCCTATTTGGCAGTCGATGTATAGCCTTGGGGGGCAATTCTATGAAGTGGTTCCTGGAGGTAGGCGCCACTTAGGTACATCAGAGGTGCCATTATTTGGCAGGTCGGTGCCATTATGAGGCATATTTTCAAAGCAGTTAGCCTTCCAAAGTTCCATAGGTTTCTATGTTCACTAGGCACTATTCTATAAGGTAGACCTAAGTGCCACAGTGCTTAACTGTAAGGGAGAGTGTACACATAGAAGAATGGGCAGCCCAGGTGTGTGTCTCCCAGGTACACATGTAGTATATAGAATAATTTAAACTACAGATGTCACTTGGCACACCTAGGCGTGCCAACTTATGCCTGCTATTGACATGATGTAAGAGGGTGCACAAATGCCAACTTACACCAGTATCTACTACTACTACTACTACTTAACATTTCTAGATGGAATCTTGGCACCAAGATACCATTATAGAATTGGTGCTGAGCCCAAGGCATTGGAGTGCATAGGACTGAGGTGCCAATTTATAAAATTTGCCCCCTAGAGGGGCAGATGTTTTCAGGCAAAGAGAGATCATATTTTTCATACAGTTTTAATTTGGATTTTTTTTAAACCAATAATTGCCTTTTCTAATAGGAGTATAGCACTGGGATGTTTTTGCAGGTCAGGGGAAATTCCACTTCACTTTTCAAGCATTTCAGTACCTTGACCTCCAGTTTAAATATTGATACTAAAATCTGAAATTTGATTTAGCCAAAACTGAGATGTTCTGCGTCTTAGTTCTCATTCTCCTCAAGCTGATCCATTTAGAATCACAGTTTACCAGGTTGTTGTAAAACTGATGCTCCTAGGAGGCAGCCTGCGCTTTGTGAAAATTGCCATCATTTTGTTTGCTGAACAGAACTTCTATAACATTAAGCGTCTTTTACTGTTATGATGAACGAAAGAATCAGCTTCATGTTCTGGTTTTAGCTGAGTGTGGATTTCTTATGCATCCCAGCTCTTTCTATGTTCTAGGGAGCAAGATGGAAGCTGTGTTGGAAATCTGATTAGGACAGGGAAGGTAAATGCAGTTTCTGAAGGGCGGTATCTGCATCACTTCCAGCGTACTCACGGCACCATGCCTGCGACAAATCTGATGCAGGGAGATCGTGTGCTTGTAAGTGGTCAAGAAAAGGGGTTTTTGGCCTTGTCCTGTGGCTACGTGTCTGAGATCAACCAGACGAAAATCTCTTGTTTGCTGGACAGGTAGAACTATTTTACATTTAAGAACTGCTTTTTACAGTGTTTGTTATCCACATGAATATTGTGATTACATTTTGGAACATTGGGAAAATGTGACAGGAAAGATAATGTATTTTCAGATTTTCTGAAAGCATCAAGGGGAGTAGATGGGGATGAATGATATGATTGCAATGAAGTGCCATGGGTGGAAGGTGTGTCCAGACTGTTTATGTTCCTGTTTGTAGGAACAGTATCCCACTGTGAGGGAGTCTATATGATGCTACCACTCCCCCTTAATGACATTCCTTCACAGAGTTAGAACCACCTTAAAACTCACAGTCCTGCCCTGGATATGAGAGGGTCAGGGCCAGGAGGGCATAGTCCAGGAAGTGGATGATGCTGTTGTAGTAGGGACCTAGGCATGGTTGAGGTGCTTGTGGGAGGCAGGAGCTGCAGAATGTGGACCACAATAATCCAAACTGTATGTGCACAGTGCCTCAGTTCCATACTAGATGTGGCAACTCAGATATAGACCTTGCTTAAAACATTCCAAACAATGACTTGTGTAGTATGATTTTATTTAGGAAGAAAAAAAGGGCATGTAAGTCCCTCTACACAATTAAAATGCATCCAAGACAGCAAGAAGATCTTTTTTTTTAAATGAGAATGAGCAGCATATTAATTAAAGGTTTTGTTAATTAAGAATATATGTGTGTGTGGACAGGGGAGGGGGAATCCTTAACACTAAAGAAATGTATGTGCTACTGTATAATGTTATATCTTTTTGAAGTGCATGACATATAGGAACCAATGAAGTACAGAATAATTCACAGAGAATAATTGATTGCATTTGTGCTGTGCAGAAACTTGGCCAAGCTTCCTGAAGACACTTTGTTTATCTTGGACCACGAAGAAGGAGTTGGTGGATTAGATGTTCATCTAGGAAACCTTTCCAAACTGATGGAAAACTCTGCTGAAAGGTTTACAAGTTACTACTGTATTTTACAAGTCTTCCTCCAGCCACCTTGTTCTTTTCATAAATTGCATTAAAAGAGGCAGAAGAATTATTTATGTAAAAAAAGTTTAACAGTTGAGAATATTTGATGCTAAATCAAAAGCCAGAAGTATAATTTACAATAATTTCTAGAGACTTTTTTTGTGATGAAAACTTTATTGCAAGACAATTCAGTGCAGAGTGGCACATATTCAGCTTTTCCATACTGCAGTCAACCATACTCTGAATGTGTATCGGAGAACTCAGTCATTTCTCAGTTTTTCTAGTCAAACTTTCTATCATAAACAAACCAACTTAATCAATTTTAGGACATTTTTGTCAGAATTGTATAACTGGCATGGGAGAAATGAGCCTATTATGTGTTTTCAGAGGGGGGAGTTGTTTGTTGTTCTTGCAGAAATCTTGAAAACAAAACAAGCCATTGACCTTTGGGTTATATTTCATTGATCAAAGATATAGGCTGTTCTCTTGGTGGCCATGTTTGTTTGCTGTTTGGAGAGAGAAGGCAAGCTCTGTATCAAAACCACTAAAATCATCTTAACTTTAAAATTTTAAAAGCTGCCTTTATGGAAGATGAAACCAAATCTGTAAGATGTTGGGTTCTCTTCCCACTCCCCTTGAACAAAGACTGTCTCTAGCAATGACTCTTTTGTAATCATTTTTTTTCTTTTTCCCTTTCCTTATGCTCCAGTGAAAAACTGAGAAGTTTAATCATTGATTTCCATAAGCCACAGTTTCTGCAGCATTTAAGCTCTGTGCTTCCTCTTGAAGCAAAGAACACAGTTGCTGACATCTTAAAAGGTACTTGGCGTCACTGTTTGTTTTGGGCCATAGCTTCCATCATTTCTTTCTTCTGCTTCTATTTGGAAATTTTTTTTACTACTTTTCATGATCAAAGTGGGCCTATTTTTGGTATAATGGTGTCTGTCATGATTAATCAAACCCTTGGGCTTTAAAGAAAAAATTAAAATACGTTAAAAGCTAAATAAAAATGGATTTATATTAACTAGAGCAGTGGTGTTCAGACTGGCCCTTGTGCCCCTTACCTATCCAGCAAGTTGCATCTCCAGGATGGCTCTAATGAATTTGCAGATTGCCCTGCTTTCAGAAATGATGCAAATAAACTGGTGAAAAAAAATCCTTCTTACTGTAATCAGCTCTTGACAGTGGTTGCATAGGCTTCAGACAACCATATAGTATGTTATAAATGTTTTAATTCAACTTAAACACTCAATGTGAGAACAGTCACTTAAAACATAAAGCCAGTTACTTTGGTTCTGTAGCATCTTGAAACAGAGCTTCATGACCATAGGACCTGGAGGACTCCTAACAACTCTATATACAGTGGTGGAAATAAGTATTTGATCCCTTGCTGATTTTGTAAGTTTGCCCACTGACAAAGACATGAGCAGCCCATAATTGAAGGGTAGGTTATTGGTAACAGTGAGAGATAGCACATCACAAATTAAATCCGGAAAATCACATTGTGGAAAGTATATGAATTTATTTGCATTCTGCAGAGGGAAATAAGTATTTAATCCCTCTGGCAAACAAGACCTAATACTTGGTGGCAAAACCCTTGTTGGCAAGCACAGCGGTCAGACGTCTTCTGTAGTTGATGATGAGGTTTGCACACATGTCAGGAGGAATTTTGGTCCACTCCTCTTTGCAGATCATCTCTAAATCATTAAGAGTTCTGGGCTGTCGCTTGGCAACTCGCAGCTTCAGCTCCCTCCATAAGTTTTCAATGGGATTAAGGTCTGGTGACTGGCTAGGCCACTCCATGACCCTAATGTGCTTCTTCCTGAGCCACTCCTTTGTTGCCTTGGCTGTATGTTTTGGGTCATTGTCGTGCTGGAAGACCCAGCCACGACCCATTTTTAAGGCCCTGGCGGAGGGAAGGAGGTTGTCACTCAGAATTGTACGGTACATGGCCCCATCCATTCTCCCATTGATGCGGTGAAGTAGTCCTGTGCCCTTAGCAGAGAAACACCCCCAAAACATAACATTTCCACCTCCATGCTTGACAGTGGGGACGGTGTTCTTTGGGTCATAGGCAGCATTTCTCTTCCTCCAAACACGGCGAGTTGAGTTCATGCCAAAGAGCTCAATTTTTGTCTCATCTGACCACAGCACCTTCTCCCAATCACTCTCGGCATCATCCAGGTGTTCACTGGCAAACTTCAGACGGGCCGTCACATGTGCCTTCCGGAGCAGGGGGACCTTGCGGGCACTGCAGGATTGCAATCCGTTATGTCGTAATGTGTTACCAATGGTTTTCGTGGTGACAGTGGTCCCAGCTGCCTTGAGATCATTGACAAGTTCCCCCCTTGTAGTTGTAGGCTGATTTCTAACCTTCCTCATGATCAAGGATACCCCACGAGGTGAGATTTTGCGTGGAGCCCCAGATCTTTGTCGATTGACAGTCATTTTGTACTTCTTCCATTTTCTTACTATGGCACCAACAGTTGTCTCCTTCTCGCCCAGCGTCTTACTGATGGTTTTGTAGCCCATTCCAGCCTTGTGCAGGTGTATGATCTTGTCCCTGACATCCTTAGACAGCTCCTTGCTCTTGGCCATTTTGTAGAGGTTAGAGTCTGACTGATTCACTGAGTCTGTGGACAGGTGTCTTTCATACAGGTGACCATTGCCGACAGCTGTCTGTCATGCAGGTAACGAGTTGATTTGGAGCATCTACCTGGTCTGTAGGGGCCAGATCTCTTACTGGTTGGTGGGGGATCAAATACTTATTTCCCTCTGCAGAATGCAAATAAATTCATATACTTTCCACAATGTGATTTTCCGGATTTAATTTGTGATGTGCTATCTCTCACTGTTACCAATAACCTACCCTTCAATTATGGGCTGCTCATGTCTTTGTCAGTGGGCAAACTTACAAAATCAGCAAGGGATCAAATACTTATTTCCACCACTGTACAACTTTAGGCTGGATAACTACAAAAACTGGAGTCAGGAGACCCAACAACTGCAGTCTCCAAATTAAAAGAATTGTGCGTTCTTATTGAATTTTTCACTGAAGTGTTAGAGGTCTGCAGCTGCTGCAAAGTGCTGCAGCCCATCTGATAACAGGCTGACGAGAGAGGAAGTGGCTTAGTGCTTAGCGCAATGAGTTGAGAACCAGGGAAGCTGGAGGTCAAGTCCCACTTCTGTCAACGAGGCTCTTTGTGACCTTGAGCAACTCACTTTCTCCCATTGCCTCAGGTACCCACTTAGATTGAAAGCTCTTTATCACCACTGTACAGTGCTGCATACATCCAGTTGTACTATAAAAATAAGTAGTAGTAGTATTAGGATTAAACACCAGTACTAGCTGCCAGTAGAATATAATATTAATTTTAAGATTCTTTGCTTGGTGTATAAGGCTCTAAGAAAGTTGAGAGCTGGGTATTTGAGCCAATATTTGCAGTGGTATCTACTGGGGCAAGTTCTTTGCACTTGTCAGACAATCTTTGTAAAAGAACTTCCAACTAAGGCGGTTAGTCGGGTAAGGGTTGGACAGTGGATATTTGGATGTCGAAGATAAAAACAGTGGAATAATTTGCCTTTGCAGATCCAGGTGGTGAAAGGATATTTTTCGCTATCTGATTACAATGCTAAACTTCTGACCACAGGAACCTGCTGAGTGGCAGACTACAGCAGAACAGGCTAGCATAATTTCCAAGTTCTAGGAGAGGAAAGCAGATGATGAGAGTTAACGAGAAGAGAGCAGAGTCATAATGAAAATTATGGGATCCTGGAAGGCCATAGGAATTTTCTTGGAGATTCAAATATTTTCCTTGATATCGTAAATACTTATTTCTGTACTTTTCTTAAAAATGTGTTGATGCTCCCTCTTTCAAGGAATTTATGCAGAGATGGGAACTTGGGCCTCCCCATTTTCAGCTTACTGCTCTAGCCTTGCTCCACCCTCCTAAGTGAAGGGGGAAGAAGGTGTACATGCAGACCTACAAAGGAAAAGGAGATGTTGGTACTGAAAGAAGATTATTTTTTAAAAATTATCAATAACCATTGTGTTCCTCTTGCTTTATGTATAGGTTTAAATAAGCCTCAGAAGCAGGCAATGAAACGGGTACTGCTTTCAAAGGATTATACACTGATTGTGGGCATGCCTGGAACAGGGAAAACCACCACCATATGTTCTTTGGTAAGGCTCTGGCAACTAGAAACCATTTACAGCATCAATATTTTTTTTCTTTGTGATACTAGGTATCTAATATCATACTGCTAAATGATAAAGAAAACATGATATACTCCTATTTCCTGTACATCCTTACCAGACCAGTCTAGACAAGTGTTTATCTTCTCCCAGGAGATGGAGACAGCATAGAGCATAGGGGCTGTGAAACAAAAAAGTGAGGTGGACTCAAGGAGGGTATCAAAATGTAAAAGTCTATTATAAAAGGCATAAAACCGACCCGACACAGTAATGTTTCGGCACAAAGGCCTGCCTCAGGGGTCAAAACAGATCCTGCTGTATTTTCACCTCTAGGCACACTGACTAGGTGCTCTCTGTGACTCCTAATCCTCCCCTTGATGGATTGCTTTCTTGCTCCCTTAAAAGGAGAAACTGGGTTGTCAATCTGTTCTTTGGGCTGCCATCAGACCAGGCCAATCTTTCCTAAGTTTATACATAATGATTCACTGGGAGATCCAGGACCTTAGTCTCTCCCAGATCCTTCACAAGCTTTTCAAGATCCTCTCCAAATAGGTGCATTCCCTTAAAGGGAAGTTTGCAATGACACACTTTGGAGGCTGCATCCCGCTGCCCAATGTTTGAATCAGAGCAACCGATACACTGACATTATTACCACCATCGAATTGGCCCATCTATACCAAATCATAGAGTGCATTCACCAAGAAAGTCACTTCTGACTCCTTGGAGGCTATTACAGGCAAGCAATTTGCTTTCATCTCTTGACATCAAAAGATGACAAAATCTATGAAGGACAGAAAACCTCCAAGCTCCTTTCTTCCACCCAGATTCCTCTCCTTTTGCCTCCCTTGACTTTCATGTGTGCTACTCTACCCATGGGGCTGAGGTTATAATACTAGTGACAACTAGTATTGTGTGGGGAAATCTTGCCTGACCAATTTACTTCAATTCTTTGAAGGAGTGAACAAACATGTGGACAAAGGGGAGTCGGTTGGTATTGTGTATCTGGATTTTCAAAAGGCGTTTGACAAGGTACCTCATGAAAGGCTACAGAGGAAATTGGAGGGTCATGGGATAGGAGGAAATGTCCTATTGTGGATTAAAAACTGGTTGAAGGATACGAAACAGAGAGTGGGGTTAAATGGGCAGTATTCACAATGGAGAAGGGTAGTTAGTGGGGTTCCTCAGGGGTCCGTGCTAGGACCGCTGCTTTTTAATATATTTATAAATGATTTAGAGATGGGAGTAACTAGCGAGGTAATTAAATTTGCTGATGACACAAAGTTATTCAAAGTCGTTAAATCACGACAGGATTGTGAAAAATTACAAGAGAACCTTACGAGACTGGGAGACTGGGCGGCTAAATGGCAGATGATGTTTAATGTGAGCAAGTGCAAGGTGATGCATGTGGGAAAAAAGAACCCGAATTATAGCTACGTCATGCAAGGTTCCACGTTAGGAGTTACGGACCAAGAAAGGGATCTGGGTGTCGTCGTCGATAACACACTGAAACCTTCTGCTCAGTGTGCTGCTGCGGCTAAGAAAGCGAATAGAATGTTGGGTATTATTAGGAAAGGTATGGAAAACAGGTGTGAGGATGTTATAATGCCGTTGTATCGCTCTATGGTGCGACCGCACCTTGAGTATTGTGTTCAATTCTGGTCGCCGCATCTCAAGAAAGATATAGTAGAATTGGAAAAGGTGCAGCGAAGGGCGACTAAAATGATAGCGGGGATGGGACGACTTCCCTATGAAGAAAGACTAAGGAGGCTAGGGCTATACAGCTTGGAGAAGAGACGGCTGAGGGGAGACATGATAGAGGTATATAAAATAATGAGTGGAGTGGAACAGGTGGATGTGAAGCGTCTGTTCATGCTTTCCAAAAATACTAGGACTAGGGGGCATGCGATGAAACTACAGTGTAGTAAATTTAAAACAAATCGGAGAAAATTTTTCTTCACCCAACGTGTAATTAAACTCTGGAATTCGTTGCCGGAGAAAGTGGTGAAGGCGGTTAGCTTAGCAGAGTTTAAAAAGGGGTTGGACGGTTTCCTAAAGGACAAGTCCATAAACCGCTACTAAACGGACTTGGAAAAATCCAAAATTCCAGGAATAACATGTATAGAATGTTTGTACGTTTGGGAAGCTTGCCAGGTGCCCTTGGCCTGGATTGGCTGCTGTCGTGGACAGGATGCTGGGCTCGATGGACCCTTGGTCTTTTCCCAGTATGGCATTACTTATGTACTTATGTAACAGTGTGCTAGAACACAGCAAGTGATTGATATGGGGGGAAAGAAGAAGAAAAGCAGAGTCTGACTCAAAGTTACTGCCAAACATAATCAGGCAGCATTTTTTCTCTGACTTTCTAAAGTTAGGATTGGTTTGAGCACCAGTTTAGCCATCGTAGATGTTGCCTCTTACACCTCTTGTGTCCAAAACATTCAACAAGTCAAACCAAGCTAAATTGATTTTAAAGTAACTCCACAAACCAATTCCATAAAAAATGGAGGAAAAGACCTCAGTAGACCATAATCCATTTACTCTCACAGTGGGCTACAGAGGTGTTTTCCTCCATTTTTTATGCAATTTGTTATAACATAAGAATAGCCATATTGTTTCAGACCAATGGTCTAACTAGCCCAGTATCCTGCTTCCAACAGTGGTCAATCCAGGTCACAAGTACCTGGCAGAAACCCAAATAGTTGCAACATTCCATACTACCAATCCTATGGCAAACAGTGTTTTCTCCCATATCTGTCTCAATAGCAAACTATGGACTTTTCCTCCAGGAACTTGTCCAAACCTTTTTTAAACCCAGGTACGCTAGCTGCTGTTACCACATCCTATGGCAACGAATTCCAGAGCTTAATTATTTGTTGAGTGAAAAAATATTACCTCCTTTTTGTTTTAAAAATATTTCCATGTAACTTCATTGAGTGTCCCCTAGTCTTTGTACTTTTTGAAAGAGTAAAAAAATGTATTCACTTTTACCTGTTCTATACCACTCAGGATTTTGTAGACCTCAATCATATCCCCCCTCAGCCATCTCTTTTTCAAGTTGAGCCCTAACCTCCTTTAGCCTTTCCTTATATGAGAGGAGTTCTATCTCCTTTATAATTTTGGTTGTTCTTTTTTGAACCTTTTCTAATTCCGCTACATCTTTTTTTTTTTTTTTTTTGAGATATGGCAACTAGAATTGAACGCAGTACTCAAGGTGTTATGGAACAATACAGAGGTATTTCAATATTCTTGGTCTTATTTTCCATCCCTTTCCTAATAATTCCTAGCATCTTGTTTGCTTCTTGGGCTGCTGCCGCAGACTGGGCAGAAGATTTGAGTGTATTGTCTTCAATGATATCTAGATCTTTTTCTTGGGTGCTGACTCCTAAGGTGGACCCTAGCATCAGATAACTGTCATTTGGATTATTCTTCCTAATGAGTATCACTTTGCATTTTGTCCACATTAAATTTAATCTTCCTAAGGTATTCCTGCAGTTTTTTAGTCTGTATGTGTTTTAACAACATTTAAATAGTTTTGTCTCATCTGCAAATTTAATTACCTCACTTGTTGCGATTTCCAGATCATTTATAAATATGTTAAATAGCGCCAGTCCCAGTACAGATCCCTGCGGCACTCCACTATGCACCCTCCTCCATTGAGAGAAATGGCCATTTAATCCTACCCTCTGTTTTCGGTCTAATAACCAGTTCCTAATCCACAACAGAACATTGCCTGCTATCCCCTGTCTTTTTAATTTTCTCAGGAGTCTGTCATGAAGAACTTTATCAAAAGCTTTCTGAGAATCTAGAAAATCTGGAGTTACTTTGAAAACAATTCTTGCTTGGTGTATTTTGGACACAAGAGTTACAGGCTCATCTCTAGCTATTTTGTTTGTGATTGCCTCTTACAAGTCACCTTTTTCTCACAGGTCCGCCAACTTTGAGGCTGACCCTGCTCATGTTGGAAAAAGCCTGAACTGTCCATGTTTTCTTACAGGCATGACACTGTACTTTTTTCTTGGCAGGGAGCTAAGGACAGTCTTGGAGCATCAACTGACATTTTCAGAAACATGTTGGGGTTGGACTCAAGTGTTCTGTAGGCCTTAGTTTGCCCATCTCTGCCCTAAGGCTATGGAAACAAAATCTCTTTATTTCAGACCTCTAAAGCCTTCCATTTTATAACTACTGTTGTTTCAGTCTTCATTGCTGTCAGTTATATTAGTCTATATTTAATATAAATATTTTTTAAAATCTTCTGTCTATATTTTATTGTATCCTCTACTGTTTTCAAGAAGTGTCCTACAGAACAGGTAGTTGGGGAGGATAGGTAGCCAAGTACTGATTCACCTGTTAGATAGCCATGTATCGATTGACTTGTTGCAGCTCTTGTTTTGTTTATAAGTAGCTTCTAAATTTAATAAAGGGAGTTTTCTCCCAGAGAACTGTTTTTAAGTTCCTCTTCTAAAGCACACACTGGTGTTTCTTTCCCTTACAGGTGAGGATTCTTTATGCTTGCGGATTCAGTGTGTTGCTAACCAGCTACACACACTCGGCTGTGGACAATATTTTGCTGAAGCTGGTTAAATTTAAAGTAGGATTTTTACGTTTGGGGCGTGCTCAGAAGGTTCATCCAGATATTCGACAGTTCACAGAGGAAGAAATTTGCAAAGTGAATGCAATTAAATCTTTATGCCATTTGGAGGAGCTGTATAATAGCCAGGTAATTTTTTAACTTTCATTATTCCTGCAGCCTGAAGGCAGGCTGGAACCAGATGCTTTCTGCATGCATGCAGCAGCTCTTATTTGTTCCCAGGAACAGCTATCCAATCTCTGGATTAAACTGTGTTTCCATTACTTAGCTTTCCACTATTCCAGAACCTGTGGGATAGCTGTGTGCATCAACCAATAAGTGGAGATAGAGAACTGAAAACTGAGCTGAGACATATCTCTTGGCATCCAGTCTGGTGCCTCTGTTTCTGAGTGATTTGCTACTTGTCCAGTTGGTCAACTGATCTTCAGTTGAACTTTGCGTGTGACTTGAGTCTGTAGAGTCATATCTGGAGCTCTTCAGATCCCTATCTCTGGTGTCCCACTAATTTACTTCTTTCCTCCCTTCATCGCTTCCCTGTTTCCTTTGGAGCTGTCCTTATCCAGCATAACAACCTTAAAAAAAAAAAAAAAAAAAAAAAAAAGGAGAAGAAATGAGGTTTACTGGTGAGCGTGGGACAGAGTATTAGTCCTGATCTTTTCTCATCTGGGATAAGTCTTGTGGAGAATTTGAGCTTGGGGGGAGCAGCCGGCAGTGGTAGGTCTGACTAAAGTTCGACTCAAACTGCTTGGAGGGCTGCAAGTTCTACTTAGTGTAGGGGAGGGATCCTGAATCACCACTTGGGACTGCATTGTGTTGCTCTTGTGCCAGTCGGGGTGAATGGCATCTCCCACGGAGGCAGTTAAGAGGTTTTCCTGCTGTGAGACACACCGGCCAGTGTTGGGGTGTTGCAGTACATGCAAGCCTGGAATCCTGAGGGATGTGGGGAAAACAGTCGGCAGCATGTCTTCAGCTTTGACACAGCATCCAAATATGCCAGGGACTTCGGGCTCTCTGGCGGGACCGTAATGGAAAGAGAACTTAGGTCTTACCTGATAATTTTCTTTCCATTAGTCCTTCCCACTATTCCAGAGGCCTGCCTGAGGTTTTTTTTTTTTTTTAATTGACTTTTGTTAGAAACTCATAGCAGAAAACATACAGTCCATAAAGTTACAACTTAACAAGCCATCAAATACACAGCTAATCCCATTCCAACCTCCCTTCTCCCCCTACAGCTAAGCCAAATAAGCCCCAAAGTATCAATACTGGGACAAAAACCAGGTCAGGCCTTGGATAACCTCGCGAGGTTTAAAGCTCATGGGATTGTGGCAGATGCCCCTGCAGTAGGCTTCTGCCAGTGATGTTAAATGGCCCAAGTCTTGTGAAAAGAAACTTGTCCATACTAAATCTGGTAGATATAATCCATTTTGTAAAGGACGGACCATAGCCAAAGTAGGTGTAGACGGTCACTTTCAGGCCACAGCTAGCACAAGTTTGCTAGCTGTAAGGAAACTGGTAGCTATTTTGTGATGTTCTTCACCCCAAAAGGCTTAAAATGGAGCAAGCAATACTCAGCCTGAGCAGGATAGGCAACCTGATGAATCTGCTGGAGGGTTTGCAAAACAGCCCTCCAAAATGTTTGTATCACTGGACAGGACCACCATACATATCTCCTCTGAAGCCACCATTCCTTCAGCATTGACCAGTTCCAGTTTTAAATATCAGTGAGGCAATATGGGGTGTAGTACCAGTGATATAAGATTTTATAACTATTTTCCTCTAAGCTACTAGCGATTGAGGCCTTTAACAAGTGTGAAAAGGTGATTTCCCATTGATGACATTCCCACTACTTCCCCAGATCACTTTTTCACTTGTTAACATAATATATGATAGGAATGTTTGAAAGAAGCAATGCTTTATACAATCGAGTAGTGCATCCCTGTCAATAAACACCTAGCCACCCGCCTGGGGTTACCCTGTGGTCACTTAGAGGGTCTATCCCCAGCACAACTCAGGTTCACCTGCCACTTGTGCTCTACACTAGCACCCTTCTCCCGCTGACTGGGTCCCAACCGCCTCTGGGCGAGTCTCCAATTATCTCCAGTGATTTCTAGGTTACAGGAGACAACACTGTCAGTGGTTCCACAGTTCCCAGAAAGCACTCACAGACCCAACACACAAACCAACAGGATTCTTTATCAGTCCAGACAGGCAGAGGCAATAAACTTAATTGTTTACTGTCTTAAAAATTCAACAATGAACAAAAGATGTGCAATCAGCAAACAATAACAGGTAACTGAAATATGGATTAATTATAACACTAAAACATTTGTTCACTTTCTAAAAAGTATCATGGAAGACCAGGACATATAGCTGTTGACAAGTTATTAAATGTAACTGTTTACAGGACCTTAACAAAGAGATCTCTCTCTCTTTTCTTCCTAGCTAAGACTGGGGGAAAAAAAACAGTACAATCCAAATGACAAGAGCTCCTGGGCCAATCAGAGCCCAGTAAAGTTTTAAAAGTATATTGCTCATAGTATTGTAGATCACTTCTTCACTGAGTGAAACTAAAAGAGAGAGTATTCACTTTTCTGTAACAGTGTTAACATAAAACATGCACCACCTGCTGGTCACTAGAAGAAATATGCTTCAGGATTTAAGGCAGTTTTACAGGCTTAAAACACACTGTCCTGTCACAATCCCTAAGTACCGTCCCCTCTCAGAGCCGCTCAGGTTTCCGGGAAATGTTAATTAGTGTGAAATAATGGATCAAATAACAATTTGTCACCTTGCTTGGTGCTTGGTGCTTCCTGCATATCTGAGGTCCAGCCTTGTTTGCTTGTCTGGTTCATGTTAGGTTAACGAGTTGTTTAAGGTTGTTGTGTTTATTCTGAGTTTCTCCTTACCGTTTGTCTATGTAAATACTGAGGTGCTGGAGTGGATACCAAGCGATATATCTCAACTCAGTTTCAGTTCTCTATCTCCACCTGCTTGTTGATGGACACAACTATCCCATAGGTTCTGGAATAGTGGGAAGGACTAATAGAAAATTATTTCATTTCATCTTCATTTTATTCCATTTGTATACTGCCTTTATCCAGAGCATTGAACAACTCAACATACATATACATAGGAGTGAAGGAGTGGCCTAGTGGTTAGAGCACCGGTCTTGTTTCGATAATACGGGTTTCCCTGCCCCTTCGCTGGGACGTCCTTCAAGGACATCCTCTGGAAAACTTGGGCGCCCCTTTTGATTATGCTTCTCCACATCATCTTTCCTGCACTGAACTGTTAGCCAGCTTCTAACTTAATACTTTAAAATCATTAACAGCACCTATTGACAATTGCAAGTGCATAAGTTAGATATCCCAGGCGGAAAATGAGAATATCCAACAAGGTCAAGAGCAGTTATCCTCCTGGGAAGAGATGATCCAGACATATTAAAACAAATGAGTCCTGGAAATAATTAAATAGGAGAGAGAATATCTGATGAAAAAAATGGAATTTGGGGTAAAATAGATTTAAGCAAATAACTTTATTCACTGTTTGTTCTTTCAAGTGTTTCAGCTATAACGTTCTAGCAGACATTGGCTAGAGCTCCCTGGAGCTCATATTACATTGAATGACAGAAATGTTTATCTGCTAAATGATGGTGGCACCCTTGGTAATGAGCTGTACAACCAAATTTTGCCCATGTTGAAAATTTGGAGAATTGAGCCCAATTTGCCTTCCAAATCTGACCCTTTGGATGGCAATCCATAAAAGGGCCTATCATGTAGAAGTTAATAAAACAGAGAGAACTTTGTTTCAGTTCATTGGAGAATACTTTTTTTTTTTCTTGTTTTTCTTCTGCTGGATATTTAGCCTGTAGTTGCAACAACGTGTATGGGAATTAAACATCCTATTTTCACTCGGAGGCAATTTGACTTCTGCATTGTGGATGAGGCATCACAGATAAGCCAGCCTATTTGCATAGGCCCCCTTTTTTATGCCAGCAGATTTGTGCTCGTAGGTGACCATCAGCAGCTGCCCCCACTTGTGCAAAGTGCAGAAGCAAGGTAAAGAGAACTATTTTTACTTCTTTTAAAGCCACATATTTTTGTGAACACGGCTGTTCTAACCTCATATTCATGGAGGCAGGGTGTATTGTTACGCATATTTAATATGAGTATTATCTGTGTTTAAGTGCATTATCTGTTTAATAGCTGGCACTGTGTACTTTGGCTTTTCTTCCTCTCCCCTCCACTATAGTTTGCAAAATCCTGTGATTGACTCCTTGTGAGCTTTCCCTATTGGCCATTAGCTCTAAGCTAGGGCCAGCCCTCCCTCTCTGTCCCTGTGAGCTATATGGGGGAGCCCAATCTTCCTAGTATGCCTCTGTGATCAGCAGCTGTTCTAGGGGCTGATCCCTTCTTAATCTACTGTGATTCCATCATGATTTTTTGCCATCTTCCCAAGTCATTTCTCATTAATTTTCCCTGAATTACTCCCCCTTATTCCCCTTTGAGTGTTACAGTTATTCCTCTCAGCTGGGCTGAGATTCTGGCCATCTCTTTGTCTCTGAGATGGCTAGATGCAGGTACTATGGTCAAAAGGCAATAATTCGGTCCAAGCAACTGAACTGTAAGTTGGATTTTCTTTGTTTATAATAGTACTACAACAGTAAAGAAGATTTGCTTAAGAATTGAGAGTCTACTGGTAAAGCTTCTCCTTGGGAGTTGGGGGGTATAGTTTAGTTGGATGTTTAAGCTACACTATATCTAGAACAGCACAGTGAAAATTCTTGGACAATGCATTAAAAATCTCAGGGGGAATGAAAAAGTCTTGAAATAACTTAGTGGATTCTACTGACATAGATTTTAGTGGACATTCTCAAAGTATCTCATGTGTGGATAACAGAGCATGTTGAAGTGCATGTGTGCATACGGATTAATTAAACATTCCTCATTGCGAAAGTGACAGAGTTAAAATTGCATTGCTTGAAAGTACTTATGGTGTCAGTTTCAGTAGAAATTAAGACTGTTAGAATAAAAAGCCTGATAACACTGGCTGCTAGACAGTTCTGGTTCGTTCAAGGAAACACTCTCTGAAGAAATTTATTAAAGCTAAATTGCATAGCTTGGAGCAATACTTTGTGCATTTAAGTGGGACTGGTGCTGGTAATCTTTGCAAATAGAAGCAGACAGCTTGGAGCCTTAGCTCCCATCAGAGCTATAGTGCAAACCTACATAATTAGCTAAGCCAGGCTTGCACAGAGCAAGAAGCTGTGCCACCTCTCCTATCTTTGCTTCAATAACAAACATACAATTAAGCCACACTCTCTGCCTGCAGGCTGTTTAGAAAACAGAAGATTGCTATATAGGGACTTCCAGCTTACTTCAGTCTCAAGCAAAGTATCTGTTTGACTTCAACCCCCAGTCCTGCTGTTCCTATTAAGTAACATTTTGCCACAAAGCCAAGGTTCACTCTGCAGAGGTGTTCTAAGGAAAAACCCCCCACAGAAAAATGAGTTTATTTTACAAGTGCAAGCATGGAAGAGTTTCTTGAGCCAGACAGAGCTGTAATTGAGCAGACTGACACAGGGGACACAGCAGAAGCCAACCTTGGTAGTGAAAAGGGTTCAAAGTCCAAAAGACCTCATATACCTACAGAGAAGGCCTGAGAGATGTATGAAACTGAATTAGAAAAATATATATCTCTTTTGGAAAAACTTTGTCTCAAAGTAGAGCAAGAAATGCTTGAGGTTTCAAAGGGGAGCAAAGCTGAGGGCCTCCATGGAAAAATACATCAGACAGTCTGGGCCCAAAGAGAGAAACAACAGGCCATAGATCTGAAATGCCCAGGCCATGGTGGCAGAAGAAATGAAAGGCACAGAAACACACACAGCCCCTGCAAGGGAGAATGAGTCTCAACACTCTGGCAGCTCCAGACACAGCCCTAGAAATTTGAGGTCATAGGTCCCTAAAATCACACAGGGCAAGTCATTCCAGCAGGTCCAATATAGGCTCTATTGCTCTTAAACTGCAATTGGATATAGTGGTTGCCAAATCAAAGATTCTTTATAGTAAACAAGAAGCAGACTTAGAACTTGAGAAACTTAAGCTAGGAGAAGAGAGAAAGAAAGCAGCAGCTCCTGCTGCTTTGACAGCCCGTGGTAATGCATCTGCTTCTGCTGTGGCCAATGCTAATGCCACCTCTGAATGCAAAAAGGGGAGCGTTAAACATTCCCTGGAACCTACTCCAGCAAGACAAAGAAGCGGCTGTCCTTGAGGCCCAAATAAAAGTATCACAATAGAGTAGTCCTCTGCACTCACCCTAAGTTCCTGCCGAAGGTGGTGTCAGAGTTCTAGTCAATTGTCTTGCCAACATTTTTTTCCCCGTCCTCATACCCGCCCTAGCGAAAGCAGTTTGCATACCTTGGACTGCAAGAGAGCATTGGCCTTTTTACGTGGAGCGGACAAAGCCCTTCAGATAGTCCACCCAATTGTTTGTTTCTTTCGACCCCAACAGGAGGGGAGTCGCCATCGGAAAACGCACAATCTCCAGTTGGCTAGCAGATTGCATTTCCTTCACATGCCCAGGCTGGGTTGACTCTAGAGGACCATGTCATGGCTCATAATGTGAGAGCCATGGCTGCGTCAGTGGCTCACTTAAAGTCATCCTCCATTGAAGAAGGCTGCAACGTGGTCATCAGTCCACACATTCACATCTCATTACTGCCTTCAGCAGGATACCTGATGCTACAGTCAGTTTGGGCAGTCAGTGCTGCAGAATCTGTTCAGGGTTTAGAATACAACTCCACCCCCCTAGACCCATTTTTGTTCTGTTCCAGGCTGCACTCTCAGTTAGTTGTTTATGGTTTCAGGTCAATCTATGTTATGTCCTCGCCATTGCGAGGCCCAATTGATCAATGTTTATTGTTTTGAGTGAACCTGGATGCTAGGGATACACCACATGTGAGAACAAGCAGCCTGCTTGTCCTCGGAAAAAGCGAAGATACTTACCTATAGCAGGTATTCTTCGAGGACAGCAGGCTGATTGTTCTCACAAACCTGCCCACCTCCCCTTTGGAGTTGTTTGTTTGTTTATATGCTTTTTGATTAAACTAAGGGGGCACGTTCACGCGACAGGCGGGAAGTCATTCGCTCATGCGTGGTGTGAGCGGTTTGCGCACCAGAAGGCTCTGGCAAAACCTTTTATTTTTGCTGGTGAAAAATTAGCCGTTTCCTGGGACAACGTGGACGTCAACCCACATGTGAGAAAAATCAGCCTGCTGTCCTCGGAGAATACCTGCTGGTAAGTATCTTCGCTTTACAGAGGGATCTATTAGAGCCGTAGGATTATGGATTGTGGAAGCGAAAGGTAGCGTTACCTCTGTAATACACCAGTGTATCAAATGTTGTAGACTATAAGGCAAGCATTAAAAACAAAGGATGGCAGATTTGCTGGCAGGCTGGCTGAGTACCTTGGTCAGTTGTGACACAATGCACAAGAGGTGGAGCATCAAACAGTAAATTTTGGGCTGTGATTTTTACATTCATGAGCATCTGGGCAGTTCACATTGAAGTTATTGAGTCAATGGATACTTGAAGCTTTGTTAATGCCTTGTGAAATTCTTCTCCATCAGAAAAATCTCAGCAGGAATTCAGGCCAAAGTATCAGCCTGCCTGTCTGACATTGCCGCCTGGATGTCTCACCGCCATCTGAAACTAAACATGACCAAGACTAAGCTTCTTATCTATTCCCCTAAACCAACCTCTCCTCTTCCCCCATTCTCTATTTCTATGGATAACACTCTCATCCTCCCTGTCTCATCAGCTCGTAACCTTGGGGTCATCTTTGACTCCTCTCTCTCCTTCTCTGAACATATTCAGCAGACTGCTAAAACCTGTCGTTTCTTTCTCTACAACATCACGAAAATGTGCCCTTTCCTTTCTGAGCACACTACCAGAACCCTTATCCATACTCTTATCACCTCTCGTTTAGACTATTGCAACTTGCTTCTCATAGCCATCTCGCTCCTCTTCAATCTATTCAAAATTCTGCTGCACAACTTATATTCTGCCAGTGTCGCTATGCTCATATTAGCCCTCTCCTCAAGTCACTTCACTGGCTCCCTATCCGTTTCCGCATACAGTTCAAACTACTCTTATTGACTTATATGTGCATTCACTCTGCAGCTCATCAGTACCTCTCCACTCCTCCCTGGGAACTCCGTTCACTGGTTAAAACTCTCTGATCTGCAACTTTCTCCTCCACCGCTAACTCCAGACTCCGTTCCTCTTATCTTGCTGCACCATATGCCTGGAATAAACTTCCTGAGCTGGTCCATCAAGCCCCATCTCTGGCCATCTTCAAATCTAGGCTAAAAGCTCACCTTTTTGATGCTGCTTTTAACTCCTAACCCTTACTCACTTCAGTACCCTTCTTTTATCATCCCCACCTTAGTAATTCCCTTATCTCTTATTTGTCCTGTTTGTCCAAATTAGTTTGTAAGCTCTGTCGAGCAAGGACTGTCTCTTCATGTTCAAGTGTACAGCTTCATACATCTAGTAGCGCCACATAAATGATAAGTAGTAGGTCCAGCTAAGTAGATCTGTTCCGACTGCGGAACCAACTTTGTGGATGCTTGCAGAGAGTTGAACTTCACATCTACTAAATTAGACCATTCTGCCATTGAGAAGTACCTGGATCTTCAATCCTCCTCACTCTTCTCATATGGAAGGAGCATGGGAGCAAATGATTGGAGTAGCTCATCTTATCCTGGATGCCATGCTCTTGGAAGCTGATCATCTTCGACTAATACAGAAAACTCTGACAAACATTTTTGCAGAAGTCACTGCCATCATAAACGCCAGACCCTTGTTAACAGTACCTTCAGACCCAGAGTTGTCAGCGATTTGATGGAAGCAGGTTCAGTACCACTCGGATATCTTTTGGAAATGTTGAAAGAGAGAATACCTTCCTATTCTGCAATATCAGAATAAGTGGCAAGATAATCAGCCTAACTTGCAAAAAGGCGACCTTACATTACTGAAAGACAGCCAAGCACAGCGTAGTTGGCTTTTGGGGCTCATCACTAAACCTTTCCAAGTGAAGATGGGAAAGTCTCTATAAACTGGAATTCAAAATCTCGAACCAAGGGACACTGAAGACCTTCACCTGACTAGTCACCAAAGTGATAGTTCTCTTACCTCATGAGAAAACGTGAACATCGTGGATTGTAGTCCACTCCAGAGACTCAGATTTTTCTCTCTCCTTTGTGTTTGTTTTTTTGTGTTGTCTCTTTCTCATTTCAGCTCCTGCGAGACTGCCAGAGAGAAGTTGCCAGAGCAACAGTACATTGGAGACAAACAAGAAGTTGCCAAGTTTAAGATCCAAAAATGAATGGACTTTTGCATGTTTATGTTTATGCTTTAAGAAGTTAAATAGTGGTATCTACCACTACCAGGTGGGGAGTGTTTTCTATCCCCATATTCATGGAGTTAAGGTGTGTTGTATGTATTTAATAAGCGTATTTTCTGTGTTTAATTGCATTGTCTGTTTAATAGCTAGCACTGTGTACTGGGGCTCCGTCCCCTCTTTAGTTTGCAGTATCCTGTGATTGACTCCTTGTGAGCTTTCCCTATTGGCTGTTAGCTCTGAGGTAGGGCCAGCCCTCCTTCTTTGCTTCTGCAAGCTGTGTGAGAGAGCCCAGTCTTCTAGCATGCCTTTGTGATCAGCAGCTGTTCTTGGGGCCGATTCCTCCTTAATCTACTGTAATTCCATCAAGAGTTTTCATCATCTCCCCATTCATTCCCTATTCATTTTTCCAGAATTACTCCCCCTTATTCTCCTTTGAGTGCCACAGCTTTTCCTCTCGGCTGGGCTGAAGTTCTGACCATCTCCTTACTTCTGAGGTGGCTAGATGCAGGCTCTATGTGCAGAAGGCAATAATTCTGCCCAAGCAACTGAACTTTAAGTTAGATTTTCTTTGTTTATTATGAGTATTACAATAAAGATTTGCTTAAGAATTGAGAGTCTACTGGTAAAGCTTCTACTTGGGGGGGATGGTTTAGCTAGCTGTTAAGCTACACTATACTTTGCCTAGAACAGCACGACTCCATCAATAGTTGCACCTTCAATGTAATGCTTTGATGTATGTGTTTTAATAGGGATCTTGGAATGAATGAAAGTCTCTTCAAGAGATTAGAGCAAAACAAGGAGGCTGTTGTCCAGCTGACTGTACAGTACAGAATGAATAGGTATTTAAATGTTTTGGTAAACATTAATCTACATTTTTCCAATGATACTTTAGGTTAGTTTTGTAACACTTGAAAATTTCTTTTCTCTAGTAAAATAATGGCATTGACGAATAAACTGATGTATGAAGGAAAGCTGGAGTGTGGGTCAGAAAGAGTAGGCACAGCCACTGTGTGTCTGCCCAACCTAAAGGATTTGAAGCTAGAAATGGAATTGTTTACAGACGATTCAGAAACGTGGTTGAAAGATGTACTCGAGCCAAGCAATGCTGTCTGTTTCCTGAACACAGAAAAGGTGAACTGGATTATCCTCCTCTTCGGTGGGCTCCTTAACTCTGCACAATACACACAGAATGGGTAGCAGATCCTTTACTGATCTTCTGGTTCCATATATCTCTTGGACATGCTAGACTGTTGAATATTTTTGCTCTAATGGTTTATAGTTCTACCTTTTTAAAATAACATAAAATCTGAAATTAGTCCTCATGGAAAAGTAATAACACTTTTTTCCCAGATTATTAATACAAAGTCTAAAGAATAAATTTTCCATCTCAAAAGAATGAGGTGTACTATTATGTCTTTGTTGTTTTGGACAGATACCAGCACCAGAAACTGCAGATAAGGGTGGAGTAAGTAATGTGACAGAGGCAAACCTGGTGGTGTTCCTGACCTCACTCTTTATTAAGGTAGATTTTTTTTTTTCTTATGCAGTTCTCTAACATAATTATAACAAATTTCTTTAACTCAGAGGTTCTCAGTCCAGTCCTCAGGATATACCTAGCCAGTCAGATTTTCAGGATATCCACAATAAATATCAGGAGCTCACAGTAAAAGTACTAGTTTGACAGAAAATTTAAATAAGATTGTGCTTTCAGACCATTGTAACCCTAAATGCTTCATGAAGTGTGTTTCTCTAATGTAAATCGGGATTCTGCTTTGACATCTTGTTTTCACAGAATTATTTGTGTAAATTTTGTTGTCTGATCTTCAGTGACCTCCAGGCAATATCTGTAAAATGCATAGTAGTGTTGACCAATCCAAAATAATCTTCCAAAAACTCAGCAAATCAGCTTCTATCATTTAATAAGATGGTGATTGTAACCCAGTATACAATTTAATCAAAAATATTTCCAAGTAGCTCCTGTCAGTAAATCATGCTGCTTGCACTGTTTAATCAGGCAGCTAGTCCTGAGCTGCATAATATAGGAAATCTGTTCAAGTGTTTACAAAATAGAAATGACAGAACTAAAGAATTGATGAAAAATAATAATATATTTGGTTCACTAAGAATATTCACCCTAGAATTAAGGGTACTATGAAACAAAATAGTCCTCTGAAATCTGGTAGTGTGGAATGGCTTATGAAATTTAATGTGGACAAATGCAAGATGATGCACATTGGAAAGAATAATCCAAATCATAGTTACCTGATGCTAGGGTCCACCTTGGCGGTCAACACTCAAGAAAAAGATCTAGGTGTTGTAGATAATATGCTGAAATCTACTGCTCAACATGCAGCGGCAGCCAAAAAAGCAAATAAGATGCTAGGAATTATTAGGAAAGGGATGGTGAATAAGATCAAAAATAATATAATGCCTTTATATTATTCCATGGTGCGTCCACACCTTGAGTATTGCGTTCAGTTCTGGTCACCGTATCTCAAAAAAGATATAGTGGAATTAGAAAATGTTAAAAGAAGAGCGACAAATGATAAAGGGGATGAAACTCCTCTTGTTTGAGGAAAGGCTAAAGAAGTTAGGACTCTTCAGCTTGGAAAAGAGACGGATGAGGGAAGATATGATTGAGGTCTACAAAATCCTGAGTGGTGTAAAATGAGTAGAGTTAAATCGATTTTTTTTTTTTACTCGTTTCAAAAGTACAAAGACTAGGGGACACTCGACAAAGTTACATGGAAATACTTTTAAAACAGGAGGAAATATTTTTTAACTCAATGAATAGTTAAGCTCTGGAACTCTTTGCCGAAGGATGTAGTAACAGCAGTTAGTGTATCTTGATTTTAAAAAGGTTTGGACAAATTCCTGGAGGAAATGTCCATACTCTGCTATTGAGACAGACATGAGAAGCAACTGCTTGCCCTCAGATTTGTAGTATGGAATGTTATGATGATTTGGGTTTCTGCCAGGTACTTACTTGTGACCTGGCTTAGCCACTGTTTGGATGGACCACTGTCTGACCCAGTATGTCTACTCTCATGTTCTTATGTTCTAATAAATGTGGCTGAATTGAGGGCGAAAGCTTTAGGAGAAATTTTACTGTTCATAAAATATGCTGAGAGGATAAAGATCACGTGACGCCATGGCCGGGAGAGGCTGTTAGTTCAGGCTCCTCTGACTCCCGTTGTCTTCCTCATATAGTTTTTTGTGAATCTCCGCGTCCCCAGCTGGATTAACTGCAGTGGAATGATGCAGCTAGTTTGGGCAAGTGAAACGTGCCGAAGTGCAGGTATGGCAGCGAGAAGCGCCCATAAAGAGAAGCTCCTTGGTAAAGGCGGAGAAGACAGGATGGCGCCGCTGGTGAGTGCGCCGGCCCCCACTGTATCGTCGGCCTGGATCGCTGAGATTACCGCGGAGATGTCCGCGGTACTTGAAGATCTATTGGAGCGGAGACTGACACCGATTGATTTAAAGCTGGAGCAGGTACAATCACAGCTAGCAGAGCTGTCATGAGACTGTGTGGCCTTTCAAGTGCGTGCTAGTGAGGCGGAGGACAAAATCACGAGGGTGGAAGAGACGCAGGGCTCCTTAAAGCAGAAGTTGCTAGCTTTAGAGGAAAAAGTAGAGGACCTTGAAAATAGGTCCAGGTGAAACAATATACGAATAGTGGGGTTGCCTGAATCAATTTTGGACAAAGGTTTGGGGAGTGTTTTGTCGATCTGGGTTGGGAAGGAACTTCATTTCCCAGCAAGCTCGGGACCTCTACAGATAGAACATTCCCACCGCCTGGGCCCGAAGAAGGCAGGAGCGTTTAAACTGCGAGTGGTAATCCTGCGGATGGTGAACTATGTGCACAAACAAGAGCTATTGCAAGCTACCAGGTCGAGCAAACAGCTTACCTATGAAAGAGAGCAAATAAGGTGCTTTCAGGATTATTCTGTGGGGGTGGCGGCGAGACGTCGAGCCTTTTCTCCAGTGTGCTCTGTATTATTTGCCAAGAAAGTGAAATTCGTTTTGCAATACCCGGCGAAACTGAGAGCTACACACAATGGAATTACAAGTGTCTTTGACTCGGTGGAAGCGGCGCAGAAGTTTGTGATGAGTTTGGGAGAAGCAGAGGCTATGGGTTGCTAATTGACATTGGAAGCAGGCATAACGGTTGATTGTGTTCAGATTCTTCAATCAAGACTTTTGGATGTTGGGAGCGATTGTTGACCATGTGGAGAAGAGAAGAAGATTTTGAAGGACTAGCGCTTTTGTTGCCCGGGAGGGGTAACTTGGACATTATTGTTTTCATTTATAGGTTTGGATGTTTGGGTTGTTGAGAAGCAAAGGGGTTAGTTATATCGGTGAATGTATGAATGAGTGGTAAGAGTGTCTAGAGTGTGACTTGGTGCTGGAACTTAGAATGATTGTAGGTGGTCAGGAGGAGGATGCGTTTGAGGGGGGGTCTATTATATAGGGGGTAGTGCTAGGCGGAGTGTATGGATGCTGATTCGGATAATTGGGGAGTGGTATTAAATAGGGAAGAGGGATAGCGGGAGCGGTGTTGAACGTGATAGCTCTGATAAGGGGAGCTGCAATGCTTGGGGGGGGGATAGGAGGAGGGGGAGGGCTAGATGGGAAGGGGGGGAGAGTGAAAAGGGAAGTAGAACTGAGCTTAGCTAACGTTTTGGGAAGGAGGGGGGATTGTTTTCTAGGTAACCACTTGAAGGGTACAGGAGTTAGTGATTTGGAGCAAGATTGGAGTTGGGGGGGGGGGGGCAGAGGCTGGGATGCCCTCTCTGGGTTCACTATGCTTTGCCATTGAGTATAATCAAGACACACAACTTGGAGAGATAGTGAAGATTATAACTTGGAGTGTCGGTGGGATTAACTTACCTATAAAGCGTTCAAAGATTTTGCAATTCTTAAACAGACAAAAGGTAGATATAGCGCTATTATAGGAGACTCATTTGAATCAGGTGGAACACGCCAAGCTTAACTCGTGGTGGGTGGGGGAGTGTGTGACAGCACAGGGAAAGAAGGGGGGTCTAGCAGTATTGTTCCGTAAGGTGTTAGTCTCCCTGGTGAACCCACTACTTGTGGACCCCAAAGGGCTATATCTAATTTTGGACGCGGTGTTAGATCGATAGAGACTGCTTATCTGTAACCTGTATGCTCCAAACACCTATGACCGCAAATTTTATCAAACTGTGATCAGTTTCCTAGTGCAACAGCCCCATGCTGCTTTGGTAGTCGGTGGTGATTTTAACGCAGTCTGGGATCCCCTGCTCGATAAATCGCATCCTGGGGAGAGTTCTACTTATCATCTTAATCAGGGCTTGCTACAGCTGGGCCATGTGTTGGATTTGGTGGATGTGTGGCATTTGTTACATCCTATAGACAAAGATTTCACTCATTTATCGCGTGCGCACTCAACCCAGTCGCGTATTGATTATCTACTAGTGACCCGTCAGATGTTTGGAGATGTGATTAGAGCAGAGATTGGACCATATACCATTTCAGACCATGCCTGGGTTACTTTAGATTGGTCACTGGCATCCTCCCCTAGGCCATGCAAGCGATGGACATTTCTTCTTGAGCTATATAATGATACGATACTTAAAGAGCGGCTGAGAACTTGCTGGGAGTCGTATGCAGTGCATAATGAGGAGCATAAGGAAGATGCTATTCTTTATTGGGAGGTGGCGAAAGCGATGCTAAGGAGAGACATTATTAGTCATGCTTACTTTGTTCGGTCTTCACGAGATAAAGAAATATTGAGGCTTAGTAAGCAGCTATGTAAGGTGCGACAGCAATTTGGTCAGACTCATGAGAGCCGATATAAGCAACAAGTATTAGAATTGCAGATTGCTCTCAATGAATTGTTACATCGGAGGGCGATAAAGTCCCAAATATATTATCGATACCAGTTGTATAAGCATGGGAATAAGATGGGCAGGTTGTTAGCACGTCTGGTACGGCCACGTGGAGGCCCCAGGAAGATCCTTACTATGAAGCAAGTTGGAGGGGGGTATGCCAAGTCAGATGAGGCAATACGGGATGTTTTTCAGGATTTTTATACAGGGCTTTATGCCCCGCCGCCGGAGTCAGGACTTACAAGTCAAATGTATCTAGACAATCTTAATCTTCCAGGTCTTAGGCCTGCGGAGATGGAGTGCCTCAACAAGCCAATAACGGATGATGAGGTGGCCTTGGTGATTGCGCGGAGCCCATTATTAAAGGCTCCCGGGCCTGATGGCTTACGGACTGAATTTTACAAACTGATGGGGGAAGGAGTTATTCCTGATCTTACTAGGTTTTTGAATACACTTATAGAACGTAAAACAATGCCTCCTACATTGAATACGGCCCAAATTATTGTTTTGCTTAAGCCAGGGAAAGATCCTACAGTGCCCGCATCCTATAGGCCCATCTCCCTTTTGAACTTTGACGCGAAGTTGCTGGCAAAGATACTTGCTAATCGTTTGGCTCGTCTGTTGCCGTGGTTAATACATGAGAGCCAGGTTGGATTTGTAGGGGGTAGATCGGTGGCGAAGAATTTGCAAAAGATACTGACTACGTTGGAATATAGTTGGCAGGGGAGGTTGCCATCACTACTGATAAGTTTTGACACTGAAAAAGCCTTTGACAGGGTGCATTGGGATTTTCTTTTTGCAGTATTGGAGAGGTATGGGTTTTCAGGAAGGTTTAAATTAGATTAACACTGAAGATCCCCTCTTTATACCAATTAAACGTGTCAGCGTTAGTTGAAGATACAAAAAGGCAGTTAGATTCTTGGATGGACCTTCCTTTGCCACTGTTGGGGAGGGTTAATTTAATAAAGATGGTTATATTCCCCAGATGGCTCTACTTGTTGCAGGCGTTACTGCTCCGGCTCTATAAAAAAAGATTAGAAAGTGGTGACCAGGCTTTTTAGCCGTTTTTGTTGGGCCCATAAAAAGGCCAAGCTGAGTCAGGAAATACTGACTGGGGCCAGGGGGGGAGTGGGATTTCCCAACTTGTTTCTTTATAACCAGGCGTGTTTACTTCGGCACCTGGGGGACTGGTTTAATTTAACGCAGACATATACACCTACAGACTTTGAGCAGGAATATTTTGGCCCCCATGGGTTCTTTTCACTTTTACATCTGTACACGGGGCGTATGCCTCGGAGGCTAAAGAAGAACATGTTGCTCAGACCTTTGTGGGAGGTATGGAGCTGGCTGGTGAAGCTGCTGGGGGGGGAACCCAAGAGTTACTGATCAACTGCCCATTCGTGGTAATATTGATTTTGAAGCTGGGATGGACAACCCGGTTTTTCGTGAGTGGTATCGCAAAGGTTTCTCTATATTAGAGCATCTCATACAGGAAGACGGGGGGTTGCTTCCATTCGATGTTTTACAAGATAGGGTTGGGCCTGCTTGGGGGAATCGGTTTGCGTATGCGCAGGTCAAACATTATGTGGCTTCTTTGGATCACTTATCTTTTCACCAACATCTGGGAGTGCTGCTTCGTGCTTTCTTTCAAGAGACACCAGAGGAGCGCCTTTCGATTTTAGGTCTTCATAAATCCATAGTCCGTCGAAGCCCTAGTAAAAATTTTGACCATCTCAAAAGTATGATGCATGGAATATTTTGTTTTATCCCCAATGATAGTTGTTTAGGTTCCAACAGATGTTCACGATGGTTGAACAACGCTCGTTTTATAAGCATGTTTAACAATCTTCTTAAGAAGATTGTTAAACATGCTTATAAGTACATAAGCACCGCCATACTGGGAAAAGACCAAGGGTCCATCAAGCCCAGCATTCTGTCTCTGACAGCAGCCAATCCAGGCTTCAAGAACCCGGCAAAACCCCCCTAAAAAAATTTATAAATGAGCGTTGTTCAACCATCGTGAACATCTGTTGGAGCCTAAACAACATTCATTGGGGATAAAACAAAATATTCCATGCATCATGCAATACACCATGTTATCCCCACAAATTGCTAAAATTATCTATAAACACTGGAATATACTGTCAGCTCATGAAGTCTTTTCTACCCAGAAATGCATGGTGTCTTACTCTAGACGAGCCAATTTGACTGATGTTTTGTGTCATCATGATATATGGAGCAATAAAAGTGAGATCTGAGTGGGTCATGTGAAATGTGGCAAGTGTATTATGTGTGATGTTATGGAGGAAACAAATTTTGGGATACAATAAAAAACAAATGGATTTTTGTAAAAAATTATTCTGATTGTATTTCAAAAGCCGTGATCTATATGATCACTTGCCCATGTGATGATAGATATATTGGACAAACCAAACGGATGTTTAAAACTAGACTGTCAGAACATAAGCATGCAATCCAAATAGAGAAATTACACATGCCTCTGGTTAAACATTGCGTCGACAATGAATGGCTATACATTTAGCTAACTACGATGCATGGTTATAGAACATCTTAAAAATAATGACAGATGAGGGGACATTTCCCGTGTTTTACATCAAAAGGAACAAAGATGGATCTATTATCTTCAAACAGTTACTCCAAATGGATTAAATGGACCATTAGAATGGGAGGCGTTCTACTAACAAACAAGTTAGGGTTCATTGATTGGATATTTAGACATGATGACGATAAAGTGGGGAGGTGTGATTCCGGTGATTGACTGTTCTGTTGGTTATCTATTGGATGTTACTCTTCAAATGATGTCAAATTTGGGAGGACCAACCCCCCCAAGGCATCCTATTTAAACAATCGCCATTTTGAATCATTTTGTTTGCTAGGATTGAAAATATTGGTTTATATTTTGATTTTCTCCTGAGGAAGCAGCGAAACAGACGGGTTGCTTTTCTGTCGAGAAATTTTACAGAGATCCAGCTAGGGGATCGAACATAATGAAAGATCAGGACATTTTCGATAAGTTTTCACCAGTAGAAACAATAGTGGCTACATTTGAATGAATTGTGATTCATCTCCGTCTGAAGCTAAGTACAATTTAGTTTTAAGTACAGCCTGGGTAGATGAAAATACAGTACCATTTAGCCACGAATATATTTACCACTAAGTTGATATAAGAGAATAATTTAAGTGAAAACAGAAGGATTTAAAGTCCTATGTTACTTTCAATATCCTATGATTAATAGAGATAATTTTCAATCTTTAAATTTCGAACTTGTTATTGCTTTTCTAAGCATTTAGATCAGACATGTACTATGACCCCTCCTTCCGTTTTTTTCCACTACAGATTTTTTTCTTCCGTGATTAAAAGTGTTTTTGGAAGTTTTTTTACTCTGTAGTTGTTTTTGCGGTTGAAGGTAGAGCCTATGATGCTAGCCATTACAGTGGTGTCCTACTCTAAAGGTACCCTGGGCTTTTGAGGCAATTTTTTTTTAACAAACATTAAGGTCTATTTTGAATGCTTGAATTGCAATTAATTATCAGAGTATTGCTGAGCAACTCGATTGTTTCTGATTTTATATACTCTGAACAGTTTTTGTGAATTTTTGCTTATTAGATAACTAGTAAATCAGGCCTGTTTCTGACACAAATGAAACAGGCGCTAGCAAGGTTGTCCTCGGAGTGTTGTATGTTTGAGAAGAGTGTGTGTGAGACTGACTGTGTTAGAGAGAGAGAGTGAATGTGCGAGTGTGTGTGTGTGCCAGAGAGAGAGTGTGTGTGTGCCATGGGCCCCCCTCCAAGTTCCCGGGTCGCCCCCCCTCCCTCCCTCCGAGTTCTCGGGTCCCCCCCCCCCCCCCCCCCGCCAATTTCCAGGGTCGCCCTCCCTCCCTCTGAGTTTCAGGGTCCCCCTCCCTCCCTCCCCCTCCCTACCTCGCCCCCAGTTCTAGGGTCGTCGTCCCTCCCTCCCTCCCAGTTCCAGGTGCACTTGCTCCAAATTGTAAAAATCATCTTCACACAAAAGCAGTGTTAAAAGGCGTGCAGCCTCGGCCCTTCTCTCTGTGTTAGCTCTGGTCCCGCCCTCATTGCGGAAACAGGAAATGAGGGCGGGACCAGAGCTAACAGAGAGAAGGGCCGAGTATGCACGCCTGGGGGGCGGTGACCTGTGGGGCGTGGCGTTGTGACGAGGGCGGCAGGGGCGGGGCCTCATGCTGGTGTCGTGCTGTTGGTCAGTGCTGCAGCTGACGTACCTGGAAGTACGTGACGTCGGTTCAGTAGGTGGAGCCTTACAGAGCGCAGGAATGCTGCAGCCACGGTCCACGGAGTCCGCTTCAGAACGTTGGAGGTGCTTTTTATTAGATAAGATGTAAATTAAGAGTTCTTTGCCGGGCCGGATGGCACTGTCAAACATGCTGGATTGTAAAGTCAGTGGGAGGAATAGATATGGGGGGGGGGGGGGGAGATAAGAGTTACGGGGAGGATGGGAGAAAATTGAGAAAAATTTCTTTGATGATAGCCTTTATTACTTGCATAGTCTGCAGGGTGTTTTGATACTCGAATTGTTACATGCAAATCTGTTGGCTTTGTTTAATATGTTGAATCATCAATATAATTGTTGAAACAAAAAAAAATGTGCTGAGTGTGGAGACTGTACTGTGGAAAGTGTCAGAAGGCCAGTGCTATGTTTGTCCAAATGAAGGAGCTGGGATCTTGAACCAGGTTAGTGAGAGCGTGCAGAAATAGTGTGTATTATCCAGAGTATGTATCAGATGTTCTGAATTCCATGTTCATTAGAAGAAGCAATAGAAATGTAAGTGAGATTTAGTTTAAGACCTAGAAAACTATATTCCATACCTAGTAAGATGGCGACCGAGCAAGTTGCACCTAAGTGGGCTTCGAGCTCCGAGACTCGGGCTTATGAAGAGCCGAGCGTCAGTGGAAGCAGTACCAGGAGAAGAGCAGCAGCGGCGGTGGATGACATCGGGTCCCGAGCAAGTTGGCGACTACACCCGACTGGCGGCGGCGGACGAGCACGCCACGACCCCCATAGCAGGGAGAGGCAGATGAACCTCTCCCCACGGGGAACCATGTGATACCTGCACAACGTTATTCGCAAGGCCAGCCTACCTCCCACCCGCCTGCCTACCACCCAGCTCAACGATAGGCGATTGAGACTCTCCACTCAGCGCCACCCGGACGAATGAACCAGGCCACGAACCAGGCTCGCTACCAGGACGCCGACACAGGAGAACAGCGAAAATGGGGAGTCGGACCCAGTGCGGTCGTCCCAGAAGGCGGAGACCGAGGAGACGTGAGAAGCTCCGAGCGAGGTTGATGATACGCCAAGAGCCCGGCCAACGGCGCCATGTGGCTCAACAATCAGAGCAGCGGTATCGGGGTAAATAGCAGAAGCAAAGCGGCATTGAACTCCGGGTGTCTCCCTCCTGTGATCCGGCGCAGGGTAGCGACATCCCAAGGCTGCTGCCTCCTACCTCAGCTCTACCTCCAAACACAGAAACAGCTCCAGAGCAGCAGAGCCTCATTGACCCGAACTCCGACTACGCCCACCCCTACCCACAATCACAGCTCTCAGAATCACAGAGACTCAGGGTCCTGAAGCACCACTTCCAAATATCCAACTGTGAGTAAACTATCCAAGTTTACCCAAAAACTGGAACTTTATATAGAAAATGGCCTAGTTACGCCCTGGTGTGCCAAGGCCTTTCCTAAGACACTGTGACTTACAGTGGTAGCAACCAGCTAATAGGAGACAATCTAATGAAGAACTCTACCCCTGAACTTCCCACCCCCACCGCTCACTTATATATACAGGACCGGAGCATCTATCCCAAACTGACACCAAAATGAATACAATCAAAATACTCCTAGTAATCTACTCCCTATCACTGACCCACCTAACACTATCCATCCCACTTACAGAAAATAATATCATACCCATCCTACAAAATCACCAAAGACTGATCAAACACTCCACACTTCACCAAACTGACACCCACTAAATCAAAGGTAGACTATCCAAATACGGACAATATCAACAAAACGGAAGGAAAGATCACAACAAACATACATCATCCAAGGAACAACAACTAACAAAAATCCACATATCATCAAATCCAGCAGCCCCATACCAAAATATCCAAGTGGGCTACATTAATGCTAGGTCCGTAGTTAACAAAACAACAACAATATCAGACTGGATCAGCTCAGAAAACCTCGATCTTATCTTCATCAATGAAACGTGGATCCACGATCAAAAGGACCCCTTAATCCTTGAACTATGCCCTCCAGGTTACAAAATCACTCACTGGACCAGATTGGAAAAGAGAGTTTACCGAACCCAATTCACCACCGAAACTATTGCCAAATCCATAACACCCCAACTAGAAATTGCTTCATTCAGAATCCATAACAAATCCCTGATCGATCATTTGAACTGTGTCCTGTTTTACAGACCACCCAGTAACTGGAACGAAAGCCAGCCTATCTTCACGGACTTCATATCAAACACTTGTATAAACAACTCCAATACACTAATATGAGGTGATATAAACCTTCACCTAGAAGACCCCAACTCCACCAACGCACGTGAATGCAAAGACTTCCTACAATCCTGGGATCTCAAATGACCTCACATGCAAGCTACCCACACCAAGGGACACACACTGGACCTCTTATCACACAAATTGTCCACAGACCATAACCTATTAATAACCGACATCAAATGGACAGAAACACCTTGGACCGACCACTACAAACTGAACCTATCCCTAGACTGGCAGAAGAAGGGATTAAACAGTACACCAGAACATACAACTTACACTAGGAGAGGGCAAATAGACCCACAAGTATTTTGGCAACTGATATATGACAATGAATGGATTACACGAATGGACTCTATACATTACCTCAATCACTGGGAGGATAAATGCAGAAGCGTACTAAACGAAATAGCACCCTGAAAGACAAGAATATCAAGAAGACAAAACTCAATACCATGGTTCAATGATGGACTAAAAAAACTCAAAACATAATCCAGGAAATTTGAACGAGCATGGAAAAAAATAAAAGACGAACATACAACTTAATGCATGGAAACAAATACACAGAAAATACAAATATGCAATAAGACAAACCAAAAGGTCCTACTACAAAACTAAAATAGGACCGGATTACAAAGATTTGAAGAAACTATTCCAACTCATAAATAAGTTACTAGACACCACGCCTATCACCACAACCAACACAAGACATCCCACCCGCAGACAAACTTGATAATTACTTTAACGAAAAAATAATAAAACTACGCAGCACACTTCCTCAGCACAACACCAACATCGAAAAATTCATCAACGGCCTGGACCTAATCCCTGGTGGATACCCAGCTGACCATATGTGGTCAACATTTACCCTCCTCACCACTGAATCAGTTATACAAATGACTCGTAGGTTTGCCAACACCCACTACAAACTGGATATATGTCCCAGTCATCTACTTAAATCCGTCCCCGGCCGCTTCATAGCAGACCTCACATCCCACCTCAACTTCATGCTACAACAAGGTCTCTTCCCCAAGGAATATGGTAATATCCTACTCACACCAATACCAAAAGACACTAAGAAAAATGCAAACGACCTCACCAATTACCGCCCAGTTGCGTCTATCCCACTAGTAGTCAAATTGATGGAAAGCTTGGTGACCAAAAGCTCACGGAATACTTGGACAAGTTCTCAGTACTACACGACTCACAATCAGCATTCCGCCCCCACCATAGCACTGAAACCGTCCTGGCGAAATTCAAGCAGGAAATAGCCACAGGTAAAAGCTTACTCCTCCTCCAATTCGACATGGTAAACCATAATATACTACTAAGACGGCCACTTTGGGATTGATGGAAATGTACTTAACTGGATCACGGGCTTTCTAACCACCAGAACATACCAAGTAAAATCAAACTCAAACATATCACCACCATGGAAAGCAGCCTGCAGAGTACCTCAAGGATCACCACTATCACCAATACTGTTCAATATAATGGTGATCCCACTGGCAAAGTCCCTATCCAATCGAGGCCTCAACCCGTTCATCTACGCAGATGACGTTACAATCTACATTCCCTTCAGACTTAACAGAAATAACCAACAAAATCAATGACGGCTTGAACATCATGGACTCTTGTGCAAATTCATTCCAACTGAAACTGAACACTGAAAAAACACACTGCCTCACCCTCTCATCTCAACATAACAAGCACAAACCCACAACCATAAATGCTCCATGACACACCCTCCATATCTCAGACAGCCTAAAAATACTCGAAGTCACAATCAACCGTATCCTTATCCTTGAGAGCCAAGTAAACTCCGTAATAAAGAAAATGTTGTATTCAATGTGAAAACTTAAATGATTAAAACCTTTCTTCCCGAGAGAAATTTTTTAAAACCTAATACAATCAATGGTCCTAAGCCATGCAGATTACTGCAATGGAATCTACGTGGGATGCAAAGAACAACTCCAGACTGCCCAAAACACAGTAGCCAGACTGATATATGGTAAAACACGATTCGAAAGCGCTAAACCCCTACGAGAAAAGCTACACTGGCTCCCAATCAAAGAACGGATCATCTTCAAAATCTGCAGTTTGGTCCACAAAATTATCTACGGCATAGTCCCAGGATACATGATCTCATAGATCTACCAACCAGAAACAGAATCAGATCATCACGATCATACCTAAACCTACATTACCCAAATTGCAAAGGACTTGAATACAAAACATCCTACTCATCCTGCTTCTCATATATAAGCGCACAACTATGGAATGACTCCCAAAAGCTGTGAAAACAATCCAAGACCATCTAAACTTCAGGAAATACCAACCTCTTCAAAAAGGCCTACCCCACTGATCAACAATAAATCCCCACACCCAGCAACACAGCATAACCAATGATCGTACTGGACAATATACAAAATCATCACTCCCTTCAACCCTCATGTTGCCTGATACACACCTACGTCATGCGACCACAGTATAACCTTGTATTTGTTATCAACTGACTTGGTGAACGCCATTATGGTACTATGTAAGCCACATTGAGCCTGCAAATAGGTGGGAAAATGTGGGGTACAAATGTAATAAATATTCCCTTTATGGTATCCATGTTGAATTTGTAGACTTGCTTCTCTCTTTGGTCTTCTGTAAGTGTTCTCTGAGGACAAGCAGAATACGAAGTTGTCAGAACATGGGTCTGTCACTGACGGAGCCCAGTGCAGAAATGCTACTCCAGCCTAGGTTTCTAGAACCTTTGACAGCTCGCTGTGTATGGGCACCATTTCCTGCCTCCCGTTGTAAGACAGGACCAGTTCAGTCTTTCATTTTCCATGGAGCCAGTTGGTCGCACATTTTTCCACAAGATAGACAATATGAAAAATAAAGTAATCGGGGGGGGGGGGGGGGGGGGGGGGATATATAGATTAAAGTTTATATTACAAACATAAATATACATAAAACCACAAATACTAAAAGGTAATACAGTGGGTGGCCATCAAAATGATTTATAACTCAAAATGAATGTCCACTTTCAGTTATCTCTGCCATATATCATATGCCCTCAGCCTATCATGTTTATTTCCACCAAATATGTGCCCACCATGTTTCAACAGCACACCTGCTTCAAGGGCTTCTAAAACATGAGAAACTTGCAAGAGAAAACCCACTACAATATATCAAAGAAGCACCACAGTCAAACACGTATGGATACCCCATCTAGTGTCAGCTGACTCGCAAAGTGTCTGGCAGAAACAGTTCTCATATTCATTTTCCAGTTTTTGGCCTAGCACTATCCACCAAGGGCACTTTCTAGAACCCTGCAATTATAGGCCCTAAAACCAGTCACCAGATATCATAATTGTGCAATGGTTTGGACTCCTTTCCCTGTACCTAGAGGCTGTCAAACCTGCCTCTTTAGCATCCTCAGTCTTGGCCAATGTAGGTGGAGGAAGACCTGTGCCAGGAATTAAGGGAATCAAATCTAGGCCCTCTGTATGATATTGCATGGCACTGGACTGAACTGTCGCTGTACCAGTAGATTAAACCCTACCCTAGATAAATTCTAGAGGAATAAGCTATATTTTCCTTAGGGTAGGACATTTTCCCTTTTCAGTAGCATTCTTTAGCTGTTAGCTAGGTCCTTGAATTCCTAGAGGTTTTTTTTTCCTATTTCATGCCTCAGTTGTAGTTTGTCATAAATAAATGTTCATCATAGGGCCATTGATTAATTGGAGTAACTGCCACCATGTGTGAAGAACTGAAATATGCGGCTTTTGTATATTTTCACTAATACTTTGATGCTGAGATTTGACACACATGTTCTTCTTTTCCTTTAAGGCTGGCTGTAAATCCTGTGATATTGGTGTCATCGCTCCCTACAGACAGCAGTTAAAAATAATCTCTGATTTGCTGACCAAATCATCTGTCAGTAATGTGGAGGTGAATACTGTGGACAAATATCAAGGAAGAGACAAGAGTGTCATCATTGTGTCTTTCGTTAGGAGCAATACTGATGGAAGTGTAGGTTAACACTATTAGTACTTCTTTCATGTTGCACATAACACAAGATGCATCAGGTTAACAGTGACTCACCAGATTGGTTAAGCATGGTGCCTACTGAGACCCAGAAAAAATTAAGCCAGGTGAAACAGGTGATATTGTGGTCATTCTTGGGGAGCAATTTTACTTTGTCTAAGGAGCACTGATATTCAGCAATGTCCAGAAAAATGTACTGGGTAGGTCAGGCTGCACTAATAACATTTCCAAAGTTATTTGGATAACTTTTTGTACAGGTTTATTAATTAGAAAACCTATCTGGATTAGATCTGCTAAATATCCAGGCAAAGTTGTTTGGATAATTTTGTTTTGTCCAGCACGCTGAATATGGACCTGAAAATGGTTAAAGTAATAATTTTTTCTACTCAGAGTTCATACAGTTCAAGTGGCAATGTTTTCTACTTGCTGCAAAAATCAAAACCTGAACCCCTTCCAATGGTTGCCTTCTAGTGACATGCATTTTTTCCTTAACAGGCCTTATTACACTACCAATAAAAGTGAATCTCAGTGCCACTGCAGCTCATTATGACAAAGTGGATCATACTCCCATCTTGACTCATCAGTAGTAAGTTCCTACCCCCGAAGTACTATAGTTTCCAGATTCCATCTGTCCAGAATTCTTCCAATCTTCTTCCCCAATTCCTTTTGCTAATAAAGGGGAAAACAAGTGCTTTGCACTTTGGACAGGAGAAGAGCATTGGTTTACTGCATCAAACACACAATACAGCAAAGCTTTCTAACCCCTTTTTCTATTTTTTTTTAACTCTCAACAAAATGGGGTTGCCAATCCTCACAAGAACATTATCCAACTAATTATCAGCTTCTTCAGTTTTCATCCAGACTAGTCCAGATGCATGGATTTATGCTGTCCTGACAGAGCAACCCTCCAACAGCTAGTATTTCTCAGTTTTCAAATGTTGGTAGGTTAGCAACCCTATGCATTCATTGGGGCCTGGGTTGGTATTTAGGTTAGCAACCCTATGCATTCATTGGGGCCTGGGTTGGTATTTGGGCTGGTACTGAAGTTGGCCAGAAAGTTCATCCCTCCTGTTTTTTTTTTTTTCTCAGGGCTGAGAGAAGTCTTGGACTGGTTGCTGTCTGGTCATTTTGCCCTTGGGGTGCAAAACCTGGCTGGGTCGGGTCCCTCCCCACATCCATTCCTCTTCAAATCAGTCTGGTACTGAGGAGAAGGCTTTTGGAATTTCTGTTCTCTCTTTTGAAGGGGGTTGAGGCAGGTTGTCGGTGAGCAATGGACAAGCAGCTGGCTGAATAAAGTTGAAAAAAAATGGCTAGCACTGCATAAGGAGCTCAGTCTGGCAGGGAGTGGAGGGGAGGGTATTCCCAAGTTAAGTTCTCAGTAATGAGTTTGGCAAATTCCATGGCACGTCAGGTCAGCCTATGGGAGCCATCAGCACAGCTGGCCAGTACCACACACCTGAAGAGGCATGGTGGTTGGAATACTGCAGGGCCTGAGAGGGTTTACCTTTAGCTGCAGCAATGCTGGCAACACCAGGTACAGCAGCACAGCCAGCGTTTGGGTGGCCTTTGAGGATACCAGCTGAGTCTGAAAGAGGCACTACTTTGGCAAAAAAAAGAGCAGGCCAAAGCGATCCAATTTAGTCTCTCTCTTTCTCTATCTGTCTATCACTAGGAACACAACTAGTGGTTAAGGGAGTGAGACACTTTTATCAGCTTTTGTGCTGGCATTAAATTACATCTTTCTGATTATTTTGCTCTAACTACCACTTGCCCCGATGGAGCCAAGGAAAGGCCAAGTCGAGCATATGTTTTAAACCCCTGCTGTGTTGTTGTTGTTGCTACTTCAAAAATTTTACTTTAGACTACATTGGATTATTCTGGTCTGCTCTTCTTTTTGCCAGTCTGGCGCTTGCAGACTGACTGCTTGTTTGTTTTGTGTAGGCAGTACTTTGGCAGGAACCTCTGTTATTTTACATGCATCAGTTTAGCATAAGACCTTGTTGAAGGGCTGTCAATAGCCTGATGGGGAGGGGGGCAGGGTTCCTCCCAGCACCTGGGTGAAGGTCTGGGATACAGAAAGTTGTGATGGGGAAAGGTTTTCCCCTTAATTTGTCTCTTTAATGCATCAGGTGTTTTATTTAAAGAAGAGAATTCTTGCTGGGGCCCTGGATAAGTTGCCTTCCTTGGAGGATCTTTCATCCAGTAATGGTGTTACAGTTGCTGTGGCTCTGCAGTAAGTTGGCAGATGTGGCTTCAAAGATGTGACTCAGCTTTCATTTAAGGATAAACTCCTCTTTAGGGAAGGTTTAGACAAGAGTATAAAAGACCTATGGGAGTCCAAGGCCCCAAGGTTTCCAGAAGGTTGACTGTGAAAGCCATTGTTTTGTTTTGTGAAGCGGGCATTTTCAAGAGACTCACAAACATCAGCCAGGGATGTCATTGGTCACTCAGAGGAGTCTGTTCTGTCCAAGGAGCAATCTTTTTAAGGCATTTGGAGAGGAGGCCAAGAAGGAAGTCCTGGGGTAGTTGGGGATTATGATGAGTTTTTGGGGACCCATGGTCCTGTAGTGTCTGTGGGCTGTTGCTTGGCACTGTATTACTGAAGATGGACCCAGATCACTTTATTCCAATGGGTTATGGAGGTCATGTGCGAAGGCTATGCCTTTGAGTGCTCACCACTTTTCTGACACTTTTTTATGGAGTTCACCTGCCAGTCACCTCTCAAGGATAGAGGCTGTCAGGGTACCTCTGGAGGGGCTGCTTATAGAAGCTATAATTACAATACCTCCACAGGAATGGGGACTCAAGAAGATATTCGATTTGCTTTGTGGTCCCCAAAAGCAGGTCACCAAGGGTACTGCCAGTACTGTGTTTTTCATATGGAGATGTTGCAGTCGGTAATGGCACTCATGCAAAGGAGGAGTGTTTGGATTCTATAGTTCTCTTGGAAGCTTATTTCCATATTCTCATTTGTCTAGACCCTGCACTTTACAGTCCTGGGGAACCATTTTCAGTTGCAGACAGTCCCGTTTGTGTTGGCCATGGGTCCAATAACATTCTCCAAGGTGACAATTGTGTTAGCACCTGCACTGCAAAAGGAAGGAATTCTGGTGCACCCCTGTTTGGGTGATTGGTTGATTCAGGTGAAATCCAAAGTGAAAGGAAGGAGCTAGTGAAAGAAGGCGTGCATGTTCCAAAGCAGGTATGACCTCAGGCAGTGTAATTGTATGTTTATCCATGCCCCTAATGGACAGGATAATTCTCCAATACTCAACCTGACCAAGTCTGCATATCATGGCCTACTGGGCTAGTCCAGAGCTATAGGAATGATAAGTCTGGAATGCAATGCTATCTGCTATATGATTCTGCCTAGAAGAGCCCATGAGGGAGGAGAGGGAAACACACTCAGGACATGCAAGGGGCCATAGTTGCAGTAGGGCGTTTATCTTCCAGGGCGTGCCTGCTCCGAAAGTCTGCTTGGATGTTCTGGACTCCTACAATATGGGTTGCTAACAGTGCTGTCAGTTGGACCTTTACCCACCTGAATCAGAGAGGATTCCTATTCCACTACTGTACTTTTTGCACCTGACGGTTGACGTATGCCATTATCATGGCATTTTTGGAAAAAATTGACTGCCCTACCTTGTACCAGCTGTTTGAAAGACTTTTTACTCTCACTGGCCCTTCTTTCTAACCTGATTGACTAGTGGGCTTCTGTCTCTGACCAGGGACCCTGAGCTACCTGATTTTAATGGTGAATTCTCCAAACAACCAGGCTAGTATCTGTTGTCCAGGTCTATGCCTGTCCTCTAATTCTGTGACTGCAGCCACCAATTCAGACTGGTTCTGACTTCTAGTGTCCAAGTGAACCTGATGTCATAACTCAGAATTTATTTGGACCAGTTGTCCTGAAAAGACTTCTGAAGTAGCCTTATATGAGCACAAACCCATAGGACCATCTCGATCATTATGACCTGACAACCTCCTATAACTGTGGTGCTTACCTCATGGCAGTTCAGATCTGTCGCCAAGTTTTGGATATCCATTCCACTTCTGGGCTCCCTGGTAGTCCAGGCATTGTGTTGGTTTTGCTTTGCTCTTGACAAAGTTTACAATCCAACAAAGGCTGTCACACTCTGGCCCATTTAAATCAGTTGTCCAAGCAGGAATGCACCAAAATGCATGTAAATTTGGATCATCTAAAGAACCTCTTTCCAACCAGGGTTTCATATCTAAGCTAACAGAAAAAGTCATCTTCTCTCAACTTCTTTCATTCGTGGAACAAACTCTGGTATTATATCCATGCCAGGCAGGCTTTCAAACCCATCATAGTACTGCCACAGTTATCACTTCATTTCTTAATGATCTTCACTCTTTCTTGGATAAAGGTAATATTTGCTTGTTGTTTTCCTGAACCTCTCTGTTGTTTTTGACCTGGTGGACCATTCATACTGCTATCCTGTCTTAAGGACATTGGGCTCTCTGCGACAGCACTTAGCTGATTTAAATCTTGCTGGCTCCATCGTTCTTATGCTGTTAATAGTGTGCTACTGTATAATGACTTGTAAGCCACATTGAGCCTGCTTGTGTGTGGGAAAATGTGGGATACAAATGCTGCAAATAAATAAAATAGTGGGTCTGGTTCTTCCAAAAATCACTCTTTCTTGTGGTGTTCCCCAGGGTTCGAGTCTTTCTCCACTGCTCTTCAATATCTTTGTTAGCCCTCTTTCTGATCTCATTCAGTCTTTCAATATTAAAACATTTGTACATGCAGATGACTTTCTCCTACTGTTTCAGAGTTCCTCTCTCAACATTAATATTTCGCCACTACAGAAATATAGCTGGTTTGGCACTGAATATCCGCACCTAACCAGCTATGTTGCATGATATTGCCAGTTATCGGCCAGCCACTAACCACTAACCCACTGAATATCCGTGGTTAGGCGCTAAAACACTATTTAACAGGCCAGGAGCTGTTCCTGGCCGGTTAAGTAGTTTTGAATATTTGCCAGCAAGAGACTATTCATTTGTTTTCCATCCAGTTTTTACAATAAGTTAATCTGAAATGTTTTTCAGCGAGTCATTGATTATTGGGTTTGGACAGATAGCCAGTGATGACACCCCCTCCCTAGCACCACCTCACTGTTACTGTTAAGTTTGTAAATATTACAACATATTTTGAATTTTAGTTTGTTGAGACAATTCCACTCCCAACCCCATCTTATCTTTTTGGTTACCAGGTTTAACAAACTTTTCCGTCCTTTTTATATAGTACTAGTAAAAAAGGCCTGTTTCTGACACAAATGAAACGGGCGCTAGCAAGGTTTTCCTCGGAGTGTGTATGCTTGAGAGAGTGTGTGTGAGAGAGAGAGAGTGTGTGTGAGAGAGAGAGTGAATGTGCGATTGTGTGTGTGTGACAGAAAGAGTGAGTCTGGGTGCGATTGTGTGTGTGAGAGAGAGTGTGTGTGTGAGAATGAGTGTGTGCAAGTGCATATGTGAGACAGTGTGAGAGAGAGAGAGTGTGTTTCACACAGATACAGTGTGTGCGAGAGAGAGAGGGTTTGTGTGAGATACAGACTCTCTGTGAGACTTGCGTGTATGAGACCAAGAGAGCGTGTGAGTGACTGTGTGACACAGAGTGAATGTGATACAGTGTGAAACATAGAGTGTGTGAGAGAGAGAAAGACATTGACTGTGAGAGAGAGAGTGTGTGTGTGACAGAGATGTCCCCCCTCCCTCCCTCTGGTGTCAGGCCCCCCCCCCCCCCCCCTCCTCACTCTGGTGTTTGAGCCTTACTGTGCAGGACGCTGAGCTCTGGCTGTGCTTCAAGGAACTGACCAATCCTATTTAATAGAATGCACCTCCAACATTCTGAAGCCGAGAAACCTCGTGTGCTTGGTCACGTCTGCTTGTGACAAACCCGGAAGTACGTGATGTCAATTCAGGAGATGGATACAGAGAGTAGGAACGCCTCAGCCATGCAGTCAGCTTCAGAATGTTGGAGGTGCGTTTTATTATATAGAACATTAGCCCTTGAGAGTACATTTCTGGGACAGTCTTTGAATTTTAGGTAGTGTCAGGACAGGACATCTTGCATCTTTTGAGGCAAGATATGACTGCTAACAGACTTGAACCAAGACAGCAAGTGAGCTCCAGGAACTGACTGCAGAGACAAAAAAACTCAAATTTCAGAAGCATTAGTAATGGGACAATATACTTAAGGAGTAGACAGATTGGCAGCAAGGTTGAGCATAGTGAAATTAAATGACTTGCTCAAGATCATACAATATATGATGGAAAGGGGAATTGAACTGGGTCTCAGATTTACCAGTTTTCGCATGAACATGGGAAGGGACGTGTATTCTGTTTGAACTAGGGGGTCATGTAACTCATCTACCAAAGATGGCAAAATACTAAGGAGGAAGCTGCGACTCCTATCCAGCAGAGCCTGTGCTATCATATGAGTAGACACACTATAGTTTACAGCTGGAATATATACTTAGATAACCAAGCAGACTAGAATGGTTTCCTAGACTTTTTTTTGTCATCAGTTGTTAATTTGTATCCACTTTGTTACACTGTCTACATTGACTGGGAAGGAAAATAGAAGTGGCTAGAAAAGGCAATGCCATTTTATTTGAAACAGTAACATTTCAAGTACTTTTGGGGGGGGGGGGGGGGGTTGTTTGTGTTTTTGTTTCTGACTACCTGTTGAAGCTGGGATTTGTATACTGAATAATTTGCTTTATTCTCTTCTATATGCTTTGAGAAAATGCTTGAGGTAAATGGCAGATGAAATTTAATGTGGACAAATGCAAAGTGATTCACATTGGGAAGAATAATCTGAATCATAGTTACCTGACTAGGGTCTACCTTAGGAGTCAGCACTCAAGAAAATGATCTAGGTGTCATTGTAGACAATACGCTGAAATCTTCTGCCCAGTGTGTGGTGGTAGCCAAAAAAGCAAACAGGATACTAGGAATTATTAGGAAAGGGATGCAAAATAAGACCAAGAATATTATAAAGCCTCTGTCTCGCTCCATGGTGTGACATTACCTTGAGTATTGCTTTCAATTCTGGTCGCCGTATCTCAAAAAAGATATAGTGGAATTAGAAAAGGTTCAAAGAAGAACAACCAAAATGATAAAGGGGATGGAATTCCTCTCATATAAGGAAAGGCTAAAGAGGTTAAGGCTCTTGAGCTTGGAATAGAGACAGCTGAGGTGGGATATGATTGAAGTCTTCAAAATCCTGTAGAATGGGTAAAAGTGAATTGATTTTTCACTTTTTCAAAAAGTACAAAGACCAGGAGACACTCAATGAAATCACATGGAAATACTTTTAAAACAAATAGGAGGGAATATTTTTTTCACTGAAAGAATAGTTAAGCTCTGGAACTCACTGCCAGAGGATGTGGTAATAGCGGTTAGCGTATCTGGGTTTAAAAAAGGTTTGGACACGTTTCTGGAGGAAAAGTTCATAGTCTGCTATTAAGATGGACATGGGGAAGCAACTGCTTGCCCCGGGATTGGTAGCATGGAATGTTGCTACTAATTGGGTTTCTGCCAGGTATTTGTGACCTGGATTGACCACTGTTAGAAGCAGGATACTGGGCTAGATGGACCATTAGTATGACCCAGTAAGGCTATTCTTACGTTCTTATGGTTTGATTTTGTTTGATTGTTTTTGGTAAAATACACAAAATTCCTGTTTTCTTTCATTCTTAACAGCTTGGGGATCTTCTGAAGGACTGGAGGCGTCTGAATGTTGCCATTACGAGAGCCAAGCACAAGTTAATAATGTTGGGCTGTGTTCCAGCATTATGCCGCTATCTGTGTTTGGAGACCTTATTCTGCTATTTGAGTTCTGAAAACATGATATCCTTTTCTGTTAATTATGTGTAGAAAAATATGTTTTTCTTTCACACATTATAGATGCAGAAGTATGCTTTTGGGAAAACTGGGCATAAATGCCTGGATTCTATATTTGCGCATCCAAATTTGGGTACGCTGCCGAGAGATATGCACAAATTGGTTAACAAGCTCTTAGCCATCCATAATAGGGTGCTAACAACCAATTATTGATGTTAATTGGCACTCATTTACACACATATCTATCTGCATGCTATTCTATAAGGCAGGGCACCTAACTCCCATAGCGCATATCCCAAATGTCAGGGGCGTTCCTAAAAGTTGCACACATAGTTTCAGAATACTGCTTCAGCACAAAGCATTTGAACCCATGCTTTAAAAAAAAAAAATCCTTTTCCTCCCAGTGCCATAAATTAATGACAATGAACTGCTTGTTTGGCTAATTTATATTAATTTTCATAGACTCCAATGTTAATAATCACCATGAAATACAAATGGTCTATGTGATTCACCATTCAAAGATCAAATATTTTTTTTTGTTTTTATGAAGACCTCAGCTGGATTATTTCATGGAACAGTATGCATAGTCCATTGAAGTAATACCCCCAAATTGTCACTGGTCTTCCTTTTTTGTGTGTGTATATAACTTATAATTTATCTTTCTAAACCGTCTTTTTTATATATATATAATTTTCACATCATATTTGTCTAAAGTCTATGACTCATCTTGATGGTGTCAGTGCCCCGGGGGTGCTGCTGGTCTGACATGAGATTGTGCAGGACCAGGCTTTCGATGTGGGTTCCCGCTTTACCAATCTCTCTTACATTGGGGAAGGGGCCTATGGCATGTTGTGGTGAGTTTGGGGAGGCTGCACCATGGTTCTTCGAGTGAGCTCATGTTGGGGGGCTGAATTTTTGTCATCTGGGTTGTTGGGTCTTGGCCCCTCCAAGAGTGATGGAGTGGGGGAGGGGTTCAGGCTTTTGCTTCACAGTCTGGTGGGTGAGATGCTAAACTAATAGGTCACTATTGAATTTTGAATCATTTTTTTCATACCGTTTTGCTAATATTATTTAAATTCTGGTTATTGGACTCGGTACAGTCACAGGGTGACGCTATTGAAAGGTTCTCCTGCCACATGCTTCTTAAAGCAATGACATCAATGGGGGGTTTGTCAGATGGACAGATTAGTGAAGGTTGGATAATCGAGACTGTACTATATTATGTGGGAAGGGACCACAAAGCAGAAGCAAAGAATGAAAAAAGGCTATTGTTTTAAGGCTAACAAAATACTTAGCAAAGGAGGTGAATTCTCAGGCAGGATATGTGTGCTGACTGAAAAGGCTTGATGAACCAAAAGAACAAGTAAATTCCAGTAGATAAAGTGCAGATAGAGAAGGGCTGATGCAGAAAGCCACTCGGTAGAGCCGCACACCTTTGGTTAATCATGCAGGCTTTATATTTTCACAAGTGGGTGACGCCGACCCGTGTCGCCTGGTCTGGAATTTACAAAAGTCTAACGAGAGCAGTCCATTTCAGAGAATAGTATCCTGCAAGATAGTGTAGCTAAACTTTAAGAATTAAGCAGGTGCTTTGGGCTATATTACGATATTTATTGTTTATGAAATTCCTTGGCTGCAGGGCCTGCAGGCAAAAGGTTATGCACTGATGGTTCTTTTGAGCTAGTGTGACTGTCAAGAATTTCCATGCGTTGTTTAAGGGTTTACCAATATTTTCCGTATCATCCAACTTTTATTTACTTAACCGACAACGGGCTGGTCCCGTTTATGTTAGATAATCAAGACTGTACTTCTTTTTTTTTTTTACTTAAATTCAGAGCTCTCTTGTGTTCATTTCTCTCTTTTGTTGTTTGTGTAATCTGATTTGTTCTCTTTAGCTCTTGTGCCTTTCTATTATATGTAGACAATGCTTTGCTTTGTTTAATATAAATTATTTTTCAACTTTTTGGTTTATTTGTAACACTGATCAGACCTCCTGGGCTTATTTCCCTTTATTTACAATTGAATGGGTCAAAGGCCTTGGCAGTTGACGAATAGCATCATTTAACATGCCTGTATAGGATGCTATGCTTTTGCCTTGCCAAAATCTTCATGCTCTTGTAGATTTTTCATATTCTGCTGTTTAAATTATTTATTTTATTTTTTTTTAATTCTTGTTTATTGCAAGCCAAACAATATCTGTATACATCAATCTCAGATTAAACAGGAAACAAGTACAGTGTTTGATTTGCTTAACTTTTTTGTTTTTTAAAACATTATATCAACTAAACCCCCCCTTCCCTCCCCCCTCCCCCCCCCCTTATCTAAGAATTCAATATTTTACTTCTTGCTACTGGAGTGAGAGTGTCCCAAAATGGCGACCAAATGTCACAAAACTGTTCGCCTCGCTTGGAGGCCAGGTCCTTTATTCCTTTCTTCTCTATCGCACAGGCTTGAATCATTGCTGACCGCCAGTGAGATATAGTGGGGCGATCCGCTACCAACCACAGCTGCAGAATGACACGTTTTGCCATCAAAACTGCTCTTTTCAAAAAAGCTTTAAATCCCACTGGAGCTGGTTGTTGTATTCCAAAGAGATCAAACAATTGTCGTGGTGATGGTTTCCACAAATTATTCCATATCAGAGATACGTGTGTATTCAATTCAATCCAAAAAGGTTTTATCAATGTGCAGTTCCAATACATATGCCCCAAGTGCGCATTAGCACCATTGCATTTTGGGCAGGTGTCCGTATCTCTAATAGTAGCTCTATATGCCCTATGGGGGGATATGTGCAGACAGAGCAAAAATTTATACTGCATCTCCCACCACGCTGCGTTCTCCGTAATTTTGTATAAGGACTTAAGGCACACCCCAATTTGCTCTGGCTTGAGGTTGGTCCGCAGTTCTGTATTCCAGGCAAGAGCCACCATCTGATAGTCATTTGCCTTCAATGAATCCCTCAAATTGCGATGAAAGTATTTCAGAGGCACTCGTAATTGTGCATCCAGTCCTAGCAGTTCGTTCAGCTTCTCCCAAGAAGCAGCACTTAATGAGGTAGTGGGCAAGGAATTTATATAATGTTGCAGTTGCTTGTATGCTAGCCATTCATTTGCTCCCAACTTATACTCTTCTCTTAACACATCGAATGACTTTATAACCCCCTGTTCCGTGACCACATGAAATAAATACTTAACCCCTGCTGCAGCCCAATTCTGGAAAGAAATTGAGGAACTTCCCACCGGAAAGGCCAGATTCCCCTTGATTGGCAATAGTACTGAGACTTTGGTATCTATGTGATGGAGCTTACCTAGTCCCTTCCACGTGGCACGCATCGGGGAAAAAATATATTTGTAGTGCCCTAATTGAGGTAATTCCCTTGAGGGCGCATGGAGCCAATATGAAAAATGCATTTTACCCAGAACTGTCACTTCTGCTTCTGTGCAAGAAAAATAGTTGGTAGTGCGAAACCAATCTGACAGATGTCTCATATTACTAGCCATGGAAAACAGTTTTAGGTCTAACAAACCCAGTCCCCCCCTTGAGCGCGGCAACATTACTCTAGATAATGGCATCCTTGCTCTCTTTCCCTGCTACAGAAAAAAGTTTATCTTCCTCCGTAGCCAACCTCCCTCATTGGTCCGCAGTAGTAGGGGAAGCATTTGGAACACATAGGTCCACTTTGGAAATAGGACCATATTGTACAATGCAATGCGTCCCAATAAATTAATCGGGAGTGCTTGCCATCTTTGCAAAACTTCACTTGTCTGTTGCCTCAGGGGGATAATGTTCAATCTATAGAGCTCTGAGAGATTTACAGGGATATAAACCCCCAAGTATTTAATTTTAGATTGTGCCCATTGAAAAGGAAAATCACCTGCCCATTGCTCTCGAATTTCTGACTGGATTGGTAGTGCCATTGATTTGTGGTAATTTAGAGAGAATCCCGTAAGAAAGCTAAATTCATCCAGGACTGCCATCAAGTGCCTTGTTGATGACCTAGGGTTTGTCAGGGTCAAGAGGATGTCGTCAGCAAACGCCAATACTTTAACTGCCAACGAAGGCATAGTAATCCCCACAATATCTGGATCTTTAATAATTGTGCGGAGAAGCGGCTCTATGTATAATAAAAATAACAGTGGGGATAATGGGCAACCTTGCCGGGTGCCTCTTTGTAATTGAAAGGCTGCAGATTGCGTACCATTTGTGATTACACGCGCGGATGGGTTCGAGTACAATACTGCAACCGCCCCCATATACCAGCCCCCCAGTCCAATATGATTTAGTACTTTAAACAGGTATTCCCACTGCACTTTATCGAATGCCTTTTCCGCATCGAGGCTCAACAGAATTAGCTGTTCTTTTGTGGAATGGCTACATGCTATGGACAGAAGAACCTTGCGCACATTTACTGTGGCCTGTCTGCCTCTCACAAACCCTACTTGATGGTCTCCTATTAATGTCGGTAGATGTTGTGCTAATCTATCTGCCAATATTCTCGCCAGGATTTTTATGTCCACATTCAACAGGGATATTGGTCTGTAAGATTCTACTTGATCATGGGGTTTACCTGATTTGGGGATCAAAGTAATTAGGGCCTCATTCTCCCCCGGAGAAAGATGTCCGCGTTCTATCACTGCTTCGTAATACAAAATAAGAGGTCCCATTAAATCTTGACTCAGAATTTTATAGTATTCGCTTGAAAACCCATCGGGGCCTGGAGCTGATCTTAAAGGCATAGATTTCAGAACTGTCTGAAGTTCCTGAGCTCTTATGGGAAGAGATAACTGCTCCTGTACCCTCTGTCCCAAACGCGGCATACCTGCATCTTCCAGGTAGTCTTTTATCAGAGAGCCCTGTTGCCCCTGTCCTTGGGCATACAACCCCTCAAAATATTCCTTGAATGCGTTTGCAATCTCTTCAGGTTTAGAGAGCTGTGACCCTTTTTGAGAATTTATATAGGGAATAAATTTTTTGGCTGTTTGGGCTCTAGCTACATGTGCTAACAGTCTGCCCGATTTATTCCCAAATCGTTGGAAATTTAATCGTTTAGCATACAGAAGTCTCTGATATTTTTCATGAATCATCATGTTCAAAGCTACCAGAGCGGCTGCCATTTTTTCTTGGTTTTCCTTGTTGGGCTTAGCTAAATGCAATCTCTTTGCAGCTCTATAGGCCGATTCTAGTCTAACTATACCTGCTGCTAATCGTTTGGTGCGTGCACTCATAAATGCAATTATTTCCCCCCGGAGGACTGCCTTAGAAGCCTCCCATAACAATATTGGTGAAGTATCAGGTTGTGCATTTGTATCTATATAAAACTGCCAACGTGATTTCACATGATCTATAAATTGTCGATCCTGATAAAGATAGGAGGGGAAGCGCCAATGAGTGTTAGTCAACCCTCCAGAATTTAAATCTAAATCTACTCCAATTATGGCATGGTCAGAGATCTCTGTGGGTCCTATGAATGCCTTCCCCACTCTGAAAAACCATGTGTGTGTCATTAATATGTAATCAATACGTGACCACGTTTGGTGTGCCTTAGACTGGTGCGTATAATCTCGGGTCTCAGGGTTGAGCAGGCGCCAAGGGTCTACCAATTGCAGTGATTTACATAGTGCTGGAAGACCCCTCCCTCCTCGCAATGCCGCTATTGCCCCTGGGGAGGACCTATCCAAAACTGGGTCCATTACTTGATTGAAATCCCCGGTCCATACCCAGGGGGCATCTGTATATTGCATTCCCAATGCGATTAAAGTTTGAAAAAAATTAGGACAATAATTATTGGGCCCATATACTGTGCACAGATAAAACTGGTGTCCCCGGAAATTTAAATGGATCAACACCACCCTTCCTTCTGGATCTTTATATATTAATTTAGACTGGCACGGGAGGCCTTTCTTAAATAGAACAATCACACCACTTCTACTATTCCCGGAAGAAGAGTAGTGACACTCTCCCACCCACTGTTGAGATAACTTCGCATGTTCGATATCCGAGAGTTTCGTCTCTTGTAAACACGCGATATCAGCTCCATGCGCCTTTAGTTGGGATAAAATTTTGTAACGTTTAATTGGTGAGTTGATCCCTGCTACATTCCATGACAATATTCTCAAGTGACGTTTATCCGTCATCTATATTGGGATAAATCTGTTCTCTCCTGATTCTCTTCTCATACACGACCCCCGGGAGCCCAGCCTCCCCCAGAGGTATCTGTCCCCAGCCTGTGGTCCCCTGTGTTCCTATCATCTTTTTTTCTTCCATCTTCTTAATTACTCCCACTCCATTTATAATACCTCTCACTCCTAGCAGTCCTACTAATCTCCCCCTCTTTCCCCTTATCCCCACCCTTTCCCCTTCCCCTTCCCTTTGATCCCCTTCCCCTTCTCTAACTCTGGCTTCCACCCCCATCAAGAGCGGGCCACGGGTCACTTCTTATGCTTTGCGGGGACTACCCCCCCTCGCTCAATGGTTACAAAGCCTACACACATACCTCCTTTAACATGGAACAAATAACAGCATTAAAACTTGCCATTTTTCCTAGTGTTTAACAATCTATATTCTCAGGTCATATCACTCATTCCATCCTGTGTGCTCACCCAGGTTCGGAATTCTTCCGGGGAGCTAAAAGAGTGCCACTTGTTATTATGCTGCAGCTTCAGTGTGGCTGGATATTGCACTGAGAAACGAATGTTCTTTGTTACCAGCTGCGAACATATTCCTGAGTATGCCCTGCGTTTTAGAGTTAATGCTGTCGAGTAGTCTTGGAATATCCGGATCGACCGGCCTTCAAATTGTAGATCCTCTTTTTGAGATTTAAATAAACGCAGAATATGCGCTTTTTGAGTAAAGCTGTGGAACTTCGCTATCACAATCCTTGGTCTGTCTGTCGAGGTCCGCACCGGTCCAAGTCTGTGTGCTCTATCCAGGCGGATCAGGCCCTGTTCCCCCACCTCTGGGAAATTTTCCAACAGCCAGCCTTCCAGCCATGTCAATAAATTTGAGTCTTTTATAGTTTCTGAGAAGCCCATAAATCTCAGATTTTCCCTTCTAGCTCTATTTTCAAGATCTTCGATTTTGGCTTGCTGTGACTCTGTAAGAGCTTTCAGTGCTGTAATACTCTCTGCATGCTCCTGTGCTGTGTCCTCCACATCCGCGACTCTGCATTCAAGCTCGCCTGTCCGCCGAGACAGCTCTGCTGTTGTTTGAACCATCCCTGCTATTTGTTCCGATAGCTGCACAAAGCGGGAGTCAAGTGCTTTCACCACAGCGTCCGTTAGCTCAGGAATGAAGTCCGGAAGTGCCGGCGAAGCCGGTGGGGAGGAAGCCGCCATTTTGTCCTCGCTATGGCGCGAGCGATCCGGTCCTTTTCTCTGCGTTTTAGCAGGCATTTGCCGTTCGGTCTTGGCCACAAATTTGTCCATTCGCTTCCTTTCCCCTTTAGCAACGGCAAGTTTCTTTTATAAGCGGTTCGTGGGAGGTAAAATTACGGCGGGAGGGAGTCCCCTGAGCAGCTCTCTCTCAGCACGTCTTCCGCTGCTCACAGCATCACGTGACCTGTTTAAATTATTTTTAACTGCATTTTTTAATCTGCACAATATGTTCTCTTTTCAATATGAAATTTATACAGAAATTCAGAAGTAATTAAGAATAAAAAAAAAAGTCTTGATTGCTTAAATCTTCACACTGTGATAGCAAACCCAATTAGCTGTTTCCAAAACAATTGCCTCAGGCAAGGCCCATAATAAGTTAAATTGAGCCTATCGCAATAGCTGAGCTGATTTGAATAGCCCTGCATGAATTGCTATTTCTGTTGTATGAAGTGAATTTGAAGCAAAGGTCTAAACATGCTAATCACAGATCTGCAGAAAGGACTAAAGGACAAGGCTGTTCAAAAGTACAAGTTGAAGAAAGGCTCCAAGAAAATTTGTGTGTTTGAATAGATGTTATAATGCCGTTGTATCGCTCCATGGTGCAACCGCACCTTGAGTATTATGTTCAATTCTGGTCACCACATCTCAAGAAAGATATAGTAGAATTGGAAAAGGTGCAGCGAAGGGCAACTAAAATGATAGCGGGGATGGGACAACTTCCCTATGAAGAAAGACTAAGGAGGTTAGGGCTTTTCAGCTTGGAGAAGAGATGGCTGAGGGGAGACATGATAGAGGTATATAAAATAATGTGGGTGGATGTGAAGCATCTGTTCACGCTTTCCAAAAATACTAGGACTAGGGGGCATGCGATGAAACTACAGTGTAGTAAATTTAAAACAAATTGGAGAAACTTTTTCTTCACCCAACGCATAATTAAACTAGGGCTGTGGAGTCGGAGTCGGCAGCAATTTTGGGTACATTGAGTCGGAGTTGGAGTCAGCAAAAATGTACCGACTCCGACTCCTCATACATTTGAATAAAGTACTTCTCTGCTGTGAATAAAGCTTAGTACCTAGTTGTTTCACTAGTGTGAAGTCCAGCTGAACTATTTTGCTGGAGAGCTTCCCTCTGCTCAGTCTCCCTTTGCATTTACTGACCTGCTGTAGAGCACCTCCTCTCTGACCCCACAGTGAACTTAAGCTCCAAGAGAAGATCATTCAGCACACACAGCTAAGGCAGCAGAGAGACTCCACCCAACTTCCTCTCTCTCTGCAAGAAGAGCTTTATATTTTAGTGGAAGTGGCACACCATTCACAATGGCAAAAAGAATGTCAGGAAACATGACAAAGTCTGCTGTTTATGAACACTTTACAATATCAACAGATGGGAAACATTATGCATGTCAATGTATTATAGAAGATGATGATGGTGAAAAAGCATGTGATGCAAAAATTAGCAGTTTCAGTGGTTATGAAAAAAATGCACCTACAAGAGCATCAAATTTAAAAAGACACTTGCAGCGTTTCCATCCTAAAGTGTTAGAAGCTGTGAATGAGAAAGATAGCAATGAAAACATTCCATCTACTTCAGGGTCAATAAAAGATCAGAAATCTACTGGAGGCCAGACACAACTATCAAGATTTTTTACAGCTGACAAAGTTACTATAACAATGACACCAGAAAAATTCAAAAACCACATCATTGAAATGGCAGTAAAGAATAGTATACCACTATCTTTTTTTTCACAACCAGCCTTTTTAGGTTTAAATGGAGAAATGGCTAAAAAGCTTGGAGTTTCTCTGGAACGAGAAAGTATAAGGAAACTTATACTTGAAGAGGCCAAATGTAAGAAGGAAGAACTAAAAGAAAGTGAAGGGACGTTTTGTCTTTATTAAAATGGATGCATGCACACGTCACAGAATCAATTATTTTGCAATTAATGTTAGATTTGCTGATGAAAACAAAAAAACAATAACCCGGACATTAGGAGTAAAGGACACTCAGGCACATCATACAAGTGAGTATCTGCAGAAGTTAGTGGAAGGTGTTTTAGAAGATTTTGAAATTAAAAAGGAACACATTCTATGTATTGTAACTGATAATGCTTCAAATATGTTAAGCACAATTGAAAAAATGAAGGAAGTTGATGAAGAAAGCAGCATACAAATATCAGAAGATGACAGTTCTGAAATTCAAGAAAGCTGTGAAAGTTTGGATGATATTGTTGGAATGTAATTGTATTTTACATGCATTGCCTGTCACCTATTATTTCTCTGTGATTACTCTGTGACCTCTGATGTGAATTACTTAGAGAGGTCACAGCTATGTAACTTCCTGTGGGGGTTAGACACAGCAGATGCAGCACATGGAGCACATGGAGCTCATGATCTCTCCTAACCTGAGAGGATCTATGGTGGTGTGAGCATCCATTACCATCTAAGCACATGGAAGGAGCTGATAATACAAATGTATAGTAATATGTATATATAAGCCTGTCTGATTATAATCTAACTACAAACTGTGAGTAAACAGATGTTTTGTTACTTCAACTTTAAAGTGACTCAGCAGTGAATTATTCAGGGGTGAATGAGAGAGAGATGAAGAAAGAAATTAACATTTCTAAAGCTGAAGCTGTGTGTACTAAAATCTGCTAATTATTTACTACAAATAATCCAACAAAAGGGTTATGGGCCCAGGGGCCAGGAATTGAAAAAGAAGAGAAATATTACCAGGCAGAAAAAAAGGCCACATTTTTCTCTTAAGTTTTAAAGGAAAGATTCAGTCTGTCTCTCTCCCCCCCCACACAGCAGACAGAAGGCTAAGAAAATGGCTGAGGGAAGAAATTCACCATTGTTCTATTCTCTCAAGGTGCCTAAATTAACTGAGTTTAATTATCGGCAGTGGGAATTAAGATTCATATGTCTCCTTCGAGCAAAAGATTAAATATATGCTTAGATCAAGACAGAACAGCTGAAAATATGGCTGAATGGGACAATGCAAACTATTATGTGAAGTGCATGCTTTTGGAAGCTCTCTCAGAGAAACAAGCCATATTAGTGGAGGGAAAAGATACACCAAAGGACATTTTATATAAACTGAGAACTATGTATGCAACTACATATGCAAAGCAGCAACCAATTTGGCTGGCAGAGTTGAATGAAACCAAATTAAGGGATAAAAGTAAATGTAATGATCACATTATGTATCTTATGTCTTCATTTCAAAAGCTAGAACTTTCTGGAATTCCCATGTGTGATGCATTGAAAAGAGCATTTCTTTTTACCTCACTATCAAGAAGTTTGATGTTTTTAGGTCTGTAAATGAGGCCATTGAAGGGCAATCTTTTGAACAGGCAACATCAAAACTAAGGCAGGAATGCATAATAAATGATTCTGAGGAGATGTGTTCTCAAAGTCAGTCAGAGAGAAATGAAACAAATTTCTTGGCAAAGAACAGAGGAAGGCGGAGCTATGGGAAAACTCCACCCAAGGGCAAGCTGATTTGCTACTCATGTGGAAAGGAGGGACATGTATCTAAATGGTGTAAGGAAACACAAAACACTCCCTCTAGCTCACCTAAGCCAATGGAACTAAAGAATTTTCAAACCAGGAAATGTATGAAGGACAAAGATAAACACAAGGGCTATCTAATGGCAGAAAAATCTTTGACTATGGTAAATAATAATTCAAATGAAAGTACTTGGATTTTGGATTCAGGGAGCACATGCCATTTAACCAATTGTAAGAATTTCTTTCAGGAAATGTGTCCAGAGGAAGGTATTCTTAAAACTGCAAACGCAGGGACTGCTAAGATCCAAGCAAAAGGTATTGGATTCTTAAAATGCAAAGTGTCTAATGAAGTTAAAGAAATTCCTGTAAGTGATGTCTTGTATATTCCCCAAGCAGTTTGTAATATGCTTAGTGTATCTACATTAGATAAGAAGGGATTTGCGATTCATTTTGAAAACAGTAAGTGCACAATCTCTAAAAATGATGAAGTGTATGCTGAAGCTTTTATGCATAATGATGTTTATAAGCTGAACATTTCAGGTGAAGCCTCACATATGGCGCAAGTAAGGAAGAATGATGGTAAATGTAGTCTGGAAATCTGGCACCGCCGCCTGGGACATCGTGATTCTAAGGTGATCCAGGATCTTTACAGTAAGCAACTGGCCACCGGCATTCAGATAAGTGCAGATGCTGGTAAAATGGAGAAATGCATAGACTGTGTTACTCAAAAAGGTATGAGACCCTCATTTCCTGCATACACAGGAAATAGGAGTAATAAAGTACTGGACTTAATACACAGTGACTTATGTGGACCGTTTAATATCCCATCATTGGGAAATAACAGATTTGTGCTAATATTCTTGGATGATTTCTCTAGATATTGTGTGGCCTATTTGCTGAAAGAAAAAAGTCAAGTCACAGACATGCTGAAGAAATACGTAGCCATGGTGAGCAACAAATTTGAAAGAAAACCAAAGGTTCTTCAGACCGACAATGGTGGTGAGTTCACTTCACAAAGCATGCGCACATTTCTAGAACAAGAAGGCATTCAACATATCACAACAGTAGCTTATACACCAGAGCAAAATTCTGTTGCAGAGAGAAAATTTAGGTCACTTGTGGAAATGACCAGATGTATGCTGTCAGATAGCAATCTCCCTAAAAGACTATGGGGGGAAGCCATCCTCACAGCAGTGTACCTACAAAACAGAATGCCAACTAAAGGCGCTGAGCGCACACCACATGAGACATGGCATGGTAGGAAGCCAAACCTGTCACACATAAGAACATTTGGAAGTACAGCATATGCTCATGTACCAAGCAAAGAAGGCATAAGCTGGATTCCACAACAGAAAGGGGCATTTTAGTTGGCTATGCTCCAGGACACAAAGGATATAGAATTTTGAATCTGAAAACTGGCATTGTTGGCATAAGACATGTTACATATTTTGATGAAAACAAAAGGGTTGATAAAGGCTGGATTATCCCAGATGAGCCTTATCATCCAGAATATGAAACTAGAACCATAATAGACATGCCAGTGTATATAAATGCCATACCAAGGCAGATGTCTGAAAGCAACTCATCTGTATCTAACGAGGAACAGGCAGAGGAAGCAGACACAGAAAGGATCATTGAAGAAGACAGTACAGTTGGAGAAGGGGAATCAATTGGAGAAGAACTCTCAGATTTAGAGGATGCGGAAAGGTCAGACCAACCTGTTGTCAGACGCTCATCCAGGGAAAACAAAGATGTTCCACCCCCAAGACTGTCTTACCTAACAAAGTCAGCAGAAGCTCAAGAGCCCTTAACATGGGATGAGATTGAGAAAATGCCAGCAGAAGAAGCTGCTGAATGGCATAAAGCTGCACAAGAAGAAATTGATGCATTGGATAAAAATAATACTTGGATTCTTACAAAATTACCTCCTGGCAAGAAAGCTATAGGATGCAAATGGGTATTCAAGTTAAAAAGGAATGCACAAGGAAAAGTGGAAAGGTATAAAGCCAGATTAGTGGCAAAGGGATATCTTCAAAAATATGGAGAAGATTTTGATGAAGTGTTTGCACCTGTAGTGAAACACACGACAATCAGAACACTTCTGAGTATTGCAGTCTCAAAAGGCATGCAAGTCAACCACATTGATGTGAAAACAGCGTTTCTTCACGGAGATATAACTGAAGACTTGTACATGGAACAGCCAACAGGTTTCATAAATACAAAACAAAGACAGCTAGTGTGTAAATTAAACAAAGGTCTTTATGGATTAAAGCAAAGTGCAAAATGTTGGAATGAAAAATTGCATGAAATATTGACAAATTTAGGATTTAAGCAAGGTGAAGCAGATAAATGTTTGTACACTAGGTGCACAAATGGACAATATGCATACATTTTAGCTTTTGTTGATGATCTGCTCATTGCAAGCAAAAGTGAGCAAGAGTACAAGGACATTGTAAAGTGTTTAAACCTCAATGTTGAGATAAAAGAACTGGGTAATGTGTCATACTATCTTGGTATAGAAATTGAGAAACAAATGATGGTTCTTATCTTCTAAGCCAGAAGCAGAAAATAAATGAGCTTATTGAAAGTTTAGGTATGCAAGATGCCCAAGTTGTAAGCACTCCCATGATCACTGATTTTCTGAAGGATGAAACAGTAAGAGAACCTTTACCAGATAACATCCAATATAGATCAGCCATAGGTAAGCTTTTATATCTAGCTACCACATACAGGGCTGATATAGCAAATGCAGTAGGAATTTTGAGCAGAAGGGTCAGCTCACCTACCAAATCAGATTGGACTGCAGTTAAAAGGATGGTAAGGTATTTAAAGGGTACCATTGATTGTAAATTAAAGATTTCAGCCAATAGTAATCCAAAACTAATATGTTACTGTGATTCAGATTGGGCAGGGGATCATTCTGATTATAAATCCACAAGTGGATATGTGTTTATGTATGGAAATGTACAAATTTCATGGGCCAGTCATAAACAAAGTATTGTGAGTCTGTCTTCTACAGAAGCTGAATACGTGGTTGTATCGGAAGCGTGCAGAGAACTGATGTGGATTGAAAAACTTATGCTGGATTTCGGAATAGCTGAACAGAGACCAATCCAGATAATGGAAGATAATCAGAGCTGCATCCGACTGTCACAGAATGACAAGGTTCAGTCACGCACCAAGCACATCGCAACGAAATACCACAACGTGCGAGAGTTGGCGAAAGAAGGGGTCATCAGTCTACACTATTGTCACACCAGTGAGATGACAGCTGACATCATGACCAAACCGTTACCCAGAGAACATTTTGTGAATCTGCGTATAAAGCTTGGACTTTGTATGAATAAATAATTGCATGACAGTTATGCATGAGAAGGGGTTTGTTGGAATGTAATTGTATTTTACATGCATTGCCTGTCACCTATTATTTCTCTGTGATTACTCTGTGACCTCTGATGTGAATTACTTAGAGAGGTCACAGCTATGTAACTTCCTGTGGGGGTTAGACACAGCAGATGCAGCACATGGAGCACATGGAGCTCATGATCTCTCCTAACCTGAGAGGATCTATGGTGGTGTGAGCATCCATTACCATCTAAGCACATGGAAGGAGCTGATAATACAAATGTATAGTAATATGTATATATAAGCCTGTCTGATTATAATCTAACTACAAACTGTGAGTAAACAGATGTTTTGTTACTTCAACTTTAAAGTGACTCAGCAGTGAATTATTCAGGGGTGAATGAGAGAGAGATGAAGAAAGAAATTAACATTTCTAAAGCTGAAGCTGTGTGTACTAAAATCTGCTAATTATTTACTACAAATAATCCAACAGATATTGCTGAAGAAGCATCTAAGCTTATTACCATTCAACATATGCGTTGTGCTGTTCATACACTGCAACTAGCAATAAGAGATGGATTGAAGGATCGTCATGCGGCTACACTAATTAGCAAGTTGAGGCAAGTAGCTGTTGCAGCCAGGATCCCTAAAACAGATGCTATTCTGAAGAGACGTGCTGGAAAAGGAGCCATTTTGGATCAAGCAACGCGCTAGGGAAGCACTTACTTGATGATAAAGCGTTTGCTTGAACTAAAAGACTTTCTTGAAGAACTGGACAATGTAAATGTTTCATTAAAAGAAAACCAGTGGGCTCAAGTTACAGAATTAGGCTACTTTCTTACCCTTTTGCTGTTACCAAGAAGCTGCAATATGAAGATTTAACACCAGGTAAATTCTTCTTGGAATGGAAGGGCTTGATATATAAACTTAACAAAAGTGGGGGGTTAATTGCTGATGGCATTGTATCTTCAATGAGGAAAAGAGAGGAGCTCTTGCTGGATAATCAAATTCTCTTAGCTGCTATTTATGTTGATCCAATGAGCCGAATTTTGTTGAGCAGTGACCAAATTGCTACAGGAAAACAGGCACTCTATGACATAGCAGTTCGCATGAAAGGGTTGCTACCTGAAACTCTTAAACCACTGGATGAAGCTAAAGCTATAAATACTGGTGGTAATGGTAACTCAGGTTCATCCTCTTCAAATGAAGAAGAGAATTTTCAAGCCTATTTGGACAAAATGGAAGCTTCAAAAGCAAAGTGATGTCGGTTAAGCATGGAAAAGCAACCTGTAAATGTCCATATAAAGAAATTCATGCATTAAAAGAAGTGGAAAAGTTTGACCACTCATCAAAACTGACTATAGAAGAAGCCATCATTGTTTATCCAGAGATTGTCAGTGATGCAGCTAGAACCATAACAGCAATGCCACCCACCCAAGTCAGTGTTGAAAGACTGTTTTCAGCACTGAAAATAATCAAATCAGATTTAAGGGCTTCTATGAAGGAGGATCTGGCAGAAGCAATTCTGTTTCTAAGAACAATATATTAGTTAATTTTGGATTATGTTTAACAGCTATTCTACAGCTATATATGCCAAGTTTAAATAATATATAAGTTGTTTTAGGTTTTCCAAATGTTTTTGGTTTATGTAGGTTAACTTTGATTTTGTTCTAATTTCCAAAGGATGTTGTTCTAGAATTTCCAAAGGATGTGGTTGTTTCAGATTTTTATACTTGCTAATGCTATGATGACTTTATACTTGATAAAAAAAAAACAATAAACATAACCTTGTTTTTTTGTGTGTGTTTTTTTGTTTAAACTTTAGGATTAATGAATATTTATAGTTTCTTTAATAAATAAAATAAAAAGTAACAATGACATAGATTTTAAACCCAAACATTAACATGCAGCCTTGCATGCTGCACTCTTTCAGTCAACATGCAAAAAAAAATACATATTAAAAACTGAGGAGTCGGAGGTACCATAAACTGAGGAGTCGAAGGATTTTTGTACCGACTCCACAGCCCTGAATTAAACTCTGGAATTCGTTGCCAGAGAACGTGGTGAAGGCGGTTAGCTTAGAGTTTAAAAAGGGGTTACACGGTTTCCTAAAGAACAAGTCCATAATCCACTACTAAATGGACTTGGGAAAAATCCACAATTCCAGGAATAACATGTATAGAATGTTTGTACGTTTGGGAAGCTCGCCGGGTGCCCTTGGCCTGGATTGGCCGCTGTCGTGGACAGGATGCTGGGCTCGATGGACCCTTGGTCTTTTCCCAGTGTGGCATTACTTATGTACTTATCTGGGGCACTACATGGTTCATTAATGTAAAGAGGAAACAGTTTAGCCCCACCAAGACACTGCTTCACATAGGCCATCCATCCAAAATCTGTAGTCATGAATTAAGGGAACCACTGAAGATGGTCACCTTAAGGCCTAAAATTACTTTAAAATAACTAGAGGACACTTGCTGAGACCCAGGAAAATGTTGATTGTTCGGACGACAACACCAGGAATAGCAGCCTAGCTCCAGGCAAACCCCTCTCTACAAGCTTACTATTTATCTTCCCAGGCACTTTGGGGGCCACATAAGTTGCACTCATAAGCTGAGGAAACTCTGAAACAATAGGTATGAATGCTTTTGGCAAGATTGTTGATCTGTCTGGCTTTGCTTACTTTGGAGCATCAGGGTCTACCAACATGCGGCTTGAGTCGGGGAATAAAATGGTGCAGGATACATCGCTGCCACCTAGAATGCAGTCCCCGGACCTGTTTGGGGCGTGAGAAGGCTCAGTGCAGCAGGTCGAAGAGCCCTTATAGGAGATCTGTTTCAGGCTCATGGAAATTAAAACAGACCTTAAAGTGGTCCGTATGGACTTAGCTACACTGGGAGCTGAACTCCGGGCACTGACTTGGGCTATTACATCAAGAATTCAGAACAGCACATAGAGGTCCATGCTGAAGCGCTGGGGAGCCTTGATAAACAGCTGCAAGAGGTGCAAACAACTAATCAGATGCTCTTGGAAAAGATGGAGGATTTAGAAAATAGAAGTAGAAGGCAAAATCTGCACTTTCATGGAATACCTGGGACACCTATGTATGTAGAATTCGAGAGCGTGGTGCAGAGAATCACAGGTGCTCTTCTGGATTGGGATGGTACCACCATTTTGATTGACAAAAGTGCCCTGCAATAATAAGCCTAAAGACGTTGTGGCTTACTTCAGTAGCTATAAGGATAAAGAACAGATATTGCAGGTGACCAGAAAAGCAGATATCTTTTGCTGGGACAAGTATCACATTGAAGTTTATCAGGACCCATCTGGGGCAACGCGGTGGCAATGCATTTATACAAATTGGACTACATTTGTTTGATGTTAAAATTAACATCTGTAAAGAATGGATTATTGCTACCTTTTCAAAAGGTCTGGGCTAATTATCAGAAATGGAAGACACAAAATTGACTGTGCCAAAGTATAGAAAAAGATGGCTTGGACTTGTCATCGTTCATTGATACCTTGTGGGGGGGTATGTTACCATGCTGCTTTGCTTGTACTTAGCTTGATCTGTTCAATAAAACCATTATTGTTATTATTATTAATAAAAAAAAGAAAATATTGATTGCTCAACAATTACTCCACAAACATGGCCTGTATAGGAGTATGATGAGAAGGAAGCCACTGTTGAAAAAAAGCCATATAGTGTTTGCAAAGAAGCACTTAATGGGCACTAAATGCGTGTGGGAGAAGATTTTGTGGTCTAATGAGACTAATAAGTTCCCCTTTAGTCTTGGTGTTTAGCTATATATAAATCTGACAGCACCTCATCTTGTTAATACTATCGTTACAGTGAAGCACGGTGGTGGTAGCATTATGTTATTTGGATGCTTTGCAGAAGTGAAGATTTAGGAACAGATGGACAGTGCAAAGTACAGAGACATCGTGGAAGAAATCATTCCAGTCTGCCATAGACCTGGAACTGGGGAGAACATTCACCTTTCATCAGAACAATGATCTTAAGCTCAAAGCCATGGCAATAGTGGAGTGACACAGCAAGAAGAAAGTGAATGTCCTCAAGTAGGTAAATAAAAGCCCAGACCTGAATCCAAAAGAAAATCTGTAGCAATATCTGAAGACTTCTGTCCACAGATAATCCCCAACCAACATGAAAGAATTGTAATCATTCAAAAAGAAATGTGCAAAAACTGTTCCATCCTGCTGTGCAAAGTTAGTAGACACTTATCCTAAACATCTCATGGCTGTTATTGCATTAAAAGAGGTTTCTTCTGAGCATTGAGCAAAGTGTATGTAATCAAGACTTTTACTTCTTAATTTCCTTTTAATACTTGTATAACTGCTCTTTCTAGGTAAAAGTGTAGATGTGTTGACACTCCTGTTGTAATGTGTTTTAAACCATAGAATGTGAAAAAATGTGTAAGGGTGTGAAGAGTTTTGCATGACTAATTTCTTCTTTCTCTATGAAAGTGTATAGACTAGAACAAAAGAGGAAGTCTTAAAAATTGTAATGTTGTGCCTTCTCATTGTGACTATTTTTCCTTAATGTTCTTACATATTCACTCTCCCTGCAGGGGGACACGAACGTTTAGTACTTGCCTCCTGTGTGTAGACATGAAGATCTTGAGAAGAAGCCATTTGATAACCTCTTTGGGGTTTAGGAAGCTGTGTGCAAGGCATACATCTAAGCTATTGTCAGATAACCAGTACTATTTTCACTAAATTTCTTTTCGCTTGTACAGAAATGGAGCCTAACACTCTAAGGAGCCCTTTTGCTAAATTGCAGTACATTTTTGCATGTACTCATTGTGCAAAAATTAATGCAAAATAAATGCAAAGGCTTTGTGTTAATTGTAGGGGATATGCCTAGCATGCCTTCTGCAGTTATCACACAGAAATGTTCTTAACCGCACATTAAGACTGTTTGCAGTTAACAAGGGTACACTTAACACCTCCTCCTTACACTGTTCTAACTGAAATGTGCAGTCTGCACCCATTCTTCACTCATAACCCACCTAGTTCCCTTGCAAACTAGTGCACACTCTTATGGTACCACAGTAAGTTACCACACTTGTGCAGTAACAGCATATGCTAACTTACATGTTAACTGCATAATGTGCTTTATAAAAGGGCCCATAAACTTGCCAGGTATAAATAATGAGAAAGTGGCAAAAATAACAAAAGTATAAAGAAAGCTGAACACTGATTTGTAGGCAGAAAAGAAAAAATAAAACCTGCCATACTTGAGTGGAAGACTATCACTAGTTTTATCAGCATTAATCCCATAAATTAGCATTGTCACCTTGCTGCATGGCATGACATTCCTCTTTTTTTTTTTTTTTTTTTTTTTTTAAGTGTTAGTTTCATGCTAGAAGCATCCTGTCTGTAGCACATCCAGTACACGCTTAGTGGTAGCTTTAATTGTGTATTCTGATTAAAAGAAAATTGAACAATATACTGTAAAACCTTACGGTGCTCTAAAGCAGTGGTTCTCAAAACTGCCCTGGGGGACTCAGGGTTTCAAGATATCCCTAATGAATATGCATATGAGAGATTTGTATATAATACAGGTGACAGGCATGCAAATGCATATTCATTAAGGTTATCATGAAAACCCAACTGGCTGGTGATTCCCAAGGCCAGGATGGAGAATCACTGCTCTAAAGCGGTAATGAAAATGTGTAACTAATGATTTTGCTAGTGAAATTGAAATGCTTTCTAAAGTCTTAGTGGAGAAGGAAACTTTAGTCAGAACTACTGGTAATAATAATTGGACCAATTGGTCAAGTTACAGGCAAGACAGACAAATGTTTCATATATTTTAATCATAATTGCCAATTGCAGAACACACTCTTGTCTATGATGGTTGAATAACACTGTATTTAATTTTGTTTATGAAACCGCTGCTGCTTTTAATGGTGCCTCCTGACTACCTAAGGAAAGATATTGCTAGCAACATGTCTTTTTATTCTCTCCACATGCACATAGTGACATAGCCAGGAAATGCTAAGAAATATGGAGCCCAAACTTATTTTTTATATCCAGGGTTCTCATTCCTTAAAGTTTTCCTAATGTATATTGTGTATGCTAACATCCAATTAAGATTAATGGGACTTGCTGTTAAACAATCTGTAGTATTGCTTGGCACATTTTAGTAAATGTGGACCACAATTGGGTGGAGTTAGAGGGAAAATATACAGTAATCCAAGTCTGAGAAATGAATAATGAAACTATTAACATATTAGAAACAAAACAGTCGGAAAAGCAATTGCATTGTTTCAATTGTTTGGCTTGAATCCAGATTCTCAAGATGGTATACTTGCAGAGTTTCTACTATTAACTGGACTTTCATTTGGACACTACTGATTTCTGGACATTTGAAATAAAGCACGAAGTTGGCATAAACTTCCCATAAACTTTTAAGCTATTAATTGCAGTAGATTTCACAATACAGTTTACTACCTCAATGGGTTGGGACTCCCCCCCCAGATTCTGGTACTGCTCAGGATTACATGTTTTTCTTGATGTCTTTATGAAATGCATCTGTACTACAAGTGAGACAGTTTTCTACGTTGTGGTGTTGGTGTTGTTGTTTTTTTGTTTGTGCGATTTTGTAATATTTGTATTAAAGTAAAACTTTTTCATTATATGGTTTTTGTGGTGTGTTTCACATTGAGTGCTTCTTGAACTGGGTTAAAAACATGGTCTGTTCTGTTGAGTGCATTGTCATCGGGGTTATATTTGCTGTGCTAAGATGATTCCTCTGCGTTGCTAGGTTTTTTTAATCCCTTGCAGTACAAAGGTACTTCATTCCTGACAATTATTAAACTAATTAGCAATGTTTCCTAGAGTTAACATACTGTACGTGTGTAAATATGCTGTATTGATCTGAGTCTGTCTTCTTTTAACATTGGTCAGACTTCTCAGGAAAGATATTAATATAAAAACAAATCTTTTCTAGAGATAGGGAAATGGTAAAACTAGATGACATGAGCTGAGGTTGCGGGGTGGTAGACTTAGGAGTAATGTCGGGAAATTTATTTTTCATGGAGAAGAGTGGTCAATACTTGGGATGCCCTCCCCAGGAAGGTGGTGGAGGTAAAAACTGACAAAATTCAAAAAGACGTGGGATGAACATGGAGGATGTCCAAAAACAAAAGAGAAGTGAAGACAAATCACTGAATACACAACCCACTCTTCACTCTAAGAATTTGCACTGCTGCACAACTACTAGAACTACATAAATATGGAAATGTTAAAAAGATTAAATTTAAAAAAGGAAAAGAAAAAGCCTCCAGAGCCCAGACGCTACTACAACTTACAGCATACTTCATGGGCAATGTTACTTCATTAGCATAAAAAAAAAACCTCATATCGTGTATAGAAAAGTGCACAAAAAAAACAACTTAAGATACAAGTGACGTTTTTTATGACTGCATATGTGTTGAGTGGTGCTTAGATGGTGACACCGGCTATGAAGAACTAAGGCCAGAGCCAGGTAGACTAGAGTCTGCATCCTGTATTTGGCAAGACAGTTTAGGATGGGCTGGGGAGGGCATTGACAGCAACTCCAGTAGTTGGAATGTGAGGACAGGGCAGGGCAGACTTCTACAGTCTGTGTCTCATATATGACCAGACTGGAGTGGGCTTTAACTGCAACCCCAGTAGTTGGAATGTGAGGACAGTGCTGGGTGGACTTCCTTTAAATATTTAGATGTCTATCATATTTCCTCTATCCCTCATTCCTCTAGGACAGGGGTTCTCAACCCAGTGCTTGGCATACATCTAGCCTGTCAAGTTGTCAAGATATCCACAATGAAAATGCAGGAGATAAATTTGCATGCATTACCTTCATTCTATGCAAATCTATCTCCTGGGTTGAGAACCCTGCTCTATGGTCTGTGTTCAAAGTTACTAGGTTAAAGTACTTAAGTGTTAAAATATGCATTTACTTAAGTAAAGGTACAGTGAAGAGCATATTAAAAAATTTACTTAACTGAAAATAAAAGTTATTGCCTAATATAATACTTTTTGAGTAAAATGTAAAAGTACTACAACTACAATGAGAACTACGATAACTATAATATTTTTATCCTAATAATATTATACAATTCAATCCACTTTGCTTTTAGTAAAACTACATTTTGAAAATGACTGTCACTCATGCAAGTGTACTTGTGAGTCATTAATACAGCTAAAAAGGTGTTCAACAATTCCAGTAGCAGGAAGTGGATTGTTCCTTCAAATCAGACCAGGCTGACAAACTACTTATGTCTTTTAACTGGGTCTGCAAAGTGTTGATCAAGGGAATCTGTGCCTGAAATACTTGACTTCCGTATGTCCTCAATCCAATTCTCTGATCCTCTAAAGAATTTAATCAGATTCATTTGGCACAATTTTCCTTTGGTAAAACCATGTTACCTCAGATCTTGTAACTTATTGGATTCCAGAAAAATCACTATCTTTTCCTTCTCCAGCGCTTCTATTACTTTTCTAATGACTGAAGTGAGGCTTACCGACTTGTACATAAGTACATAAGTAATGCCATACTGGGAAAAGACCAAGGGTCCATCGAGCCCAGCATCCTGTCCACGACAGCGGCCAATCCAGGCCAAGGGCACCTGGCAAGCTTCCCAAACGTACAAACATTCTATACATGTTATTCCTGGAATTTTGGAGTTTTCCAAGTCCGTTTAGTAGCGGTTTATGGACTTGTCCTTTAGGAAACCGTCCAACCCCTTTTTAAACTCTGCTAACCGCCTTCACCACTTTCTCCGGCAACGAATTCCAGAGTTTAATTACACGTTGGGTGAAGAAAAATTTTCTCCGATTTGTTTTAAATTTACTACACTGTAGTTTCATCGCATGCCCCCTAGTCCTAGTATTTTGGAAAGCGTGAACAGAAGCTTCACATCCACCTGTTCCACTCCACTCATTATTTTATATACCTCTATCATGTCTCCCCTCAGCCGTCTCTTCTCCAAGCTGTATAGCCCTAGCCTCCTTAGTCTTTCTTCATAGGGAAGTCGTCCCATCCCCGCTATCATTTTAGTCGCCCTTCGCTGCACCTTTTCCAATTCTACTATATCTTTCTTGAGATGTGGCGACCAGAATTGAACACAATACTCAAGGTGCGGTCGCACCATGGAGCGATACAACGGCATTATAACATCCTCACACCTGTTTTCCATACCTTTCCTGATAATACCCAATATTCTATTCGCTTTCTTAGCCGCAGCAGCACACTGAGCAGAAGGTTTCAGTGTGTTATCAACGACGACACCCAGATCCCTTTCTTGGTCCGTAACTCCTAACGTGGAACCTTGCATGATGTAGCTATAATTTGGGTTCTTTTTTCTCACATGCATCACCTTGCACTTGCTCACATTAAACATCATCTGCCATTTAGCCGCCCAGTCTCCCAGTCTCGTAAGGTCCTCTTGTAATTTTTCACAATCCTGTCGCGATTTAACGACTTTGAATAACTTTGTGTCATCAGCAAATTTAATTACCTCGCTAGTTACTCCCATCTCTAAATCATTTATAAATATATTAAAAAGCAGCGGTCCTAGCACAGACCCCTGAGGAACCCCACTAACTACCCTTCTCCATTGTGAATACTGCCCATTTAACCCCACTCTCTGTTTCCTACTTCTTCTCTGTCACCACTATTGTGAAGAGGGACCACATCTGCTTTTCTCCAATTCAGTGGAACTTCTCCTGTCTCCAAAGATTTATTAAACAAATCTTTAAGAGGACCTACCAGAACCTCTCTGAGCTCCCTCAGTCTCCTGGGATGGATCCCGTCTAGCCCCATGGCTTTGTCCACCTTCAGTTTTTCAAATAATTCATAAACATTTTCTTCCATTAACGGTGCTATATCTACTCCATTCTCATATGTACTTTTGTCAGCCAGTTGTGGTCTTTCTCCAGGATTTTCTTCTGTGAACACAAAACAGGAAATATTTGTTTAGCACATTTGCTTTTTCCTCATTACTCTCCACATTGTAGTTCATAGCATCTTTCAATGTTACAATTCCATTTTTAGCCTTCCTCCTTTCACTAATATACCTGAAAAAATTGTCACCCCTCTTTACATTTGTAGCCATTTGTTCTTCTGCTTGTGCTTTCACCAGCCATTTATTTCTCTTCACTTCTTTGTTTCGTCTGGTATTCTTGTCTGTGTTCCTCTTCTTGAGCTATTCTGTATTTCATGAATGCCAACTATTTTGCCTTTATTTTCTCAGCCACTTGTTTGGAGAACCATATCTGTTTCCCTTTTCTTTCCTTTCCTTACATAGCTTTCCTTATAGCTTCTTTCAGCCTGAGCCACTGCCTTTTCACTTCTCATATGTCCTCCCAGCCCATCATCTTGCTCTTCACTCCCCCATTTTACTAAAATCAGCATATTTGAAATCCAGGACTTTGAGTTTTGTGTGGCTGCCCTTCTCTTTAGTTGTATGTCAAACCAAACTGTTTAATCACTAATGCCCAGGTGGACTCCCACTCAGATATTAGACACTCCTCATTTGTGTGAGCACCAGGTCCAACATCACTCCTTCCCTCATGGGTTCCATCACCATTTGTCTGAGCAGAGCACTTTGAAAGGCATCCACGATCTCTTTACTTCCTGATCCACAGATGGAACTTTCCAATCCGCATCTGGCAGGTTGAAATCTTCCAGCAACAACACCTCCCCTTTCTTCCCCAACTTTCGGATATCTACAACCAGATCTTCGTCAAGTCACACTGTTGGAGGATTGTTGAAGGTCTATAGACAACGCCCATGTGAATAGAGGTTCCATTTTATCTTTTCAAGGTGATCCATATTGCTTCTTCCTTTCTCCAGGCCCTCTGCATTTCAATTGCTTTAATATTGTTTCTCACATACAGAGCTACTAATCTACCTTTTCCACCATCTCTATGTTTCCTACATAGATTATAGCCCAGTCTGTTTGCATCCTATTCATGAGAGTCATTGAACCATGTCTCTGTGATAGCAACAGTGAGTGAATTCCTTAGCCGAGATTGGGTGGCAGAGCCGGTGGCGGGAGGCGGGGATAGTGCTGGGCAGACTTATACGGTCTGTGCCAGAGCCAGTGGTGGGAGGCGGGGACAGTGCTGGGCAGACTTACACGTTCTGTGCCCTGAAAAGGACAGGTGAAAAGGTGTGCCTCGCCTCACCCTATGCTTGGAACAACCTTCCTGAACCCTTACGCCAAGCCCCCTCCCTGCCCGTCTTCAAGTCTTGGCTTAAAGCCCACCAATGCTGCGTTCGGCACCTAACCCTTACCGTTCAGTGAATCCAGACTGCCCCAATTTGACTGCCCCTATCGGACCGACCGTTCACTTGTCTATTAGATTGTAAGCTCTTTGAGCAGGGACTGTCTCTCTTTGTTAAATTGTACAGCGCTGCGTAACCCTAGTAGCGCTCTAGAAATGTTTAGTAGTAGTAGGTACAAATCAAGGTAAGGTATACACAAAAAGTAGCACATATGAGTTTATCTTGTTGGGCAGACTGGATGGACCGTGCAGGTCTTTTTCTGCCGTCATTTACTATGTTACTATGTAAAAAGGCAGTAAATAAATCCCAATAAATAAATAAATAAACCCTACCTACCTCTAACATCAGGGCTTGCAGATCATGAACTTGGTTGTTTGGACTGTGAGCATTTGTGGTCATTGCTTCCAACTACATTGCAATGGCAGTCTCATCTTACGTATAGTTTTTTTGTTTAGTCTCAGCTTCTAATGTATTGTTAGGTGAATTGCTAAGATTGTTTTCTTCACTACTGTCACATCTATTCTTTTTCCTGGGGTGAAGTGACCTGCTTCTATATGCCAGTCTTCAGTTTTCCATGGAGCAATGAGGATGTACATCATCAGTAGTCCTACACAGCTTGCATCTTTCATTTCCCTTATTGCGATTTACAGTACTGCTTTGCTGTTTTTCCAGTGTAGAAGTGCTGTTACCTAGGGCCACAGCTCTGATTTCTTCTCTCCTACTTTTAAAAGTGCCGAAAAACCTACCTAGGGAGTTTTCTCTGATTTCTGTGGCCCACTTAGGCCTCGGGCACCTGGTTAGGGACATTTTTCATCATTGAGCCATTTAATTTCTCTTTGGCTTATTTTTCCTGACTTGTCCCATAAAACCTGCAGTGGTTTTAAAAAGTGTTCCAGGTGCAACAGGACCATATCCCTCACTGACACTCGCAACTGGTGCCTGCAGTACCTAGGACCCAATCATAATCCCTCTGCTTGTAAACTCTGTTCATAGATGTTAAAGAGAGGTATCAAGGGCCAAGAGGAGCAGCAATTATGGATTTTTGGCACAGAGAAGTCTAATTCATTGACTTCAGCAATGGAGGCATTAGTCTCTATGACTCCAGGAGCTGCATTGGATCTGGGAAGGCATCAACATTTGTAGGACCTCCACCTTCCTTTGCATTGAATGGCAGTAGCAGCCATTAGGATCAGGCATCCTCTGAACCCCTACTGATGATGAGGAAGAATTCATCATTGTTCTTGTTGCCGCTGAGGAAACCCCAATGTCATGTATTGGGCAGTAGCCAGGAAGCATCAGCATTTATCCACCTCAAAGCACAGTGTCAAGAGCATAGACGTAGTGAAATGGCCAATGTTCTCACACTGCCCTGAACATGGAGGCCACTCAACCCTCCCATAGGAGCCAATTTTTTTTTTTAATTATTGGGGGTGCTAAGCCCAATGGAAATAACCCCTCCCTGGATACATACAAGGAATTTTCTCAATATTGGGGGTGCTCAAGCACCCACAGAGTCGGCTCCTATGCTCCCAGGAACTGGATAGATATCACGCTAAGCCTCAAAGGACATGATCAATCCAGCTGAACCCCAGCCTTCATCTATAGCAGCCCTCAAGGAGTGGCTCAGGGCCTTACTCCCGGAACAGATGGAGTACTTGTTTGCCCGGCAAGAAGCTATGTGATTGAGGGCATAGGTACATGTGCCTCATGTGATCCAACCTATTCTTGAGGCCCATGCAGTACCCATGCACCTCAATACCAAAGCCTCAAAGAGCAGTGAAACCACTGTGCACCAAACCAGTGTCACTCTCCAGTCCCTCGGAGAGGGAAGGACAGCATCCTTGGGGTACTAGGTTCCCTGTTACCACGATGCCCCTGCCCCAGGCCTGACCACAGTGTCATTCATTCGAGGGACTCAGAGACTCAGATGTCTCTGTGAGGAATACTTTTATGAGTCTGATTCTAATTGCTCCTGGGTGTCAGAGGAGGGGTCCCTTGGTCTTTCTTGACCCCAGATGGACTATGAGCAGAATACTATAAAATGTTAGGGGATCTAGTGGCAGCTCTACTGGGAAAGATGGGTATGGAAGTAATGAAGCAGAAGCAATTTGAGGATTATAAAAATCATGCTTATGTAATGGTTCTCCTGAAACCTGTAAGAGAGTTAAGGAGGTACTAGAATTATACAGGTCCATATCTTTATTGAATGAAGCTCATAAAATACTGACTATGATGTTAGCAAATAGGTTAAACCGTGTTATCCCAGATTTGATAAAATGAAGATCAGGTGGGATTTGTTCCAGGCCTGTTTGTGTCTTCAAACCTCTAAAGTTCTGACAATTCTACAGTCTTCCCATGTGAATGCTAACAAGATGGTTCTAGCTAGTTTGGATGCAGAAAAAGCATTCAATAAGATAACATGGAACTACTTAACATAAGTGTTGCTGAAATATGGAATTCAGGGTACATGTTCAGGGTTAGTTAAACCACATGTTGAAAAACCTATGGCATAGACTCTAGGAAAAAGTATCAGTGGCGAAAGCTATAGCCCAGCAGCTTCAAAAGGTATTTTTGGAGCAACAGGATCATATCCATTATGGATACCCACTCACGATACCTGAGATCTGATCTTGATCCCTCTCATTGCATTCTCTGTTCACAAATATCAAAGAAAGGGATTTGTGGCAGAGAGAAAAACTTTTCAGTGGTTAGATTGGCTGTTGGCATCAGAAACATCAGTCTCTGTGGGTCCAGGAAAGCCAGAAAGAGAGTTTAACCATAGATTCCCAACTTTCCTTTGCCCCTCAGATTTCATCTGTTATATGCTCTTGTTTCTCTCCTCTTCATTCGATTAGCATCCTTTGCTCTTTTCTAGACGATGACGTTTGTTCTATAATCCTCCATATGCTAGTCATTTCAAAATTCGATTACTGTAATGCCGTTTATGCTGGCCTTCAGTCTTTCCTCCTCAAAAAGTTACAATCAATTCAGAACACAGCCATATGCATTTTGTCAGGTGTCCAGCGCTTTGATCATATTTCTTTTTTACTCAGTTTCACTGGCTTCCAATTACTTTTTGTGTTCAATATAAAATCCTAATCTTAACTCGGAAAGTACTTTATTCACAAATTCTATCTTGTATCATCTTTGATTATCCTGTATAAACCTATATGTATTTTGCGCTCCTCAGCCCAAAATCAGTGAGCCACCTTTCTAGTAGCACATACCAGACTTCAGACTACTCATCATTCTGCTTTTTTCTCCCTTAGCCCATCACTACGGAAAACATTGCCTTTTGCTATTTGCACTGCACACACAGTCTTATCAATGTTTCAAAGCTGTGTTGAAAACTCAGTATGTTTACTATTGCTTTTTCTTGGGGGGGGGGGGGCAGCTGTGTGTTTCTTATCTGACCTTATTGACTCCCCACCTTTCTCTTTTTAGTTGGAGTGCCTTTTCTATATTGTTTTAATACTTGACTGTAAACCACCTTGTTTTTATGAAAGGTGGTATATTAAGCCTCAAACTAAAATGTACTGTAAGATTATTCAAGATTAGCATGGGGGTGAAAGGTGGAAGGTTGATTAACCTTAAATCAATTCTCTCTAAATAGCTAACAAATCAAACTGAACACTGGTACAAATGTTTGAATAGCGCATTCATTCTGGTATCTAAGACTCCTTGTTCAAGTTTAAATATTTTCAAACTCTTTTTATTAGTATTCACCAGCAAAATGAAAAAAGAAATACATGTTTTTAAACCTTCAATATTTAAAGGAGAATGTTGCATTCCTATAAATATATTTATTTATGGCTTCTCTGAGCTTCTCCCTCATGTAGCACGACTGGCAGAAACATGTATCAATAGAATAATACTTGCTTGATTCATATTCTATCTATCAGGCAATGATCCATAATGTTTGGCAGCACCTCAACACTATCATGGGCACTGACCTGTAGGGTACCACAAGGTTCGATACTGTCACCTATTCTGTTCAATATCTACCTCAAGCCACTAGCCAATTTGATTTGGTCAATTGACACTCAGTTCTACATCTATGCGAATTATGTGCAGCTACTCATACTCATTGAATCTGGCTTACTTACAGCCCTGAATAAACTGATTACCTGTCTAACATCAATTCAAGAATGGGCTAAACACAACAAACTTTGCCTGATCCCAAGTAAAAGTGAGCTTCTCTGGGTCCCAAACACAAGTAGACACATACCTGACATCAAAATCTCTTTTGGGAAGTACAAACTCCCCCTCAAATCACAAGTCAAAAACCTTGGAATACAGTTACGTTCAACACTTACTCTGATTCCCCAAATCCAAGCAACCTTCAAGAGCTGCTTCTATTATTTGTGACAACTATGCTGCCTCTCTCCTTACATCGAGAAGGCAAATCTTATTCCAGTTGTACATGCCATGATAACATCAAGACTGAATTATAGTAATGTACTCTACACTGGTCTGACTAGAAAGGGTCTGCACCAGCTCTAATTGATTCAGAATGCTGCAGCAAGACTAATAGAAGGTTGCAAGCGATGTGAGCACATTACACATTTTTAAAAAACATTTCACTGGTTACCAGTACAATACAGGGCTAAATTTAAAACTATGTCTGATCTTCAAGGCCCTTAATGGAAATGGCCCTGAGTACTTGAAGAACAGGATCACCTTCTTCACACCTCCAAGAACACTAAGGTCTTCTTAAGGGGCATCAATAACCACACCCTTTCCAAAAGACATTACACAATGTGGTACCCACAAGCGAGCCTTCTCCAGAGTAGCCCCCACACTCTGGAATACACTCCCTGAAAGGCTCCGCTTAACACAAGGCTATCTCTACTGCAGGAAGCAGGTGGAAGCTCTGCTCTTCAACCAGGCCTTTAATGGAAGAAGTAACTAACTTGTTAATCTCACTCACATACATAAGGAGTGATATGGGCTGCACATACAGCAGCAGGACATGCTTATCCACTTCTACCCCAGCTGAGAACATTTTATCATCTCTCTGATCTCGTGCAACTTTCAATTAGTTGCCTTATTTTCTAACTCCTCTTACTCTCTTACCTATCTATATGCTCCTTCTTTGATTATACCCTATGCAGTCTATTAAAATGTTCTATTATGTACTATGTTGACATTGGAAGTAGTGTATTATACCATGCTTTGTAGTGGTATTTGAATATCTTTACTGCTGTAATTGTCTATTGTGTTTGATTTATTCTTAGTGTACACTGCCTCAAGTGAATTCTTTCAAAAAGGTGGTAAGTGAAATAAATGCTCATTTGAAAACTGAGGAGCATTTGCCCTATTTTTATATGCCCCTCAGATCAGCACAGCTATCAATCCTTGGTCGGGTGCCACAGACTACAGCTCTCTTGAGATTGATATGGACCTAAGGTCTGACTACTAAGGATTGCTGATAGTTCCTTCCTCTGCAGTAGTATCCAGTCTTGGCCACAGAATTACCAAACTATGTGGTCCCTTAGGGCAACAGCTTCGGGGAGGGAGATGAGCAGTTTGTTTCACACAGATGGGGGAGGGGAGAAATTTGCATACCATATTTAGGCAGGTAAGTGGCTATTACAATTTTCCTTGCTTATATGTATGTGTGTGTGTATAGATACAGATAATGGGGTTGATATTCAAAGCGGTTTAAGCAGCTAGGGGAGATGCCTGCTCACTTAAATTGCTTGGGGCTAGCACTTAATTAGCAGTGCTGCTGAATATCAGGGGTTTTACAGGGAGGGGGGGAGGGTACCGGCAATATTCAGGCCTGTGCCTGCATAACTAAGTGGGTACACAGAACTGCACAGAAAGCTGTTCTAACTATCCCTGCTTTTAATCCTCCCACCCCCTGGAACAGTAACTGATTCCCCCCTCCTCCTTTGAATTCCTTCCTCCTCCAGCAACAACTAACCCCTTCTGATCCTCCCTTTCACCTGCTTTCCCCCTCCCTTCAAGTTTGCCTTTAGAGTTTATGAGGGAAGTCATGATGAGTGGGTAGGCCAGTGGTGGGGGGGGGGGGGGGGTTCTGTTGCTGTTCCAGAGGGAATTAGTGTGGGGGAGGGGGGTTCTGGAGGAGGCCTGGCCAGATATCCTTATGCAGCTGATATTTAGTTGGGACCTACATAAGTGCCTGCTCGCTGAATATCTGTTGGGACCCACATGAATGCCAGTGCATTTATTTATTTGGATTTGCTCATACCTTTTTCAGTAGTAGCTCAAGCAGAGGCGTAGCCAGGTTTTGATATCAGGGGGAGCAGACTTTTGTAAATTAGGCGCTGGTCGGTGTCGGACAGGCGCCAGTGCCAATATTGTTGCTCAGGTGCAGTGACTGTGTCCAGCAATGATTAATACAGGCTGCCTCTGCTGCATCCCACCTACAAGGAAACTGGAAGTTACATCAGCAGGCGGGAGGTAGCAGAGGTCCCGGGACTGGCCAGAGCTGTGGGATTGCTTGTGGGCCAGCCAGAGGCAGTTTGCTTTACTTGATGATGCTGCCGGCAGGCATAGAAACACTGGAGGTCCACCGAGGAGGGAAGGCCAAGAGAGATATAGGACTACGCAGAACAGGGGAGAGAGGGAGAAATGCTGGATCGTGTGTTGTGCAACTCCCCATGTGACCCTGTAGTGATGCCTATGTTGCAGGAATTGATGCATGAATTACCCCTATTGTTAGAATCTGTGGTACTTCAGGAGTCAAACAGCACACACCAGAATGAGGGAGAAATCTTCTTTATTTGCCAGCAAAGTAGGACATCAGTTCTAGCTCTCTTCTTCCCTTTCTCAGCTCTCTGGATGTTATGGCTTCTGTCTCAGCTTCTTCTCCTCTTCTGCTGTCTGTCTTCCTTCAGCTCTCCTTCTTCTGTCTGTTCCTTCTGACGTAAGCTGCTTCTGCTCCCACTTATATACCGTTCTATCTCCCTCCTAGCCCCCCTTACTCTCCAGATGGTAAAGAATAGATTGATCACCCTGCCTTGAACTAATTATTACCATACATATATTCCAAATATCAGTTACATAGGTTTAATATTTCTCAAACTGACCTATGACCTGGGGCCCCTCACATTAGACAATATGGCACCAGTCTCTTGCATTTTCATTATGATTAATTTCTCAGCTATAGCTTAAACTGGGTTCATTTAGGGGCTAAGGGACATTCTCATATTCCTAGTCAACTTCATACTAACTGCTAACTGAACTCTGGCATTCATTAAGGGGTCAAGGGCCAGTCTTACTTAATAGCATACAGCTATAGTTTGTTATTTCTTTCAGAAAGCCCAGTCCTACATTTACCTATAATTAATCAAGGAGAAGAGAGTTGACTTCTCTTTCACCTAGCCAGGACTGCAGCTAACTCAAACCATATGCTGACCTTTTCAACTACAGTCTTACTTAGAAAGTCAGACAAAGAGTTGGACAGACATTAGATTTAAAAAGGTATTCTACATATTAACTACACAGAATAAACATATTCTAAAATAAGCAGAATCAGTATTCCTTATAAGACATATTCTAAATATCAAGAACTTCTAAAATCTAACTATTTTCTTCTAAACAGTATTTCAGCCTAATCTTAAAACAAACTGCCTGCTTGCCTCGTTCATAATAGTATACAGATGTATGTGGTAAGGTAATATCTTTGAACTAGCCTTAACCCTCCATCACTCACAAAGGGTGAAAGAAGTTTCTCTCTCTGACCTTTTAACCCAGCAAAGCTAGATTTCTAAATAATCTGAACCATCTGGCATTCCTTCACTTTACTTGCAAGGTGAAAAGTTGAAATAGTATTTGACCACCTTTAAACAGAATTAACACTTAATATAATTTCTTATATATGTATAATTATGCCCATGCTGTCTCACCTAGGCCAGTGGTTCTCAACTTTTTTTCAGTCAGTACATACATGATGGATAGTGCTTGCATACACTACGCACTACACACATAATCCTCATGGACCTTGGTCAGTTCTTATATATTAAATGTAAACGTGCTCTCTGTCCACGAAAACCTTATTCCCCCCACAACAACAGGTGCAGAAGTGGAGGAGTGGTCTAGTGGTTAGAGTGGTGGACTTTGGTCCTAGGGAACTGGGTTCAAATCCCACTGCAGGCACAGGCAGCTCTTTGTGACTCTGGGCAAGTCACTTAACCCTCCATTGCCCCAGGTACAAATAAGTACCTAAGCCGCATTGAGCCTGCCATGAGTGGGAAAGCGTAGGGTACAAATAAAAAAAACTATTCTCACATCATCTCAATAATAGTAAAAGAAATCTCTCCACTACCAGGCACATTATGAAATAACTCAAAACCTGAAAAATCCTAACTCAACATACATGTAGCAAAAAAATGATTTTAAACTAGAATCCTATTTAACATGCAGCACTACAAATATTTTATGGGGCTCTAGAACACCAATACATCTACTACTGCTTCAGAGTTGTACGCAGAAACTACTTGCACACAGAATACCACACCTTGGTCACACACCAAATACAGAACAAGGGATCACAAATTACAAATATGAAGATAAAAATTGAATTGGGAACCCCAAGAATTCAAACTAGGCATTTTCCACAACATAGGTGAAATGAAAACACAAATGTATTTCCTCTTGTACAGGAAAAAAAAACATTACAAAGACATCTGTGTTGCACATTTCCCAAAGCTAACGTATTGCACCAAATAAATTCAAAATAAAACACTTTTTCTACCTTTGTTGTCTGGATATTTTATTTTTTCAAGCATGTTGGTCCCAGTTTCTTCTTTTGTTTTCCTGTCTGTCTTCTCTCTTTCCAGTGGTAAGGTCTATTTGTACTTTCTTCACTTTCCTCTTCTCTTCTATTCCCTCACTATATCTGTCTCTGACACATTTCCTCTTTCTCTGTTTTCTGTCTCTCCGCCTGAGATTTCATCTTCTCACTCTTCAGTCCTCCACCTATATTTCACTTACCAGTACCTATCAACTTTCCATCTTCTCCTCTCACCCCTACCTCTCCTGGCCTCATATTCTCTTCTCTTTCACCCACTCCCCATTTTACAATTCTACCCTCTACTTACTGTCCTCTCACTCATCTCTCCTTGAGAACTGCCATGGTCTCTCCACACGTTGTTCCACAATGCCAATATCTCCTCATCCTCTCCCTTCTTACACCCTTGTAGCCCAGCATATCAATGTCTCCTCTCCCTCTCCCTTCTTACACCCTTGTAGCTCAGCATCTCAATGTCCCCCCAGCCCCTCTCTCCTCCACCACTATGGTCCAGCATTTCTCTATCCCTCTCCCTGTCCCCTCCACCCCTATGGTCCAGCAAATCTCTGGCCCCTGTCTCCACCATACCTCCTTATTGTGCCAGGAGACATGGCTACATAAATCCCTAATGCTGTGAGCCTTCCAGTTTGTATAGGTAGCAAACTGCATGCCAGAAGTTAAAGCCTGCTAAGTGTGGTTTACTGCTTACACAATCTGGGAAGAAGAAAGCCATCAGGGTTTGTGTAGCTGCAACTGTGGGCCCAGCATTTCTCCCCTTCTCTTACTCACTTTCCCTCCTCCACCATCTTCCTCCTCTCCATGCTTTCCATCTTTATAACACCAGGCTTCCCAAGGCAGATTACAACAGTTAACATGAACCCATCAGGAAGCAGGATATCCTCACTGTTTCCCCGCTCCAACCCCCCCCCCCCCCAGTCCAGCATCGCTTTGTTTCCCGCCTCCCTCCCTGAGTCCAGCACCACTGTTTCCACTCTCTCTCCAACTGCCTGCCCCACAAGTACAGTACTGCTTTGTTTTCCCCTTCCCCCGAGTCCAGCACCATTTTGTTTCCCCCCTCTCTCTCTCCCCCTGTGTCCAGCGCCCCTTTTTTCACTCCTTCCTCCATGGACTGTCAAACCTCTTTTAGCAGCCCCTGCAGCGATAGCACGCTGCCACAGCTGGTGTCAGATCCTTCCCTCTACCGCGTCTCGCTCCTCCTCTCGCTCAGACACTTCCTGTTTGCATGAGGGTGGGACTCGTGACGTAAGCAGAGGGAAGGATCCGACACTGTGCTCAAATCATTCAGTCAGGTTGTTATTGCTGCAAACAAGGTAAGCTTGACAGTCGGGGGTGGAGGGAGGATGAGAGGGGAACAGAGAGTGGTTGATGTTAGGCTTGGGGCGGGACTGGGAGGCGTGTTGTGGAACGGTGGGTGGGAGGAAAGAGAGGGGAGAACACAAATTTTTAAAAAATGTGCCATTTTGTTTGAAAAATCTGTTTGGGGGAGCAACCTGTGCCCCCCCAGCTACACCACTGAGCTCAAGGTGAGTTGCATTCAAGTACACTTGGTATTTCTCTGTCCCTGGGGGATGACTGTCTCACTTTGTACCTGAGGTAATGGAGGGTTAAGTGACTTGCCCAATATCACAAAGGACAGCAGTGGGATTTGAACTGGCCACCTCTGGATATCAAGATTGGTGCTTTAACCACAAGGCTATGCCTCCACTCAGTGTCACCAGCTGAATATTGACCAGAATATAAATAATATAATATACACATGATTGTTCAGGAGGGGTGGTGTTCAGGTGATTATGACTGTTTTGTTTAATTATCAGAGTTTCAGGAGAGGGAGCCTAATGGCCTGAAAAGTAATTGTGAGGGGACTCAAGGCTGAAGGTTTGCCTATTTGACCTTATATCTTTGCACCAGCCCTGCTTGTCCAGCCTAAGGAACCGAGGCCTAGTCCAACAATGAGATTAAACATTAAACTAGAGTATATATTATTATCAGTTTGTACTGCACACTTTAGTAAAATATTAACAATTGGGGGAATAACATTAAAAATTCCAAAGCCTTAAGAAGTATGCAAGAGAGCTTCTGTCGGAAGACCATGCAGATTTCCACGTTTATTGTTGATGCCTTTACAAGGCAGCCCTTTTCTGGAAATCCTGCAGCAGTTTGCCTCCTGGAGAAGGTAAATGTTCCAATGTCTTTACTTTCTGTTTAAAAATGTGTACTAAATTTCATGAGCAGAGGCTGTCTCCATACAGCATTAAGCAAACTTATTTTTATTCAGAGTTTTAAACATCTGCTCATCTACTCATCTGGGGTGAGTGGGTATTTGCATTAGTGAGACCGCTCCTATAGCAGGAGACACTCATGTATTCAGCCTCTGAAAGGTTGCCAGTTGGGCCCTGGAGAGAGAGACAATCTCTTTGGCCCAGATTAGTACTTCACAAAAAGAATAGCTGGAGGAGTGTGAGGGCGACTAAAGGATGACTGCTTCCAATTACTGCCCCCAAGTAGGTTTAATTGACAGGAGACAATCAGGTTCATTTTCGAAAGAGAAGGATGTCCATCTTTTGACATAAATTGGAAGATGGACGGCCTTCTCCAAGAGACATCCAAATCGGTATAATCAAAACCCGATTTTGGACATCTCCAACTGCAGTCCGTCGCAAGGACATCCAAATTTCAAGGGGGCGTGTCGGAGGCATAGTGAAGGTGGTACTTGAGTGTGCCTAACACTTGGACGTCTTTGACCCATAATCAAAAAAAGCAAGGACGTCCCTGACGAACACTTGAACGTTTTGAGACGGACATGTTTTTTATGAATAAGGCACAAAAAGGTGCCCGAAATGACCAGATGACCATCAGAGGCAATCGGGGATGACCTCCCGTCACTCCCCCAGTGATCACTAACCCCCTCCCACCCTCAAAAAACATCTTTAAAAATATGTTGTGCCAGCCTCGGATGTCATTCTCAGGTCCATGACAGCGCATGAAGGTCCCAGGAGCAGTTTTAGTGGGTACTACAGTGCGCTTCAGACAGGTAGACCCATGCCCATACCCCCCTACCTGTTAAATTTGTGGAAGAAACAGCGAGCTCTCCAAAACCCACCACAAACCCATTGTACCCATATATAGGTGCCCCCCTTCACCCGTAAGGGCTATGGTAGTGGTGTACAGTTGTGGGTGGTGGGTTTTGGGGGGCTCAGCACACAAGGTAAGGGAGCTGTGTTCCTGGGAGAATTTTATGAAGTCCACTGCAGTGCCCCCTAGGGTGCCCAGTTAGTGTCCTTGCATGGCAGGGGGACCAGTGCACTACAAATGCTAGCTCCTCCCATGACCAAATGGCTTGCATTTGGACATTTTTGACATGGACGTCTTTGGTTTCAAAAATCGCCAAAAGTCAAAGACGTTCATGTCTAGGGACATCCAAATTTAAGGATTTGGACGTCTCTGATGGTATTTTCTAAATGAAAGATGGACGTCCATCTTTTTTTGAAAATACGGTTTTCCCCGCCCCTGGATTTAGACATTTTGGAAAGACGTCCAAATCACAACTTGGTAATTTCTTTCGAAAATGCCCCTCCACGTCACATGACAAGACTGAAACTGTAGTTGTCATATTGATACACTCAAAGCAAAGCAAACTGTTGGTCTACGCCAAGCTTCATATAGACAGTCCTTATGTTTAATAAGTATTTGCTATTGTTTGGGGTGATTCAATATGGCAGTAAGCTCCGCCTGCTGGCTTCGGGGCAGATAATGGGCCAAGCATGCTCCCACTGTCTCCTGTCAATTAAACCTCCTTGACAGCCCCAGCTGCACAGCAGTGAGCAAGTACAGGCCCTGCTCCTGCGACCTGGATGTCAGTGGTGAGAGGCAGTGGAGGGAAGGGGGAGCCAGCCAGGGGTAGCCTTCCTGATGCACACTGTCCCTAACAGAACACAAATCAGGAGTAGGTAAGAGGTGTGAGAGCACAGGTACATGTGCAGCAGGGAGGAGGGTAACCCTCACCCACTGGAGATGGTTGCTGTTTCGGTGCCGGCAGAAGTGTGGGGGCATGTTCTGTGAGAGAAGCAGTAATGTTGGCCATGGCCAACATTATTGCAGCCAACAGAAATTCTGGTGTTCAAACAGCAACAGGTAAAGTCCCTGCTTCAGATCCAGAGGGTCCTACAAGACTGTGGGGCCCCATGTGCCCAGGCTTCCAGTTGATACCAGCAGTGAAGTTAGGCACAGGCAATAAGTGTTGCTCTCTTCTACTGCTGCTATTTGTTACTTATACAGTGCTACTAGCTATAAGCAGCACTAGATAGACACACAGGAGGCTGCCCTGCTCCATTCTGCGGGCAGGAAAGAATTGTGCTAAAAATAAGACAGTCTCCCAAAAACATGTTCCCAATTTTTCCGAACCTTGGGATGGCTCTGTGCTCAGGCTCCAAGGAGGAAGGGAAGATGACTGCCACTATTGAGGCTACCCCTGATAGTGATAGAATAGCACTGAGGTTTAGTTTTACAAGAAACTTCACTCCAGTGCTTGGCCAGTAGAGTTTTTTTGTTTTGTTTTTTTTAAGTGCTAGAGAGATGGAGCCAAAAGAAATGTTAATGTTTTAATGCAGAATCAGTTGCCTTTTCAATGTCTTGACTTTAGGAACTAGATGAGGATTTACACCAGAAAATCGCCGCAGAAATGAACTTGTCAGAAACTGCCTTCATCAGGAAACTGGAACCAACTGATGACTTTAGTAGAAGTAAATCCTTTTACCATTTTGATTCATTTGGACCACTAATAAAAGTGTACAACATAGGTCCTATGCCAGGGCTCTCCATATCTGCCCTGGGGTCCTTGCAGGCAGTCAGGTTTTCAAGATATCCAAAATAAATATGTATCAGATATATTTACAGATACTGGGTTTCCACTTCATGCACATTTATCTCATACACATTGTGGAATTCCTGAAAACCCAACTCTGCCCTATGTACTAAGCATTTTCCCTATAGCCGTAAACCCCCTTTGTATGCAAAATTGCATATATAGTTTATAGAATAATAGTAGCTATGTGTATAATCTAATTGGTATATTAGGTGCTAACAGCCAATAATTGGAATTAATTGGCTCTAATTTGCAGTTGTGTTTAACTGCACTTATAAGGTTAATGCCTAAATGCGAATTGCACGCAACTGCAAAAGGGGCATGACTGTGGGAGGGGGTATGGGCAGGTCAGGGGTGTGCCTAGTACCTAGGTGTTAATCTTACACATAACTGCCACAAATGGTGGCATGTAAATGCCAATTTACGCTAATATTCTACAAAAGCAATTACATACCTAATTGCTGTTATAGAATTAGCATGCACACTGTAGGCAATCTTTTGAAAATTGCCCCAAAAGGGGATAATTTTGTAAAATAGATACATTTACATGTCCATTGCAAACATAAATGTTTAGAATAATGGTATTTATGCTCTCGTTGTTTAGAATAATGGTATTTATGCTCTCGTGTGCCAAAATTGTGCCTATGTGCCTAAGCACTCTTCTGCAAATACCCGCTTAACTTACATAAAGCGTATTTGCAGGGAAGTGTGCACATGAGTACAGAACCCATTTACATGTGTAAGTTCTCAGAGGACAACAGGACTGTGAATGCTCACTCATGGTTGACATTAGTGACTGAGCCTGGTGCAGGAAACAGTAGCCAACAAGTTTTTCTAGAAACCTTTGGGTCATCTCACCATCTTGTGCATGTCCATTTCTACTTGCCCCTGTTCTGTGGGAACCTCCTCAGTTTAATCTTTTCACAGAGACAATTGGAACTGTTTTTCTCGTCACAATCACCTCAGCATTTCAAATCTTATTTTCACTAAAAAAAAACAAAACAAAACAAAAAACAAACTATAAGCCTTATACTGTCATATGATCTTTCACATCTACCCAATAATTTCTTAGTGAAGTTTTTGCTGAATTTTAAGTTTTATTTATTTTCTTGCATCGGTTCAGTGTAGGCAATTTTTTGGCCTTGAGCTCCCAGACAAGTTATTTTTGTCACCATGAAGTTGTTTGTTTTTGCTGTGGCTATTTTTCTAAATTAAATGTCTCAAAAGAACCCCCCCCCCCCCCAATAAGCTTCAAGAAGTGTTCCCCATACTACAGGACCATATCCATTACAGATACTTACTCTTGGTGTCTGCAATACCTGGGACCCAACCATGATCCCTCTCATTGTATTCTCTGTTCACAGATGTCAGGGGGATTTGTTAAAAGGTCCAGTCTACGTGCTGAATATACATATTAAACCAAACTTGCTTTTTAATCCTGTTCATTTTTCCTAAGCACACTAATGGTCACAGCCTTTTGCTGAAAACAAGAAGCTTTCTCACCTCATTAAAATGATCATAATTGGGAGGGGGGGGGGGCGTTTAAGATTACATCAAAGATAGATACCAAACTGTGAGTTCTGTGCTTCTGTGCCATGAGTAAACAAAAGAGAAGAGCTGTCCTTCACCCGTTTGGTACAAGTTTGGGTGTAGACATCTGTTTCCAAGTTTATTAAGAATTTACTATACCGCTCAATGGCAGCCTTCTGGGTGGTTTACAAACTAATACATATAAATATTAAATGAGACATACTATAGACAAACAGATATGAAGGAGGGGGTGGAACTACAATTTTGGAAAAAACATATTGACACACGAGGAAGGGAAAGCTCTGTGGGGTTAGCAGGATCCCTGACTGAAAATCGGAGAGTGAAAATTCACCTAAAAGCATAATTTAAAAAGATAGGTTTTGAAGTCTGCCTTAAACTTTGTTAATGTGCCGCAATTCCCTTCCTCCTTATTGGGGGAGCTCAGCAGAGGAGGGAAGAGAGTGAGAGCTGAGCCGCTGTTGACCGTGCGTGCCCTGATTTCTGCCGCAGTTGGTGGGAGGTAGGAGGAGAAGAGAGCTGAGCCAGAGCTTTCTGCCTTGTGGTCCAGCAAAACCCAGGCCTGGCGCCTGGGGTTTGTCGAGCTGTAGCTTAATTCTATGGACTGGGTGACATCATGGGCTCGGGCGTTTGGTGCCCTTTAGTGCCAGCGCACTGGACCAGAGCCTCACCTGGTCTATAGGCTGAGCAGGCCCTGCCTCAACCCCCTGTCTGTGAACTGCAACTCGTGACAGCCAGTTTGGACAAATTTAGCTTTTGGACCTTGGAGTTTTGACCCAGCCGGAGGCAGACTGGTGGTGAATATTATTGCCAAGAGACTGCAGTGTATGCGATGGACTGCAGGAGCAGGACCACAGGAGGACTTTGCTGAATAGGACTAGTTTATATTATTTTCTTTCTTGCCTGTGACACTAACAGGACCCCTCATACTTGGCACTCTTAATGAAGTATTGTTTTGTGTTCCTCTGAACCTGCTGTGTGGCTCCGCTTTGTCTGAGTACTGGACCGGCCCTCACTCACATTACCACAGGGCAGAAGAGAGAATGAGGAGGCTAATTTGGCTGTGATAAGTACCTGAATATATGTAAACCGCTTTGAATGTAGTTGCAAAAACCTCAGAAAGGCGGTATATCAAGTCCCATTTCCCTTTCCCTTTACCTTGATTACGACTTTTGTACTTGAGCCTGATAAAATTGGGATTTTTCTCCCGTATTTTTGCTATAAATAGCTATGTATGTCCTGATTTTTGTCTAGGGTCACATAAAACAGGCTTAAGGCCTTTTTGGCTAAGCATGCTCAGGTTTTGGCTCTAGGAGCAATATATTTCTTGCAATTTCCTGTAAATGTATTGTAAAATATCAAGGTAGTACTTATGTTTTTGTTGATCCATTAAATTTGCAGAATTTTCTAGATGTTGAGCACTTCCAACTCCTCTTACCTTATCCTTTCCCTTTGATTCTGTAAAGTAGTTTATCTCTCTTCCTTTATACTATTTTCCTTTTCATGGGGGGGGGGGGGGTAGTTCTGTTAGCTCTCCATTATTTTCTTGAACTCCCATTATTGAGGTCTCAGGTGATTTAATTGCAGTGTATTTCTTTAAATTTATATTTCCTTGTTTTAGTTTTGTGAGCACTGAATAAGGTGGTTTTTTTTTAATGAAGTGGTTAGCTTGTATGTTTTCTTGAAAAAATTTTTGAAAAATAAAAGAACATAATCTCTGTATGGACGCTGAGCAGGCAGAACAAGATTAACTTGGTGGTATGAAGATTTGTTTGCTTTTAGCTTTCCTTTCTTATTATCAACTGACGTTCTTTTTCATATTTTACGTGGTTTAATTTTAATATTGTAAACCGCCTAGGTATTTTTTGAGTGGTATATTACGTTTTAATAAACTGGGAAACTTGGTAACTTGCCCAAGACAATTAGGAGTTTTGTTCTGCAAATAAAACCATTTGGTTGGTCAGAGCTTTTTTTTTTGTTTGTTTGGTTTTCTTTTTGTTGTGGGGTGTGAGAGAGTGAGTGATGTAGTGGCAGGAAACACTCCCTCACTGGTGTGTTTCAGCCCTCTTTCGGCAGATGGCGCTAGTCTGCCACAGCGAAGGCGAGTTTCACTCAGTTCAACCACCTAGCAGCAGAGGCTAAGCCTTTCAGAAGGGAGGGGCTCAGGCCTGGAGGGAGTTAAAAGCCCTTGAGCAGTACAGATCAGGGAGGCCCAGATAGAGAGACTCCAGGGAAGAGGTTACGGAAGCCCCGATACAGAGGCCCTCAGAAAAGAAGGAGTTGAAGCCCCAGGGTATGATTAAGAATTGTGACATAGCTGAGGTAAGCCCTGTTTGTTTCTTGTTTGGAACTGACAAGCCTTGCTCTGAGTTCTGGCTGGAGCCAGACCCTAGTAGTTGGAGAAGAATTAAGAAAGACTGCTTATTGAATTGCAAGAGGTGTTTCCCCTGTGTTCCTGGCCCTGTGCTGTTAACAGGCCTCAGGATTCAAGTAAATAAACTCTTCTTTCAGTTATATCCCCTTTGTTTGGCTATATTTTATGAGGGCCTCCTGCCCAACTCGGTACACATTATCACATGGGGTTTGCTTGTTTTACTATTTTCAACCACTGTTACTTTTAACTCTGCTGCAAATGTAAATAGTAATTTTAAAATATGAAAAAGTAACAAAAAAAAAGCTGCACCCAGAGCACTACAGAAAATTAGTGGCCTGAAGCATTATGTGTGTAATGCATGAAAGGAGGTGACCCCACAATTCTAAGCAGTTTTTTCTAGATATTTATTTATTGTTACTTTTTTTTTTAGGTTCCCGCTTTGGATTACGATGGTTTACCCCTACTAATGAAGTTAATCTCTGTGGTCATGCAACACTGGCATCAGCTACTGTGCTATTCCATCAGAAATGTAACGGTTTGGGGGTTTACAAATTTTTGAAGGCATCCATTTTATATTATGATGTTTTGACATTCAATAAACATTGCTCAATACAATTTCCACATAACACAAAAAACCCTAATCCCCCCCCCAAAAAAAAAAAACAAACACACACACACACATACACATCAGGAGGAAGAAAGTTTGCTAAAATAAGAAGAGCTGATTGTAGAGCCTAGCACCATCTACACATGCAAATCTGGATGAGTTGAAGTACTGTATGCTTATGTGGCAGCATGTTGAGATTTAAGGGTGGCGTGTTCTGGGTGTGGCTTGGGCAGCCCTTAAAAATGCAATACACGGATACCTCCAAAAACTTTTTTTGAGGGTGGGAGGGGGTTGGTGACCACTGGGGGAGTGAGGGGGAGGTCATCCCCAATTCCCTCCGGTGGTCATCTGGTCAGTTCGGGCACCTTTTCACGGCTTGGTCACAAGAAAAAATGAACCAAGTAAAGTCGGCCAAGTACTCGTCAGGGATGCCCTTCTTTTTTCCATTATCGGCCGAGGACGTCCATCTCTTAATCACGCCCCAGTCCCGCCTTCGCTATGTGCCGACACGCCCCCTTGAACTTTGGTCATCCCCGCAACGGGAAGCAGTTGAGGACGCTCCAAATCAGCTTTCGATTATGCCGATTTGAGCGACCCTGAGAGAAGGACACCCATCTCCCGATTTGTTTCAGAAGATGGGCGCCCTTCTCTTTCAAAAATAAGCCTGATAGTAAGAGGCCTCATTGTATGGTAGGAACAGCATTAACATCATATCTGTTATTCACATATTCTAATGTGTGCTTATTAAGTGTTCCATTGCTAATATGCTGACATCGTTGTATATCTATTATTTGAATGTTCTTCCATGCTGTCCATACTGTTTGTATTGTACTGGCATTTTCATATTCTGTTATATGATTGTTCTACAATGCTGTTAAATGTGTGTATTTCTGATATTGTTTCATGTTAGTCCTATTACTAGGCTTAAATTTGTTGTTTCTAAGTTTTCCTAATTGATTGTATTTATGTTTATATTTGGTCATTTTACTATTGTTATGCTGTTAACAAAATTGTAAGTTTTATATTAAACTGTGCCCCCTGATAGCAGGAGAGAGGGTCCAAGAGTACACAAACAAGAACAACAAAAAAAGAAGCACAAAAAGACCTTCAAGAGTGAAACAATCAAAAGTCCTATAAATTGACCTGACTCGGGTCGTGTTTCTGCATCAGGCATCAATTAGAGTCAAAACTCTTGAAAACACACAGCTAAAAAGATATTGTTCCTCAATAATATATGCAAATAGAAACAAAAGCAGAGCAGCTAAAAGTGCTCTAGTGCTTTGATTATCAAACTCAGCTTGGACACGGGAAGTCAATTTAGCGAAACAGCGGACAGCACATACAGAATCAACTGTCTCTTGGAACGATGTAATTTGCTGTATATCGCCTTGGATGAATCTCTTCATAATGGCAGTTAAGGTTTAAACAATTTTTATTGATGATTCAACATTATTAACAAAACCAATAACGTAACCTTGGAAAAATACAACGCATTTGGGTATACGCATCCATATCTTTTATCACCAATGATTTTATCATTCCCCCCCCCCCCCCCTTACAACCAGATCCCCATAGCCAGTACTGTTTTGCCACATGAATATCCACTATAACATTGATATCTCCCAAATACGCTGCTCATACATTCTTTGTGCTTGCCTTATCATAATCCCCGCTCTCCCCCCTCCCCCAATAACTACTGCGAATGCAAAGAAACTTTCATGAACTCTACACCTCATTAAGCATAAGCAATACATGCCACTAGACAGAAATAAACCAGTGTTTTGAGACCTATACATTTGAGGAGACTTTCCCCCTCTCCTTTCTGTAGATCATTGTCATCAAAACCTGGACTTTGGCCTCCTCCGAGAAGTAGACAATACCCTATTGCATGAATTGCTGTGAACTGCACAGAATCAGTATCTTTATAATGCGAACATTCCACTTAACTGTCCCATCAAAACATGCCCGCCCCACACAAAAATTAAACAGCCCCTACTGCCCTCTACCACACCCTACCCGAACATACCAGACTTCTCTCCCTGCCCCCTACTCCCTTACCGAACCCACCTTCCGCCCCCCCCCCAAAGAGAAAGAAAAAAAAACCCACTACCTGCTCTTCTCCTTCTTTCCTTCCTTACATACCATTTAATACTAAACTTCGTGCCCTAGCCGACAATGATTGTATATACCCCCGCCAGATTCTCATAAATCTCTCTCTTGCCTTTGGGGAGGGTCCCATCGCCCGACGCTCATGCAGCAAAAGATCATGGAGTTGATTTCTCCAATACCAAAAATCTGGAGGATCAACGCTAAGCCACCTATTCAAGATCAACTTTTTACCTAGGATACAGGCTTTATGTATAAAAAGCCGGGCACCCCTTCGTTGATAGCCAAATAATTCAAATTTGTCTAATAATATCCCTGAAGGGGACATGGGAATCCTAGCTTGCAATAGTCCCTCCAGATACTTAAAGATCTGCCTCCAATAGTTCTGCACTAGGGGACAGTCCCAGAGGTAATGAAAGAATGTCCTCTCTGTCTGTTGGCACTTAGAGCATAGGGGGTCTGGCACCCCCCCCCCCCCCATCTTGAATACTTGGGCCTTGGATATATATGCTCTATACAAAATTCTATAATGGCATTCTCTGAGAGCTGCATTGATCGATATGGCCGGGACACGGGCCACCAACTTTTTATAGTCTAGGTGGAATTGGGGTCTCTGCAAATCATGTGCCCAGCGTGCCTCAATTGCACTCACGTCCTTTACTAATCCTTTCTCCCACAAAATCCGGTATATTCCCAAAATTGAAAGCCTGTCCCCCAGGACTGCGTTGAAGAACTCTCTGAGCTTTCTCCCATGCCCACTATTCAGCTGTTCGATGTTGAGGGTCCGCACATAATGCTCCAATTGCTGATACGCAAATTCATGTCTGATATCGATCCCTACCCCCAATGCACCCAAACTCAGTAACCCTCCTCTTGTACCCAGAACATGTTCCAATCGTGTAATGCCCAATGAGGCCCAACTACGAAATACTGGGTTCTCTGAGCCAGGGGAAAATAATGGGTTACCCTGCAGTGGCATGAGGTCCGTATTCACCGCTGATAATCCCCAAGTTCTAGTTAGATCCTTCCAGGCCCCCCTCAGGGGTCCCAACAACAGACTATTCTTAAATGTCACTGGTAACGCTTGCCTCGGACCCTGTAATAAAAAATATAAATGATATGGATGAAAAACTTCCCTTTCTAACTGCCTGGGCGTATAGTCTTGCCTGTCCAACAACCAGTCCCCTAAGTGCCGCTTAATACATGCTTGGTTATAGCGCTTAATATCCGGTACCCCTATACCCCCCTCCCTCCAAGATCCTAACATTAAGTCCATGGGGAGCTTAGGCTTCCTCCCCCCCCAGAGGAAAACTCACAGGTGTTTATAGAATCGCCTCACGTCCCCCCCCCTGGAGTCGCAGTGGCAACACCTGAAACGTGTAAAGCCATCTGGGGAATTCCACCATACGAAACAGTTGTATCCACCCATGGAGCGTGAGCGGCAGCTCCGCCCATTTTCGCAACCTAACTCTCATGTTATCCAGCAAGCGAGTGAGATTTAGATGATAAAAATCTGAAGTCTGCATAGCTATCTGTACCCCCAAATACGTGATATGTTTTTGAGCCCATCTCAGCGGAAAATACTCCCCCCATTCACGTCTTACTTCATCTGAAGCCGTTAGAGCTAGGGATTTGGTTACATTGATTTTAAAGCCCGCGTAATCCCCGTACTCATGAAATAATTCTAACAGCGCCGCCAGGGACTTCTTAGGATGCGTTAGATGAACTAGAATATCGTCTGCAAATGCAGAAACCTTGAACGTAGACTTGCCCCAGCTCACTCCCATCACCTCAGGGTGGGACTCTATTGCTCGTATCAAGGGATCCAATGTAAGAATGAACAGTAGCGGGGATAAAGGGCACTCCTGTCTTGTGCCCCGCCTTATCGAGAATACCTCAGATCTCTCTCCATTAACCCAGATGTAAGCCTGCGGGTTCAAATAAAGGGCTTCCACTGCATCCCTGAAAAATCCCTCAATTCCCACCTTCTGTAAGACCGCAAACATGAAGCGCCATGCAACTCTGTCAAATGCCTTCTCTGCGTCAAAACTGATCAGCAGAGAAGGCACTTTCCGCTCCCCCACTTTCTCCAAGGAGGCTATAATCGCCCTCAAATTACTGACCACTGCCCGTCCTCTCACAAAACCTACTTGCGGTGATGCTATCAAGTCTGGAAGCACCCTCGCCAGCCTATTAGCCAAAATTTTTGCATATAATTTAATGTCACTATTTAGCAAGGAGATTGGCCGATAGGCCCCCATCTCCTCTGGGTTTTTCCCCGGTTTCAGTAACACTATCACTTTAGCTATATTGAAGGTGTCCAATGCGGGCTCTGAATTGGCCAGGGAGTTAAACAACTTCAAAAGGGGGGGAGTCACCAGCTCCTGTAACATTTTATAAAAAGCCACACCATATCCATCTGGGCCCGGTGCTTTGTGTATATCACTCTGCTGTAACGCCAGCATCAACTCACCCTCCACTATAGGTGCTTGAGGAGTTTTGCCTGGGCCGAGGAAATCAACGGGGTCTCTACATTCTCTAAAAACATCATGCTATCCATTATCAGGTCCCTCTGTTTCCAATACAACTCCTTGTAATACCTCTGAAACTCTGCCACTATATCCTGCGGAGATTTAAACATGTTACCTGCCTGGTCCTTTACCTGTAAAATTCTGCTTGGCCCTTTCTTCCCTCTAGCTAAGCGCCCTAGCAAGCTCCCTGCCTTGTTTCCGTACATGTACAACTGATGCTTATAATATTGTTGCGATTTTTGAACTCGTTCATGCAGTAGTTCATTTAATTCTCTCTGAGATGCCAAGTACGCTAACTTCTGTTCTTCCGTCGGATTTACCCCGAACTTTATACGCTGATTCCTCACCTCTCGTTCCAATCTTAAAATCTCTTGATCTCGTCTTTTCTTAATCCACGCCCTATAAGCAATGATCTCACCTCTGAGGACAGCCTTTGCTGTCTCCCAGTACAAACTGGCCTGTTCCACATGCATCCTGTTGTGGACCGCAAATTCTCTCCATTTTTCTCTCAGAAATGCCTGAAACTTCGTATCCCTGTAAAGCTCCAGCGGAAATTTCCATCCTCCTCCCTTACTTTCTCCCCCTGTTTGTTCCAAGATCACCCAAAGTAGAGAATGATCTGAAATCTCACATGGGCCTATCTCCGCCTCAATCACCTTTGAAAATAAAGTATTTGAGAGAAAAATATAATCAATACAGGACATGGTTGAGTGCGCTCTTGATAGATGAGTATAATCTCTGCATGTTGGGTGTAAAATTCTCCACACATCTACCAAGTTTAGTGTAGAGCACAAGAAAGGCAGGCCTCTTTCATAATAAGCCTGACTTTGTCCTCTCCCGCTACTTTTGTCTACCAATGGGTTATAAACTATGTTAAAATCCCCACCTAAAATTATATTACCCCCTTGGTATGGAGCCAACAATGCCAAAATCTCCCTATAAAATTTTTTGTCAAAAGTATTCGGTGCATAGACATTGCAGAGTACATAGGTAAACCCCCCAATTCCACCTCCACTAATACATATCTGCCTTCTGCACTCCTCTTTACCCCTTTGATGGAAAGATGCAGCCCCTTACGGAAAAGTATTAATACCCCTGCCTTTTTATTGCAAGCCGGGGAGCCTATCGCTCCTCCCACCCATCCTTGTTGGAATTTGGCATGCTCTGCGGCTGACAGATGCGTCTCCTGCAAAAATACTATATCTGCTGCATGGCGGTTCAAAGCTTGTAAAAGTTTTTTCCGCTTTATGGGCGACGAAACTCCCCCCACATTCCAGGAAACAAACTTAAAATGACCTAGTCCCCTCTCTTATCTTATTGTATAGCCAGCCTCTACTTTTACAGCCTTGAGAACACCCCCCCCAGCCCATGGGTGCCCTCCCCCATCTCCACCACTGCTGGACAACTTCATAATGGCAGTTAATAAATCCCAATAAATAAATGCGTGCGGGACCTACAAAAAAAAAAAAAAAAGAAACATATGAAAAGCTCTAAACAATTGTCATGATAAATCAGGGCTTAATGTGCAGAAAATTCTCACATTAGCACACACTAAGCCCAGATTTTAACACAGCTTTGTCAAAAGGCACCTAAATGCATAAATGTCACCATTTATACAAATGCCTTTGGATTCTACAAAGGTTGCCAAATTTGCATGCCAGAATTTGGGTGCAATCCTGAGATGTGCGCACAACTTGGTTAATGAGCCAATTAATGGCAATAATTGGGCACTAACAATCATTGATATTGATTGGAACCAATTCAAATTTGTGTGTGCATCTTGATGTGCACTATTCTATACCACTGGGCACCCAAATCCCATAGCGTGCGGCCCAAAAGGAACATGGCCATGAGAGAGGCATGGGCATGGCAGGGGCATTCTGAACATTTGCACGCAGTATTATAGAATATCGGGGATGAACACCCAAATTAGGCGCCAGGAATTATACCTGGTGCATGTTTATACCCAATGGGGAGCAGGTGCAAATGTACATATGTAAAGTACATGCAGATGTGCATACTTTCTAAACAATGCACATGTAACCCTGGTCCTGCTCACTTGGCTCACAGGTTCCGGTTAAGCTCTTTGGGTCAGACCACCCCAGGACCAGGATATACAAAAACAGAGATCAAGGTGTCACGCTGGGCTTAGGCTAGGGCTGAGCTAAATCCTGGTAGGCTGAAGGGCACTCTTTATTTCGTTCACACACAAAATAGGCAGCTGCCTCAGTAGTTCAGCTTCAACTTGCTTTACTAACAGTAACTTGAAAAACACAATTCATAAACTTGTCAACTTAATCTGTACATTTCAGATGGTCAGAACAACGTCAAACATAATCTCCAAATGATATCAGGGTATTCAAATCACAGTTTAGTTCAATTTTAAATCTCCTCTATTTGCTAACCAGAACAAAGTACTTTGTAATATCCCCGTAGACTTCTTCCAGTTTCACGGTCATCTCCACATGATTATCTCAGTTCTTTCTCTCCCATCCTGCCATAAGTGAGGTCCTCCCGCTCCCACTTCTCCTACCTGTCTTTTTCCTCAAGCATTCGTGCTCGTTCCCTAGTCGGGAAGCACTTGCCAAATGGCCATTTCGGGGGAGATCACTTACCACCACCCATTGAGATGGCAGTAAGGGCTCCTATATTAACCTGGTGGTAACCGAGTAGCATGTGACACTGCCCGATTACCCCTGGGTACAAAAATAAAAATATTTTTGTAGTGCTGGATATGACACGCACTGGGAGTGGGAACTACCACCGGGCTGCTTTGGTAGTGAGTGGTAAGCCCACATTGGGCTTATCGCCGCTTTGTAAAAGGGGCCCTACTACTACTACTATTTAGCATTTCTATAGCGCTACAAGGCATACGCAGCGCTGCACAAACATAGAAGAAAGACAGTCTCTGCTCAAAGAGCTTACAATCTAATAGACAAAAAATAAATAAAGTAAGCAATTCAAATCAATTAATGTGAACGGGAAGGAAGAGAGGACGGTAGGTGGAGGCGAGTGGTTACAAGTGGTTACGAGTCAAAAGCAATGTTAGAGAGGTGGGCTTTCAGTCTAGATTTAAAGGTGGCCAAGGATGGGGCAAGACGTAGGGGCTCAGGAAGTTTATTCCAGGCGTAGGGTGCAGCGAGACAGAAGGCGCAAAGTCTGGAGTTGGCAGTAGTGGAGAAGGGAACAGATAAGAAGGATTTATCCATGGAGCGGAGTGCACGGGAAGGGGTGTAGGGAGGACGAGTGTGGAGAGATACTGGGGAGCAGCAGAGTGAGTACATTTATAGGTTAGTAGAAGAAGTTTGAACAGGATGCAAAAACGGATAGGGAGCCAGTGAAGGGTCTTGAGGAGAGGGGTAGTATGAGTAAAGCGACCCTGGCGGAAGATGAGATGGGCAGCAGAGTTTTGAACCGACTGGAGAGGGGAGAGGTGACTAAGTGGGAGGCCAGCAAAAAGCAGATTGCAGTAGTCTAAACGAGAGGTGACAAGGGTGTGGATGAGGGTTTTGGTAGAGTGCTCGGAAAGAAAGGGGCGGATTTTACGGATGTTGTAAAGAAAGAAACGACAGGTCTTGGCAATCTGCTGGATATGAGCAGAGAAGGAGAGAGAAGAGTCAAAGATGACCCCAAGGTTTCGAGCTGAGGAGACAGGGAGAATGAGAGAGCCATCAACAGAAATAGAAAACGGGGGGAGCGGGGAGGTGGGTTTGGGGGGGGAAATGAGAAGCTCGGTTTTGGTCATATTTAATTTCAGGTGGCGTTGAGACATCCAGACAGCAATGTCAGACAAGCACGCTGAAACTTTGGTTTGGATGCAAGGTGAGATATCAGGGGTAGAAAGGTAGATTTGGGAGTCATCAGCATAGAGATGGTAGGAAAAGCCATGGGATGAGATTAATGAACCAAGGGAAGAAGTGTAGATAGAAAAGAGGAGGGGACCAAGAACAGAACCCTGAGGTACGCCGACAGGCAGAGGGATAGAAGTAGAAGAGGATCCACCAGAGTGAACACTAAAGGTGCAGAGGGAGAGGTAGGAAGAGAACCAGGAAAGGACAGAGCCCTGGAATCCAAGTGAGGACAGGGTATCGAGAAGTATGCTGTGATCGACAGTGTCAAAAGCAGCGGAAAGATCAAGAAGAATGAGGTTGGAATATTGACCTCTGGATTTAGCTAGTAATAGGTCATTGGAGACTTTAGTAAGCGCAGTTTCGGTTGAGTGGAGAGGGCGAAAACCAGATTGTAGTGGGTCAAGAATAGCCCTATAGCACTTACGCTGTTCCTTATAGAATAACGAGTTCTGCACTTGGATGTGTATGTGCAATTTTGTGCACTTGCAGCCAGTTTTAGAATTGCCTGGTTTGGGGTGAATTCTATGTAGGGCACCAAAAAAATTGGTGCAAAAAAAAAAAACTGCACTTAGCGCTATTCTATAAACCTCGCCTAAAGTTGGGCATGGTTTACAGAATACGCATAGCGCCTGTTCCCATGACTGAAATTTAGGTGTGACAATTTACGTCAACTAAAACCTGGTGTAAAGGTCTGCGCCTAACTTAGGCACGGATCTGTCATATTCTATAACACTGCGCTCAATTTTCAGGAATGCCCACAACCTGGCCAGGCCCCTCCCATGGTAATGTCCCCTTTTGAGATCCACACATTAGAATTCATGTGCACCCCTTTACAGAATAAGCGTAGAAAGTTGTGGGTGTAAATTAGTGCCAATTAGTGCTGATAATGGCTTGTTAGTAGCCAATTATTGGTGCCAATTGGCTTGATAGCCATTTAAGTTGCATGGGCAATTTGGACACCATATATAGAATGTGGGAGTTTATGTGTATATGTAGTGCTACTTACATGTGTAAACCCGGGCTAGTGATGACACTTTATAAAATGGGTTCCTCTTGTTCTTCATGGCGCTAAATATATGCGCTTCTTTGGTGGAGCTGTATATATTTATTATGAAAGGCTCTATGCTCACTGGGTCTTTTATAAAATTGTAGCATCATTTTGAACACACAGACCTAATAACTGTCTCCTAACCTAGACAACCTATACAAAATTCTCTACAGTCTGAGGGGCCCTTTTATTAAGGTGCGTCGAAAAATGGGCTGCGCTAGTGTAGGTTCGTGTTTTGGCCATGCGCAGATCCATTTTTTGCTGCACCTGTAAAAAAAGACCTTTAAAAAAACTTTTTTGCCGAAAATGGACGTGTGGCAAAATAAAAATTGGAACGCGCGTCCATTTTGGGTCTGAGACCTCACCGCCAGCCATTGACTTAACAGTAAGGTCTCACGCGTTATCCGTGCGGTAATCGTCTACATGCATAGAATGATGATTACCACCTGGTTTCTGCTGTGCGCCAGAAAAGAAAAACTATTTTCTGGCACGCGCAGTGGAGGCGTGTCAAATATGAAATTACTGCAAGGGCCACGCGGTAGCCTGGTGGTAACTCCAAATTGATGCGTGTTGGGCGTGCATAGGCGCCTACGCGGCTTAGTAAAAGGGCACCTGAAACCTGATGTTTGAAGAAGTGATGCTTGTCTTTCTATGTTTAATTCCATAGCTATTGTCCCCTCAACTTAGAAATGAGGTCCAAATTCCAGTTATATTAGAAAAATTTTCTTTTAATTCTTGTGTTAATTTTGCTAAAGTGTATATGTCCCATAATAATTGAATCAGTTTCAAGGGAGGGTTTAGAAAGTTGTTTGCACTACGGTTTTTTTTTTTTGGCCTCTAACAGGTGATCTAGTTTTGGAAACTGTTCTTGCATCTGAATTTTTAGATCTGAATTTTTAGATCTTCCCCTGCAGAGATCCCAACAGAATTGCCATCAGCTCAGCCAAGTTATTTTGGAAATCCACGTTAAAACTGATTAACAGAAAATCTGCATTATAAGTCCTCCCAAGCTTTTCTAAATGCTTTTGTCTTCGGCATAGAGTTTGCCCCCTCCCCCCCCCACACTTTCATGGTAAGAGTAGACAATGAGGGTCCTGTTTACTAAGGTGTACTAGCATTTTTAGCACGTGCTAAAATTAGAGCGTGCTAAACGCTAGAGTCACCCATATATTTCTATGGATGACTTTAGCGATTAGTGCGTGCTAATCATTAGTGTATGCTAAAATCCCTAGTGCACCCTTAGTGTTGCTTAATAAACAGATCCCTGAAGGTTTTTGAATTTGTGTGGCTATCAGGACCTACTGCTTCGCTTTGACTGCATCTGCTCTTTGCCACCCTAGGAAATTGTGTAATTCCTATTCCAATAAAAGCTATTTGGGTCCTACTAATTAAAAAAATGAAAATAACTTTCCCATCTTCTAGCAAAAACCTTAGCTAATATAGATGATGTAATTAATAAAGGAAATTTGTCAATATGAGCCACAATTTTAAGGATCATTTTCAGATTTGAGGATAACTGAAATAGTGGTCTTATCATACAACTTCCTTTTTGATCATTTGCTGTGTTGAGTAGATGAGCATGTAAGTTTCTGTACTTAAATTGACACCTAAATCCATTGCCCCTCAATTTTTACCCAGCACATTCCTTGCTCTGACAATTGTCCTTCATATCTGTACCAAGAATGCTTAAATTCTGTCACACAGCTGCAGGTAAGCTATTTCAGGTGTCATAAGAACATAAGAATAGCTGTACTGGGTCAGACCAATGGTCTATCTAGTCCAGTATCCTGCTTCCAATAGTGGCCAATTCAGGTCACAAGTACCTGGCAGAAACCCAAATAGCAGCATTCCATGCTGCCAATACCAGGGCAAGCAGTAGCTTCTCCATGTCCATCTCAATAGCAGACTATGGACTTTTCCTCCAGGAACTTGTCCGACCTTTTGTAAACCCAGATATACTAACCACTGTTACTTCATCCTCCGGCAAAGAGTTCCAGAGCTTAACTATTTGTTGAGTTAAAAAATATTTCCACCTACTTGTCTACTATCACTTAATAATGCCATCCATCTTCAGGCCAGGATCCTTGTACTGGAGGATATTTTTCTATGGAGAATCACACCTTCCTGTGCCTTATCGATCTGCTAAAATATTGAAATGTTTCTGTGATATTTTCCTTCTCTCTTTTTATGATATTCGAAGTATGAATTCTTCTAAGAGATGATCAATAACTAAGGCTAAAGCCTTGCTAATTGGCATTATTGATCACAAATTTCAACCTTCTGCTAATTGAACCCTTTTGTAGATTTAAAGCATGATGCTCTTGGTAGAAAAAAAGAAAATATAAATGTACTGGTGTTTAAATATTTCAGATGATATTCTCCTTATACAAAATTGTTCTCACATTTTTTTCAACCTGTTCTTTTAGAAAGTAATAACAAATATTCATTGTGTTTTACCAGTGAACAGAAACCCATCTCTCACCTTTGTAACACGGAGTGGAGAGTTATATACCAGACAGGCAGAAGATGGCATCGTGATAGATTTGCCACTTTATTCAACCTATAAACAGGTTAGACTACAAAATTATGGCACATGATAAATTATGGGTCTCATGTACTAACATTCAAAGTTACTACATAAGAGTACATCTTGTATGAAAAATACTGCATAACACCTGAAAACATGCAAAAATACTAAATATCAGATGTTGTGTGCTCTTTGTCATGTATGTTACATGTTTGCAAAGTCACTTACCAAAAGTATACTTTGCAGAAAAACTTTTGCACAAGGTCCACGAGCTGCTGCAATGCAAATTCATGCAAACCAATTCATTAGTGCCAAAAATAGTAAAACTTAGACACAAGATTTTTGCAAGAAAAATAACTATACCTTTGGAGATGTAATTACTGTTCCTAAAGAAAAAAGTAGCCCCTTTATGCAGTGCCAATAGGATTTAAAGGGCCCAAAGCAGAGGCCCCTGAATCCCCTAGGTGTCTAATGGTTCCCCTCAATGCTTCCCCAGCCATGACTTACTGCATAATATTTTTTTTAAATTGTCCCCCGAGTCAGTAGCATAACCATGATTAATTTTTTGATGGGGCCTGAGGTTAACATGGGTGGGCAGTATGCAGTGCAGGTGTTGGCATTGTCTCTAGTTTACTCCTTACTAGCCCATGCACTGACTGGGTGGACCTGAATGCCTGAATACAAAGTGGCAGTGTAATGGCATACCAATGGCTATGCCCCTTGCCTGAGACCTTCTGACCCTAGGTGGTCTAGTTGGTCCCATGATCTCCTCCCTCCCACCACCACCACCCCCCCTCCACCAAGCCCCAACATAAGGTATAAATTTTAAAAATATTTCCTAAGAGCCCCGTTCCTTTTAGACCCTGCGTCCTTTTCTTGATAAAACCCATGCCCAGCTGGGGACTCCACATGCTCCTGCCCCAACAGGGCCATCCTGGTAAATGGCACCATCTGACTCAGTCAGAAACTGTGGAGCATTGAAAGGGTGCAGGGGAGCTGTTGGACATCGGGGATCAGAGGTCTCCCAGAGGAGGCCCTCATTTATTTGTTATACACACCCATCATATGCCCCTAGGCAGATCACATCTTAAAATGCACAAGATACATAAAATCATAAGCTTAATAAAATATAATTAAACAATATTAAAAAATAAACTAAATAGGTAGGTTTTCACCATCTTAAGACATTTCAGAAGATCATGTTCCTGATATATCAGTAGTTAAAGTATTTCAGCAGTAAGGATCCTTAACTATCTCAGCATATGTGCATTATATGTACCTTTGAAACTGTTAGAATTAACAAATCATATTGAGATGACCGAAGTGGCCTGTTTGGTTGATATTTAGTCACAAGACCAGCAAACTCATCAGGAGAAAGCCCATAAACAATTTTAAAAACTATATACAAACGCAATACTTAACTGGCTGCCAATGGAAAGTTATTGAAATTGGAGTCTTATGATCACTACAACAAACCACTAATCACCCAGGTAGATGCATTTTGAGCAAGTTGTAGAGATCTATGGAAAATGATAAATATTACAGTAGTCAATATGCAGAATAATCAAATAGGATCCAAAAGAAACCAGAATCGCTTCTCTTAGTAAAGTTTAATAATGACAGAATACAAAACTTTGCTAAGCTGTGCGTAGAAAGAAAGATAAGATTTGAGTTAATCCCAAGTAAAAAAAAAAAAAAAAACACCTCATGAATAGGAATAGGATTCAAACAAATAAGCAGAAGAACCAGTTCCCCACAAGATATAACTAGTGCGGATGACCAAGAAAGCTGGACTGAGGAGACCTAATTCTTTTCTTTCTTTCTTTTTTCCTTTATTAGAATTTTTCAATAAACCATAACACCTCATAGTTACTACAAAAGATCATAAACATCCCATCCCCCTCCCACTCCCCCCGATATACAGTACAGTTCCCCTCAATTACCACTTATCTCTACTCCATACAAGAGCAACATCATCAAAAGGTCCAGTTCAGGTCCCAGCAGCTCCCAACTGCTGTCCATGCCCGGTCTTATAAACATCCCAAATTTTGTGAAATTGCACAATGCGACCTGGCAAATTGCAGTCATCTGGAACATCTGATACACGTAGTCCAAACGGCGAAGCACCTGATCTTCAGTAGGCATGGTACTATGTTTCCAGTTCATTGCTAACGCAAATTTGATCACTATGAACAGACAAGCTTCAAACCTATGCACCTCTGGTTTAACCCCAGTACTCTGTTTTCTGGGGGGTACTGCACTTGAGTAACTTGATGTGAAAAGCTCAAAATAGATGCCTAATAAGTACAAACCCTTGGGCACAGCCACTAGATATGGAAAAGATCTCCATTGGCTCCACATTCTCGCCAACACTGTCCTGATCCAGTTTTATAGAAGTGACACAGCCGCATGGGTGTATAATACCACCTATACAGTATCTTGTAACTGTTTTCAATCATACTAGTGGCTAAAGACACCTTCAACAACTGCCTCATAGCTTTAGACTATTGCTTAGGATCATAGAAAGTGCCCAAAATCTGATTCCAAAGAGCAACATACTGTGACAATAGAGATTTGGTGGACAACAATGCCCGATAGACATGAGAAATACATCCCTTGCCATCCCCTCTCTTTAGGGCTCCCTCCAGCAGTGTTTCTGCTAGACTCAATATATCTTTTGCTGTACGCTGTATATAATCTCTTACTTGTCTATAATGAAATATATCTTTCAGGGGTAATCCATATTCCTCCTGAAGATCAGAGAAAGGTACAAACTCTCCTGCCTCCCACAATTGTCCCAGAGTTTGCAGCCCATTGTGGGTCCAACAGGCAAATGCAGGATCTTGCCTTCCCACTGGAAAAGCTGGCGCATAATGAATCAGAGTAATATTGTCTGTCTGGGAAAAGATGTTTATGGGTTTGGTACCAGGTATGAAGAGAAATTTTAATAGCAGAAGGAGTCCAGGCAAGAAATCCCCTCAATTCCAGTTCCTGTAGCCAGGGAATTGCCCAAAGTGGGGTGCTACTACCCATGCGATATTGTTCCAGCTGGACCCATTGCTTAGTAGCAGCACCCCCCCCCCCCCCCCCATCCACTCACTAACAATATGCAACTGGGCTGCAGTATACCAAAAATTGGGTATTCCCATACCCCCCCACCCCCCCACCCTTTGCCATTGATTCACATAGTACCAACCTATTCAACCAGGAGGCTGCTTTTACCAAATATACCAGAGCACCCTTCGATTTAGCCGAGTGAAGAAATGCTTGGGCATGGGGATAAGCAAGGCCATAAATAAATATAACAATTTCGGTAACAAGGTCATTTTGATTGCCTGCACCCTCCTGTACCAAGAGATATTATGCCCTTCCCATCTATTTAGGTTGTCCATCACAGCCTGAATTCTTTTTTTTTTGGGGGGGGAGGGGGATAATTAACCTCATACAGTGTAGAAATGTTTGCCATTAAATATATATCCCTAAATACGAACTAGCTCGGGGCACCCATTTAAAAGAGAAATGGCATTTCACCAATGGCTCTGCAACAGTCAAATTCCTATTAGGAAAACTCTTAATCACCCAAATAACCTCATCACTCTCTATAGGTTGGGATAATCAATCATCTTCTAACTTGGTTAGTATAGGTAAATCAATGCCTGCCAGATAATGCTGAATATCCTCCTGCAATAGGGGACCATAAACCTCCTTATAATATTTCACAAAAATCCCCCTAATATCTTCGTTGGTTGTTTTAACGTATCCTTGATCATCTAGTATGGCTGAGATATGGTTGTATTGTGCCTATCATTTTAGTTTGTGAGCCAGCAACCGGCTAGCCCGGTTGCCAAACTCCAGTGTGTCTGCCATACTCTCTTCAGGCCTTCGGCCATTTCTGCAAGTTTTAACTCATTAAGATCTAGCATCAGTTTATGTAACTGAGCTCCTACTGCCTCAGGAGGCTTTGCACTGTTATGTAAGGGTTCAAGGGCTGCAGTTTGACTGCAAGAGCATTTTCTTGAATTGTACGCTTTCTACCCAGGTGCACCTGGAGTGATATAATTCTGCCCCATAATACCACTTTAAGGCACTCCCAGAGGATAACTAATTCAATGCCCTCCACGTCATTCAAGGAGAGGTATTCAACTATGTCGTTCCAATTATCTACGTCGATTGGGTCAAATAACAAAGTATCATCAAAGCGACAATCTAGATACCAATCAGATACCAGTTCTGACTAGTATCTAGATAAACACTCTCTTCCCTCAGACCTTACCTTACACCAGTACCAGTCAATGCTTCCTGCCTCTTAAGGCTCTTAAAGCACCAGAAAACCATGACACATTCCAGCCCAGCAGCCCTTTTAAAACTTTGTACCACCATGTGCATAGGGGCTATTTAAAAAAAAAAAAAAAAGCATTGTCATGTGTTGCCACAGTCAAGAATGTGTAAAATTTTCAGTCATGGCAACACATGAAAAATTTCCTGCAAAATTTACCCACAGATCCAGATAAGCTATTTATGCAAAATTAGTTATGGAATGCAAAGCAGGTCTTAATTAGATACATTTTTGTTTCATTTAGGACCGTCAAGAGATAGAAGAATTAATAAAGGTAAGCTTTGACCTTATAATTCCCATGCATGCATTTTTCCATCACACGTGATCGGGTATTTTAGGATTCTTAGGAAAGATGTGCACTAGCCTGCACAGTTTGTTCATGGTACCATGAATCATACAAAAACTAGCACTGTAGGGCTTTCCCCAACCTGGAAGACTGATATCAACTCATTCTTCCTCACTGTTTTACCCCTACCACATCCATTTTTATACCTTAAAAATGAAAAACAAAAGATGGGAGGGAAGGGGGGCCAGGGTAAGTGGCAGCCTCTCATCTGTCTTCCACTTTACCTGGTGTGAGAAAAGGAAACAAATTCAGAAGGTTCCAGGTGGGTGACCAGCTCTAATCAAGGAAAATGACAACCTACTGAGCAACACATCCATATGGTCCCAAGACAACACTTTATTTAAAGGCCATTTTACAAAAGCTTAATATATTCTAACAGAATTAGCACGCATTAAATGCTAAGAAGCCCATTTTATACCTATGGGCTTCTTAGCATTTATCCCCCCCCCCCTTCTCACTTTGAATGGACTGTGTCAGCATTACCGCACCGTCAAGTGCTAGCGTGGCTTTGTAAAAAGGGGGGGGGGGGGGTTAGTGCATGCTAATTCTGTTAGCGTGCACTAAATTTTAGTAAAAGGCAGGGCCGCCGAGAGACACAGCTGGGCCCGGGGCATTAATACATTCATCCAGGTCCTCTTGGCACAAAGGAGCAGAGAGATAGACCCAGAATCAGGCAAGCAGGAATAAACTTACTAATGCTGAGTCCCCCCTTAGAGGCCAGGCCTGGAAAATTTTGCTCCCCCCCTCCCCCGCTCCCCCTCTTGTCAGCCCTGGTAAAAAGGCCCTTATTTACTTATTTATTAGGATTTAGTAACCACCTTTATGAAGAGATTCATAACAACTATAGCTTGACATAAATAACTTGAATTGTATTAACAGCACAACAATAGTAATTTGGCTAAATGTTAGCACAGTGCACACTTAGAACAATGAGATAAACTCGAACTAGGCAAACTAAATCCTAGTAATAGCAATGTGTACAGTGCTGTGAATCTAGTAGTAGGAATAATACTGTGTCATAAGTATACATATTAACACAGCACAGTGGAACATTCATATAATATAAATATGATAAATGTCAGCAGAATACAAATGATAGACCATGAGAGGCGTCATGGTAGAACATTTATACAACATAAATATGATACTCACAATGTCAGCACTGCAGCTCCTTGTAACCCCGAACAAGTCATTCACCCTCCATTGCCCCAGGTACAATATTTAGAATGTGAGCCCACCAGGGACAGAGAAAGTGCCAGCATATAATAGATGTAAACTACTTTGATTGTACCACAGAAAGGCAGTATGTCAAATCCCATTACCCTTACCCCTTACCCTTTCTTTCCAGTGTTTATCTGTTTAGTTTCTATGTTTAAAAATTTCCTTTTGTTGTATTATTTATGTATCTATTATGCATTTTGTGGAATTTGGAATATTAAGTAACCACATCAAATCTCTATCAAACAGAAATTAGTTTTAGTGAATACCATCCATGTATTGCCTTTCTTTCCAAGGACACTGGCTTTGACCCTTTAACAACACATGTTTTGTGTTTGGTTTTTTTTAAACAGGCAGCAGTTGGTGACAGCAAAGTGCAAGACATTCGCTATTCTCCAGATACCAAGAAACTTCTTGTCCGTCTTAGTGATAATTACGAGAGGTACCTTGTATTGTTTTTACACCAACTTTTCGTTTAAGGGACAACTTTCCTACTGTTTCTCTTACTTTTTACCTATGGACAGTCTACTAAATTTCAAAGGGAAAGTTTTACGTGCAAAAGGTTTGGAAAGAATTATACGAGCTATGCGTTATATGTAATTAACACGTCACATGCAATAAACCTACTTTGCATACAGAATGGGGCTTTTGTAAAACTGCCCAACTGTCTATAGGCATAAAAAGTTACTGCATGGGAAGACGGAGCCTATTTTTATGTGATCTGTATACAGGCATGCCTTTGTGCATAGTTTGAGTAGACATTTGTTTTATAAAATCTGTAAGTAGAGTGCATGCACACCTTTGCACATTTATCAAAGCATGTGTAAATTTGTATGTGAGGGTTTGCATGCTACTGCAGTTGCTTCTGGATGCCTATGATACCTTATAAAATGCCTTTTTGGACTTCTCTCATAGGAATTACTGTATGTTATAAAATTACCTCCTGAAATCCTATATGCATGTTTTCTTCCAGTCCTGCCATGAACATGCCTCTGGGAGCATGATCCTTAAATGTGGACAGAATAACACATGTAACCTATCACGTCCACTTTTAGTCATAGGGCAGGAGGGCAGTTTGCAGACAGACAGTTTATGGGTAAATTGGCTTCAAGCATACATTTGATGAAACATCTAACCAAGTGGCAATAAATAAGTAAATCACTGTTTACCTATGTAAATGACCTTGAAAGGTGTCCTCCTCAACTGTAGGTATTTGGACTCATCTTGTTCCAGTTTTAGTATTTCTGCTGTTAGAATGGCATAGCCTGTTCATTTTGCTGGAAAGGGTTATGTAATCCACATACAATATGCTCTTATCCTGCAACTGAAAGGGTTTTGTAGAGAAGGCAGTATATTCTGAAGCTTTTTAACCTTGAAGCTTTACTTGATACCTTCTTCTCTGAAAACATTTTTCTATGTTCTGGTGCTCTTTACTGAACTCTCTGGTCACTGACAGCTCTAGAGATGCTCATTCCTCCAAGGGCTAGATTGCTTAATTCACAATGTAAAAAAAATATTAAATGGGATTAGTGTTTTTTTTTTGTAATAACATACATAGCCACCGAGAAGGGGGGCAGGGGGGACAAAATTCCCCAGGCCCGGGCTTCTAAGGGGGGCCCGGCGCCGCAGTCCCACCCACCCTCCGTCGTCGACCATCTGCCACCGGGCCGGGCCCCCTGCATTGAAATCACAGCACCTCTCACCTCTGTGTGAAAGCGTTGCAGGCAGCAGGGCAGCAGATTGCCTCCCTTCGGGCCTCCTTCCCTCCCTGTGTCCCGCCCTCGTCTGACGTAACTTCCGCAAGGGCAGGATACAAGGAGGGAAGGAGGGCCAAAGGGAGGCGATCTGCTGCCCTGCTGCGCTTTTACACGGAGGTGAGACGTGTTGTGATTTCAATGCAGGGGCCCCGGCCCGGTGGCGGACGGAGGGAGGCGGGTGGATGGGGGGAGCGGTGGTGACCTCGGGGGGGGGGGGGGGGGGGGGCGGGAGAGGGGAGTGGCGGCAGCAACCTCGTGGGCGGCGGGGGCAGAGCCCCAGGGAGTGGCCTTGCCCCGGGCCCAGCCCCGGCCCAGTCTCTCGGCAGCCCTGATAACATATGGAACAAATTTCCATTCAATGCATTATTTTTTTATAGTGTGAATTAAGCAATCTATCCCTGGGCGAAGCAGGCATTTCTAGGGAAGTTTGTGACCAGAGTGCAGTAGAAAGCCACAGGTGCGGTTCCTAACCACTTAGAAAAGTAACATTACATAGCAGCTGTTATTAAAGAAATCACTGCACTTATATATTTTTTAAAAGTAGTATAATTTAAGAGCTTCAGCTATAGTACAGATTAACACATAGTAATAATATCTACAAAGCATAAAATTGCCAGGAGCAGTGGGTCAGATAGATCCTTTTGCCAGTTGAGCCACACATACCTCTCTGTACTAGTAATTTTTCCACCATGTCATGGGCTAGATCATTCTTTTATCATACAGCATTCACTTTTTCTTATCACACATCAAAATTATGATCAGGGCCAGTGTACGGGTACTTGAAGCCCTAGGTGAACCTTTAACCTACCCCCTTCAATTAAATTTCAGGTCGATCCACCTTTTCTGCAGGTAAAAGTTTGCATTGACACTTCTTTGAGTTTGTGTTGCTATCAGGATCTATTGTGTTGCCCTAGGTGACTGCCTAGTTATGCCTAATGTTTTGCAGCCCTAGATAGTTATGATGTAGCTGCTAGATAGGAGAGTTTTGTTATCACTGTCTTACTCCTGATTCCTTGCTTCCCAAACATTCCTTATGAGTTTCTTCTAGTTTCAGAGTTTTTACAGCATTCCCTGGCCTGAAGGTGACTGTGTTATTTCTTTAAAAACATGAATTGCAGCTGCCCCTCACTACCTTTCTACCCTCATCTCCCCTTACGTTCCCGCCCGTAACCTCCGTTCACAGGACAAATCCCTCCTCTCTGTACCCTTCTCCACCACCGCCAACTCCAGGCTCCGCTCATTCTGCCTCGCCTCACCCTATGCTTGGAACAACCTTCCTGAGCCCTTACGCCAAGCCCCCTCCCTGCCCATCTTCAAGTCTTTGCTTAAAACCCACCTCTTCAATGCTGCATTCGGCACCTAACTCTTACCGTTCAGTAAATCCAGACTGCCCCATTTTGAACACCCCTATCGGACTGACCGTTCATTTGTCTCTTAGATTGTAAGCTCTTTGAGCAGGGACCGTCCTTCTATGTTAAATTGTACAGCGCTGCGTACCTCTAGTAGCGCTTTAGAAATGTTAAGTAGTAGTAGTAGTAGTAAGGTGATACTAAGGACTCTCTGCTGGCCCAAACTGAACTGGAAAAAAGTACTTTTAGGCAGTACATGAAGGTAGTCACCTTTTCTGCTGCCTGCTCCTGAATCTGATGCCTTGCTGATCCACAATTTAATCATGTAGCCCCACCCTCAGGAAGTGATATAAGTAGCCAAGGTAACCACAGCACTCCCTATTCCCTCAAAAGTGGCCCTGCCTGTCTTCTGGTACCCTTAAAAATTACTCGTTTCTGTTGCAAGGTCCATGCCTGTTTTCCTGCATTACTTCCACCTTCTATCTGACCCTCCCACTCAGCAAGTTCTGCAAGCCAAGCTTCCAATTTGTCAACCACCATGTCCACAATTTCAAGCTTGGTGGCCCTCTTCCAGCACCATCGCAAGGGCATCATCCGGGTAGCATTCGAGGGTCTTCAGCGGTGTGGTTTTCTCTGCTTGAGAGACACTTCCGGTTTGAGATGTGCCGTCGATATCTCCCGGTTTAGTGGCCTTGTGCGCATACAAATCTTTAATCATCGGGGTAGTCTTCCCCTTGAGGACCCGTGGCATTTTGCCTGCGCAGGCACTGGTAGGATGAGTGAGCTCTAATCTGCACCCAAATTTAGTGCTGCAGCACCACTATTCAAAGGAGCAGGGAGAAGGAGTCACAGAGACTACACTGGAACCCCAATCTACTGAGAGGCTTTGTATGGAGAAGGAAAAGACCCAAGGTCCAGTGGGCCACATTACAACAGGATAAATTGTCAGGGATTTTCTACTGGGCAAAAATGCTAAAGACAATTTGAAAAGGGACCCCACTAGAGTAGAAGTGATTCTGTTCAAATCAGTACAATGCAAGAAAAGGTATATTACCCTATTAGCCAATCCCCCTGTAAAGAAAGACTAGGAAAAGTGGTTGGGCAACCCTCTGAGCGATGATGAATGGATATGCATACACCGATTTGCCCAAAATTGCACTACTGTTACAAATTACAATCAATTACAATATAAAATTTTACAGAAAACTTATTAGACCCCCATTAAGGGGGAGAAAGTAGGAGCTGGAGGTAAGGAAACAATGTGGACAGAAAAGTACATCTGAACATTTATGGTGGGACTGTCCAAAAATCCAAAAATATTGGCAGTTGGTATGGACAAAAGAGCTTGGACTAGTGAGGACTAGACTTTAAACAAACATGTATTCTTATTAGGTTTGTTACAAATTGGTCCATAGATGCTGGGCCACCCACAGGAGTGTCTCTTCTGCTCATACTGGCTGGAAAAATGGGAATATACCAGAAAATGTAAAGATGACTCAGGTCTATCGCTAACCCTGTAGCAAGGGATCATAAGAGAAATCCAATTATTTTACAAGCTAACTTTGGCAATCCTTGGCCATGGGCATAAATACACTAAAGTGTGAGAAGTTATGCAATTATTTATTTATTTTATTATTTGTTACATTTGTACCCCACATTTTCCCACCTATTTGCAGGCTCAATGTGGCTTACATAGTACCGTAGAGGCTGTTGCCAATTCGGTCGGTGACAGATACAAAGATATATTGTGATCAGATGAGGTAGGTGTGGATCAGGCAACAAGAGGATCGGAAGAAGTGAAGATTATAAATTGTCCAGAACGATCATTAGTTGTGTTGTGTTGCTGGGTACTGGTCTTTTATGTTGGATCATTGGGATAGGCCTTTTTGAAGAGGTAAGTTTTGAGTGATTTTCTGAAGTTTAAGTGGTCATGGATTTTTCTCACAGCATTTGGGAGACCGTTCCATAGTTGTGCGCTTATGTAGGAGAAGTTGGATGCGTATGTTGTTTTGTATTTTAGCCTCTTACAGTTTAGATAATGTAGGTTTAGGTATGATCTTGATGATCTGATTCTGTTTCTGTTGGTTGATTCTGTTTCTGGTCTATCATATATCCTGGTACTATGCCGTAGATGATTTTGTGTACCAAGGTACAGATTTTGAAGGTGGTCCGTTCTTTGATGGGGAGCCAGTGCAGCTTTTCTCGTAGGGGTTTAGCACTTTTGAATCATGTTTTACCATATATCAGTCTGGCTGCTGTATTTTTTACCATGTTTCTGAGATATGAGAGCAAACTACTGACTCTTATGAAGGGTAAATGTAGTACAATAGAGCTTACAGGATTATACCCTTTTCAGTCACGAACAGGTTGTGTATTGTTTCCTATTAAACTATGATTTACAACAGAACGGTTTACTAGTATCCATGATGTTACTATTGTTGAATATTGTAAAAGTTGGGCCTTTGTGACAGTGCCGTAGCGAGGGCTAATGACACCTGGGGCGGGTCGCCGCTGCACACCCCCCCTGGGTGCAGCACGGCGCGACCCCCCTCTGCGGCGCACCCCCCCTCCGGAGCGAACCCCCCCGGATCGCTTTCTTACCTGCGGGAGGGCCGATCTGCCCCGAGTGCACGTCACTCGGAGCTGCGTCGGCCCCGCTGGTTCCCTGCTCTCTCTGCCCCGGAACAGGAAGTAACCTGTTCTGGGGAAGAGGGAGCAGGGAACCAGCGGGGCCGGCACCCCCCGAGTGCGTGCACCCGGGGCAGACCGCCCCTCCCGCCCCCCCTTCCTACGCCACTGCTTTGTGATTACTTTGCAGTTACTTTGTATGTTTGTTTTGGGGTGGGGAGGGAAGGGAACAATGTGGCTTTGGATTGAGCATTTTGTATCGGTGACATCTCGATTGTTCACCTATTGTATTCGACTGAAATTTGAATAAAGAACTAAAGTTAAAAAAGACTGTACAGCTATACTTGGTTATAACTGATGTGTGAGCTAGAAGACATGCAGTTGGTGGTCTTTTTCAGATTTCCAGTTCTTGACTTTTTTTTCCCAACTAGTCTAAGTGTTATCTGTAGGTTTTCCAACCACTTTGTTTCTGCTTTTAACTATGCAGCTTTCTTGTGATAATCTTCCAACATTGAACTGTTTCTTCTGTCAGGCAGTTAAGTTTCTGTTAGCTTCTCCACTGATATTCTGGTAGAAGCATCTCTGATTTGACCAGAAGAGTTGATTTTTGCCTGATTGTAGATATGGATGATTCTAGCCTCTTACCTGGCAATTTTCTTTGATGTTACTGTTATTTGATGCTTTGTAATTTCCAAGGCTTCACTGATCTTCCTAGTGTCTAGGTGGTACCTTTTCAACCAGATCTTCCTTGGTTTTCTTGTTTTTCAGCCTCTTTTCTTTAATGTATTTCAGTTTGCATCTGATCATCTCAGCTTTTTTATCTTATTTTCCAGTTGAATTTTCCTCTTTGGTGATGCACTGGAGTTTTTCTTAGCAGGCCTTTTTTACTTCATATCCCAGTTTTGTTTTGTTTTTTTTGTGATCACCACTGCTGCACTGTAAAAGAGCTGGCTGATTTGTTCTAAACATGTTGATTCTAGAGATTCAGCCACCTTGTTCAGGTTTCTCAGTACTTGTACCAGATCTTTTTTTTAATAACAAGTTTTAGTTCAGGCATCTTTGACGCTGGTTTTGTTCCCTTGTGTGTTCTAAGACTTTCTGTTTTCAGTTCTTCTTGTTTTTTTAGTCAGCTGGTGATGTTGTGCTCTTGGCGAAGAGATTGCCTGGGGTGGATGGTGAATGATTTCTCCAACTTTTATTTATTTATTTATCACATTTATACCCCACATTTTCCCACATGTTTGCAGGCTCAATGTGGCTTACAATAAACCAAAAAGGCTATCGCCAGTCCAGTAGTTATACAAATACAATAGACTGTGGTAAACTGAGAGGATAGAAAGAACAGCGTATGAAAGGAAAAGGGTAAGAGAGTCCAAAATGATCCATTTATATGCTGTTTTGAAGGATTTTAGGTTTTATGTTGGATCCTGGGGGTAGGACTTCCAGAATAGAAATTACGAGAAGGTATTATATAAATATGCCTGGTAACTTGTCAAATTCCTAATCAAAACTTATGCTTCAGAAAGTCACAATGATTTCTTGGCAGAAGTAATTTTAAAATCACATACTTTCAATCAAATCTTGGAGTTTGAACTGTATGTACTCATAAGATAATATCTGTGTATTTAAAAGCCACCAATGTTGTCTTGTGTCTACAAGACCCTAAAATCACTGCCCAGGTGGTGAGTTTTCTTTTACTTCCTCTGCAGTTGTTTCACTTGTTTCAGTCTGATTTTACATGGCACTTCTTGAATTTCTTCTAATTCCACATTCATAAAAATCTTCTTTTTTTTTTTCTGGGGTGAATCACCGCTGATCTGCTAGGTGCCATTCAGTTATTTCTGAGTCTGAGTGCTTTTCTTACCATAATAAAAAAAAAACCCCATTCATTTTATGTAGCTGTGTTTTGATGGATCTGATTTGTAATAGCAAACCATAATTTCTCCATTTTCAGCTGTGTATTTCCATCAAGTTTGAGGTTGTCCTTATAGTAGCTCTGCAGGATCCAACCCTAATTACTCAACTGAAGATCTTAATTCCTGTAGTCTATTGTCACCAGGTACTGTAACACCTGGCATAGTGTTTCAGGTGACGACCAATTTGGTATAGGAATAATTTTTTTTTTAACACCATGTTTTGAGGTTTTAATTAATTCTGTTAGAGCAAACAATTTGTAATACAACGGTCCAATCCCCATCCTTTTATGTGACTAAATACAAGTTACAGAAATTCAGACATGTAACTTTTGCAGACTTATGGACTCCATGACACAAAAAAAATCAGCCATTCTCATTTCTCAACATTTTAGAGCTACTACTTTAGTCACTTTTTCCCACAGACAGTCACATATTACAGACCAGGTTACTGCAGGTAACAGTTCAGAACAGGATTTGTGTGAATATAGTTTCATACTGTCACAGAATTGTAATCTGCTTGTGAATGCTTTTTGATATAATAATGCGTTAAATATTAACATGCAGGCTGGACCTGGAAAAACTGAAAGTGGATCCACAAAATCTCTTGCGGGCTGAGAAGACAGGAAATCTGGAAGGAGTAATAATCACTCTGAAAGGAGGTTTCTGTGGAAACAATAAAAGCTATGATTTTTGTTCCCGATACTTTGCACCCTGGCATGGAGTTCCAGAGGATCCTGTCACAGGTAGGCACATGTGGTTTGTACTATTGAAACACTCACTAGGATCTCACATAGCTACTATTTAAACAGTTAGCACTTCTTTGTGTCTGTAGTAACATTAATAAAAAAATGTTCTTACTGTACATTTTTGTGTTTTCCCCTGTTGCTCTCCCCCCCCCCCCCCCTCCAAAAAAATAAAAATCTTTCAACTTTCTCCTCAGCCAGCATGCCTGACTGGTTCAGTGGAACATTTCTTGCCTAAAGGTTGGGGTTATGTACCTTTGGTATCACTCTTTCATTAGTGAGGACCAGCAAGATAGCAGCAGCCATCTTACCTCCCTGCAAGGCCTCCTCTGGATTGACCAGCCGTGCTGGACAATACTGTAGATCTGTACATAGATTTGTATACATAAAGTCTAGAGTTAGATTCTAAAGATATTGCCATTTCTGATCTTTTCAGGATCTGCACATGCCGTGCTGAGCAGTTACTGGGCAGAGACATTAGGAAAAACAGAAATGTTGGGTAAGAAAGATGTTTGCTGAGAGGGATTAAGGCATTCCACTATTAATGCTGGCCTATGAGGAAATAATATTTTCTGTTCTTCCTGACACTTGAAGCAAGACTTCATTGTCTATTGTGGAGGAGATGATTATTTCTGACTTTGTAAAGAACACGTATATATTTACAGTATCCATCCGCCCCTGAGGCAGCCGTTTTGGCGAAACATGGCCATGCTGGGCAAACTTCATACAGTCTGCTTCTCTTCTTTCTTTCATATTGGATCTTTTGGACCAAATGTCTTGTTGCTTTCTCAGCTCTTTAATGCAGGGCAGGTCTAAGCCTTAGGCAGACTAGGCCTTGAGTGGCATCTTCTAGGGGTGGCAAAGAGGCTGAGGCACTGGGGGAAATCTCTACTAAAGAGGAAACAGGTGCAGCCTATGGGAGAGAAAGAGAGCTGGACACAATTGAGCCTGAACCAGGTGGGAATAAAGCTGTGTAACTGTGCTGTAAGAAGGTGCAAGAAAGACTGGGCAAACTGTTTCATACTAAAAAGGTCTGGGCTGCAACCTACCAAGCTATTGGGTTTTTCCCTCTGATAATGTACTGTTCCCTAAGTGAAGTAATCTGAGCTCAAGTGAAGTGAAGTTATATGGACTGTTTTGAACCTGAGTTTGAAGTTATATGGACTGTTTCTGAACCTGAATTTGACTGTGTTGAACCTGAATTGTGCTCTAGGCTGCTAGCCTAAACAACCTAGAGTGAAGGGTGTTTGGTTGAGTTGAAGCAAGAAAATAAAAGCTCTTACTTATAAACATTGGGCTTTGAATGTGCCTCTGTGAAAGGAACGGAGGGAAGAGGAAGTCCTGGGAGTTCGCAGGGCCTGGAGCCAAGGCTCAGAGGGGCCAGATTGCTGTGGAGTGAAGGCAACAGTTGTGTGGAGGAAGAGGCAGCTAAGCAGGGTCAAGCCTGGCTGGGTCCTGGATGGGCAACCCAGTCACAGACTGTGGTAAAAAGGAAATGGAAATTGAACTGTGTGATTTGCAATCTTCTTCTTTCAGCTTATCAATGTTCCCGCCGTGGAGGAGAACTGAAGATCACAGTACGGGGCGATGGGAGAGTTGACATCAGAGGACAAGCTGTTATTGTGCTGACAGGCAACTTAGTTTTGTGAAGGCTATCACTATTTTTATAAAAAGAAATTAAAAAATGAAAGCCCCCCACTGCTATAAACATTTTTTGCTCAACTGGTTTCTGCAGAATTTTTCTAATTTTTGTAAAACTTTTATTATTACAAACCACAATTATGTGAACATCAGTCAATAATGATATCCACGTTAATAATCATGATCACTCATGTTGTTCCTTCACGGTGACCTAATACTCTGTTGAACAAGACAGTTGTCTAGTTATAACCCCCCCCCCCCCCCCAAATTTCCCATTCCCCTCTACCTCCTTCCTTCTCCCAATGCCCTGAGTTATTTGTTAAATTTATAACTTTGAGCCCTATGCAGTGGTGTACCAAGGGGGGGGCGGTGGGGGCGGTCCGCCCCGGGTGTCAGTGGGTGGGGGGGTGATCCGCTTTGCTCCCGCTGCTCCCACTTTAAAAAAATTTTTTGAAGCGTCGTTGCAGGCAGCGCCTTGCGTCTGCCCCTGCTTGTTGTAAAAGAAGTAAATCTCTTTGCTTCGTCGTCATCGGGCCTCATTATGTCCCACCCTCCTCTGAGGTAATTTCTGCGAGGGCGGGACATAGTGAGGCCCGACGACGACGAAGCAAAGAGATTTATTTCTTTTACAACAAGCAGGGGCAGACGCAAGGCGCTGCCTGCAACGACGCTTCAAAAATTTTTTTTTTTTAAAGGTAGGGTGGGAGCAGGAGAGTCGGGTCGGGGTGGGCTCCGCAGATGGGAGAGGGGTGTTGTGGGGGTTCTCACATGGGATGGGGAGGGGAGGGGGGTTTTCATATGGGCGAAAAGGGGACTGAGTGGGGAGGGGGTTCTCAGATGGGAGAGGGGTGTTGTGGGGGTTTCATATGGGCAAAAAGGGGACTGAGTGGGGAGGGGGTTCTCAGATGGGAGAGGGGTGTTGTGGGGGTTCTCACATGGGGAGGGGAGGGGGTTTTCATATGGGAGAAGGGGACTGAGTGGGGAGGGGGTTCTCAGATGGGAGAGGGGTATTGTGGGGGTTCTCACATGGGGAGGGGAGGGGGTTTTCAGATGGGAGAAGGGGACTGGAGTGGGGAGGGGTTTCCAGATGGGAGAAGGGGACTGGGGTGGGGAGGGGGGTTCTCAGATGGGAGAGGAGAGGGGTGTTCTGGGGATTCTCAAATGGGAGAAGGGGACTGGGGTGGGGTGGGGGTTCTCAGATGGGAGAAGGGGACTGGGGTGGGGGTTCTCAGATGGGAGAGGGGTGTTGTGGGGGTTCTCACATGGGGAGGGGAGGGGGTTTTCAGATGGGAGAAGGGGACTGAGTGGGGAGGGGGTTCTCAGATGGGAGAGGGGTGTTGTGGGGGTTCTCACATGGGGAGGGGGAGGGGAGGGGGTTTTCAGATGGGAGAAGGGGACTGAGTGGGGAGGGGGTTCTCAGATGGGAGAGGGGTATTGTGGGGGTTTTCACATGGGGAGGGGAGGGGGTTTTCAGATGGGAGAAGGGGACAGTGGGGAGGGGGTTCTCAGATGGGAGAGGGGTGTTGTGGGGGTTCTCACATGGGGAGGGGAGGGGGTTTTCATATGGGAGAAGGGGACTGAGTGGGGAGGGGGTTCTCAGATGGGAGAGGGGTGTTGTGGGGGTTCTCACATGGGGAGGGGAGGGGGTTTTCATATGGGAGAAGGGGACTGAGTGGGGAGGGGGTTCTCAGATGGGAGAGGGGTGTTGTGGGGGTTCTCACATGGGGAGGGGAGGGGGTTTTCATATGGGAGAAGGGGACTGAGTGGGGGAGGGGGTTCTCAGATGGGAGAGGGGTATTGTGGGGGTTCTCACATGGGGAGGGGAGGGGGTTTTCAGATGGGAGAAGGGGGACTGAGTGGGGAGGGGGTTCTCAGATGGGAGAGGGGTGTTGTGGGGGTTCTCACATGGGGAGGGGAGGGGAGGGGGTTTTCAGATGGGAGAAGGAGACTGAGTGGGGAGGGGGTTCTCAGATGGGAGAGGGGTGTTGTGGGGGTTCTCAGATGGGGAGGGGAGGGGGTTTTTATATGGGAGAAGGGGACTGGGGTGGGGAGGTGGTTCTCAGATGGGAGAGGGGTGTTGTGGGGGTTCTTAGATGGGGAGGGGGGGTTTCAGATGGGAGAAGGGGACTGGAGTGGGAAGGGGTTTCCAGATGGGAGAAGGGGACTGGGGTGGGGAGGGGGGTTCTCAGATGGGAGAGGGAGAGGGGTGTTCTGGGGATTCTCAAATGGGAGAAGGACTGGGGTGGGGTGGGGGTTCTCAGATGGGAGAAGGGGAACTTGGGGGTTGGGGGTTCTCAGATGGGAGAGGGGTGTTGTGGGGGTTCTCACATG